>NC_136791.1:29841274-30296274 GCF_951216825.1 Electrona antarctica
GAGCCACAGGTCGTGGGTTCAAGTTCAGCCCATGGCCTCAGACGGCATACTATAGCATGCCATTTTTCATCATTTTTGAGGATTTTGAAAAAAATACTAAAATCACTCCGAGACCATGGGCTAGTCATTTTCGTCTTTTTTTCATTTACAACAATTTAATATCACTCAGACTCAGTGAGTAAGAAAAATGGTTGGTTTTATTTTCAAAAGAAAAATAGTCATGATTTACAGACTAAGACTAATATTATATAATAAAACAGATGCAGACATATCACCAACAACTGATTTTGTCAGTCACTTCAATTCTCTGTCAAAAAACAAAACAAAAATCAGGACTTACAATTAGATTCAATAATCATGCTATTCTGTACAAAATAAAATCTACAATGTAAAACTAGAAAGATAATTGACATTCCAGTTGTTTTGAGAAGTTTCTCTATCAACGTGTAATCTATAATAGTAGAGACCCATTAGTTGTGCAAAAATCATGATTTACAGTTTACAGCTTAAAGAGTCATTCAAATACAATATTATCAAGAACTGTATGGTACTCTGGAGTCGAAACAGTTAACATGTAAAAGCCATGGAGGAAGTAGCCCTCTATGGCAGGGGTCTTCAACGTTTTTCAGGCCAAGGACCCCTAAGATGAGAGAGATGAAGCAGGGACCAGGGACCCCCCCCTTACATGATATAAATTGCGTTGTAGATTAAACCTTTTCATAGATAACTTCATAGACGTGTTTGATGTGAACTTTCACTTTTCAGACATTTAACCACTAACTGTCAATCCTTAGTAAACTTGACCTTTCACTCTGTACTTGGTCTCTTTTTTCCCCCTGTTCACCAAACCTCGGCAACACCAAGTACAAATAGATCCTTTCGCACAAAGATTTGATGAACCCCCTGACCCGTTTTTAACTCTATGGACCTCCTAGGGGTCGTGGTCCCCCTGTTGAAGACCTCTGCTCTACATGGACTCCATAGCCTTAAACATTTATTTCCATCAGCCCGAGTTTTGCATGGCACCAGATGGTGGCAGCACTGAGACACGTCCTCTTCATCATTCAGGTTACCATGAACAAAAGCAATGTGTTTGTTCAGCATAAGCTCCTACAGCCCTGCCCGTTTCTCTATTGTGGAAAGAGGACTGAAAGACCAGCGACAGATCATTAAACACACACTGCCCGTGTGTTGAGCAAAAGTGGTAACAACCTGTTAAAAAAATAATACAAGTTACAAGTAAAAAATAATGTATTTTTTAAATCACGAACAGATTCCAGAAGGGAAAGCATTTCACACCGTTTCCCAAAGTTTAACAAACGGTTTACTTTCTTTTTTTTTTTACCTTGATCGAAATCTCAACAGGCAAAAGAATCAATACAATGAGAAATAAACTAAATAAAGATTTCTTTTCCATTTACAAAGTGTTATTAGCTTTCATTAAGTTTACATTCAACTCCATTTAACTATTCTGTCATGTAAGGGAAAAATATTTTACATTTCTGTTTAACAGTTTCTATTCATGATTAAAAACAATCAGCACTGTTAAAACAACAAATGGCACAGGAAGACAAGTGCATTATTTGGAATAACATCCCAACAAAGCCCCCCAAAAAAACAAAAGATCAATGACAAGTTACAGAACAGCACAACAATGGCAATAGATTCCACTGATAACTAAAACCACAGTCAGTGATTTCACAAGGTTGGGAAGAAACGAGGTACGTTTAATTCTTGTTGCTTGAAAATATTGTTGAACTTTGATAGAACCTTGGGTTGTATCGCTCTCGCTTGCTGGCGACGACAGAAGTATAGATATTGTTAAAGAACGCCTGTGAAATGGAAGGTTTTCGGTTCGACGCCCGGTGTAGTTGAGCAAGGCGCTGAATCTCGATGAGCAGGTTGGTGCCTTGAATGGCTTCCTCTGCCGTTGGTGAATGTGTGTGTGTGAATGACTGAATGTAACACATTATAAAGCACTTAGGATAAAGGCGATATATAGAGTGAACTAGGATTCCTTTCCCCCCACTTAACTCTATTTTTCCCAAGTCCGTACGGACGTCGACGCTAGGTGGCATCATATCCCAGGTCCATATATATACGTACCCCAACGTATACTCCGTCTATATAATGGTACGATCCTACGGAAGCTTTTAACATTGGTCCGGTTCCTATAGCAACGCCCCACCGTTCCAACTATGGGATTGAAAATATATTCACAGTGCAAAGCAGTGGAAAGGAGGCTTTTCAAACCTCCATAAGTCGGATTCTAGGATCGCTGTCCTTGGTGGATTTTCTGCCATCCACATTTTGGATTTAATAATTTGTACGGCCTTTGTACCGCGACGCTGCCGCCATGTAAAAGCTTCTGACGAAAAGGTAAAAAGTGTGTGTGTGTTCCAATGATACTAGAGTGTGTGTAGCGAGGGCGACAGGGTGTGTGGGGACTTGGGGGCATGCAAACTGCATCTTTTAAAGTTAACGCGTATGCTGACACCTGGAACTGGGGTTTATGCTAACAGCTAGCAGAGTTAAGGAGCAACTGAAAAGGTGATTGCCAATATTTGGTCTTATTTATCTACCAACAAAGTTCAACATCAATTTACTAGGCACAAACAAGGCCGTTCTAGCTTGGAAAATGAAATAGAGTATCTGTGAAGCAAACAAACACACAATCCTGACAAAAGAAAAAAAAGAAAGAAAAGAAAAGTAATATATATATATATTGTACAAGGAGCGTGGTTCTGTGCGACTCGTCTGAACTTGTTTGAATAGAATGGGTCTTTGGATCAAATGCTGCAAATGGCTGAGGGGTGGTATGGCCGTGTCTCTGAGCGGTGGTTATCATTGATGAATGTACCGTTTGTGTGTGTGTGTGTGTGTGTGTGTGGGGGGGGGGGGGGTGTCACCAATAATATGGCTCAGAGAGGTCCTGCTCAGGGAGTTGGGAGGGGTCTTTGGGGCTAGTTGTGATGGTAGCCGAGGCTGTGTTATCACACATGATACTCAGTTTCCACCACTGTACAGATCCACCGTACTGGAGCTCAGACCCCGACTCTCCCTCAGCCTGCCGCCGCCGCCGCCACCGCCGCCGCCGCCGCCGCCACCACCACCACTCCCCCGGGTCTGACAGACAAAGAGAAGATGCGGAGGGCAACATATCATATCATATTTCTTTAATGACAGATGTAGCCACTATGACCGGAAATGTCCCTAGAAAATCACTAGACTAGACTCTCTGGGAGAGCAGCGAGCACATCTGATTTTTGTGTTTTGATTAGGCGTTCCGGTAATGATCAAGAGGTGCACGCACAATCGCACATCCACAAATTTCAACGGATGCAGGATCCAAAAGAATTAGATTAGGCGTTCCATCATGCTCGGCACGGCTAGATGTTTCAACAATCAGATTGCTTCCTTGAAATGACTCGTTGTATAATACACATTAAGACCTGAGGCAGATTCTACAAATGCCTTCTCAAGTATTTAAAATGTTCACTTTCAAGAGGTTTGGAATACATTTTATTCTGAGTAGTAGCTGGGTCTCACCTGGAATGGGTCGTCACTGGTCTTGTTCAAGTAATTTAAAGAGGCAGCTCTCTTCATGCTGTTGAACATGAAAGAGTAAAGTGTTAAGAACTGATGTTTTTTTTGGATATAGTGAGTTGCACTTGAGACAGTGTGTAGTGCAATGATGCATGGATGGCATTAAATCAATTCCTTTTAGAAGAGGTGGCTTATTTGTGGACATGCGCTCGTCACAGTGTGCTGTATCAAAGTTAAAAGATAAATAAATTGTAGGATTTGTGAGAAAACATGTAAGGATCTGGGGTGTATTAGTCAGTTTGGTATTCATTTGATCATTGTTCACAAACTGTCATGTCGGTTTATTGTCATTGTTTATGTAAAATGTAAAAAAGTGTCCTGTAAGTCCATATGGGCTGGGCTTCTTCGGAAGCATGACACTTAAATAAAGAATCAATCAAAATCGTAAGTTGTAAAGTACATCTACATTCAAATTGATACTGATTTCATGACACAGTTCCACCATCACACAGACCTCTTTAAAGAAGATTTTTGGGCATTTTATATTTGTAAGTGTAGAGACGTACAATAGGACTCTTTGGGCTGCCATAGATAGATAGATAGAGATAGAGATAGATAGATAGATACTGTATTAATCCCAGAGGGGAAATAAGTGTTACATGCAGCCAGCTTCATGTGGCGCCAAGACTTCATCTCCGTACATCTCAATGGGAGGCGGGTGTACCGCCTCCGGTGAGAGCAAGAGAAGAGAGAGATGGGATACCATGCCAGACTCAAACTCAGGTGCTTGCACTAGCTGGCTGAGATACCGGGTTCCCCAACATGTACTTTTTTTTAGTAAACAGGGATAAGTAACATATCTTGGTGCCAAACATACCATTTAAGTTACCAACAATGTTTTATAAAGTGATAAATATATCAACTTCTTTCAGCTCCACATTGATATAGAGCACGGAAGTATGACGTCAATATCGGTAGAGGGCGCTAAGTCCACTGGTTCATGTACTTTATATTTGCATTGTAATCCCCATAGGGGGATTTTAGATCGTCTTTTAAGAACTGTGTTTAAAAAATAAACAAATCATCCAGGCCGTTCCACTCATATGGATATGAAGAATCAACTGACAGAGAAAACGCTATTGTTACTGCTACTGAATTAGTTACATTTTCACTAGAAACGGACTGTAGCATATGAGAGACACCTCCCTGGTAATAACGCAGAGACAGCTTGTCTATTTTTGGACCACAACGCTTATATGAAACGCTTTTAAGATGAGCCCATGTTATTCTCCATAGAGAAATTACTTCCGTGAACCAGGGGAATCGAGGGGACGAGCGAGTCAGGACTTCGGCGCTCTATTCTGATTGTCTTCAGGTCTTACTTGGTGGGCCGAGGTTCAGGAGGTCCATTGCCTTGAAGCTTCTTCACCAGCAGTTCGCTGCTCCTGCGCAACACGTCCCTCAGCTTGCCCAGAGAGCCGCTCCGCTGCAGCGCTCCACTGCCATCCTGTAGACATAATATATGCACTGATAAACTCTCCTGTCTCTGCACTTTGAACAAAACAACAATACTCACTTCAAGTTCACGCAAGAGTGTTTTTTTTAATACAAAGTTTACTTAGGGTACGTTCGGAAATTCGCACTGAGTGCACTGACTCAGTGCGTTGTCGTTCGAAAATCTGGTGTGCTGCGCCCCGGGTGTGCCAAGTGGCACCCCAAAGTTGGGGTTGTTGTTTTTGGCAGCAAATTTTGATTTTATAGTCTCTTGAATAGTTTTCATTTAGTTTGTCACATTTTAGTCACCTGGAATGTTTTAGTGTTAGTCTAGCTTACGATTTTAGTCGACTAAATCTACAGTTGATTTAGTCGAGTAAAATGTATTTTGTCAGGCCTTGATGCCGTCGTGATGACTGTTTTTTTTCACTTGCTGAAAATAGCTGATCTACAAGCTTGTAGATCAGCTATTTTCAGCATGTAGATCAGCTATTTTCAGCATGCAACCAAGTGTAAAATGACTTATACTGGATCTCTTGTCCACTAGTCGCTTCCTAACATTTTAGTCTAGTTTTTATTTGTTGACAAAATTGTCAATATATTTAGTCTTAGTTTTAGTCGTCATAGCTTAGTTTTTATTTAGTTTCCATTTAGTTTTAGTCAGTGGAAAAAGGTAGTCGACAAACATTTTTAGTCTTAGTTTTAGTCGACAAAATCAACACTGTTCCAGTATGCGTGTGTCTCGAGCTCAGCAGCGAAATTGGTCCTTTGAGCTTCATTATTACACGCACATCAACGTGTAGACCAACCAATGTTAAGAATTACCTTTCAATGTTACAGGAAGGTGTTGTTTTAACTGGTCGTTCGTAAATAAGCCACACTCAGACAGAGCACATTCCCGGTGCGAATATCCCAACACACCCTTAGTAATTTATATACACACATCTGAGCTTATAGGCAAATCCATTAAATATTACAGCCAGAATTACTGTAACATGCTGAATGTGTGAATGCTTGGCACGTTCTTTTAATGACATACACGCAAGCAATTAACACATTTAGTTAATTATCCTTTTAATGTACCACCATCATTTAGGATTCAAGTGACTCAAGCCGTGTCCTGTAGTGACAGTGACTCGGCTGTGATTGATAGACATCTGTCCGAGAGCTCTCGTTATGACGCCATGGCTCTAATTATCAACCCATGACCACATTTTGTTCACTCCATAAAGATTACCACAGAAACTGTGAGTCATTTATAACATGAGAACATCCATCCATCCAAGATCCAGTGGTGGAAAAAGTACTTGCATTTTGTGCTTAAACCCATTCTGACAATACCTCATGCTTATGTATCAGTGGTGCCCAATATTTCATGTCAAGGACCCCCAAAAACTATATGTAATTGGCCACTGACCCACATCTGAAAATATGTTGTTCCAGGGACCCCCCAGAAGCAAAGATTTGAGTTAAAAACGTTCGCTCTGAAATAATATATATTCAAAGATTTGGGCCACATTTTCACGATGTTTCAAAAATAGCAGACCTACAAGCTCGTAGTGTGGCACTCGGTGCCGCACTATGAGCTTGTAGATCTGCTATGTTTCAATAGCTAAAGTATAACATAATACTTAAAAACACCAAAGGGGGTTCCTGTCCCGTGTGGGTTAAGTATCAATACCACAATGTAGAACAACTCTGTTAACAAGTAAAAGTCCTATATATAACAGAGCTGAAGTGGTTAAAGGGATAGTTCCGAATTTTTTAACTTAATCTGTATGAAATACATGCCATTAACACTCCCAACGCCCAGGACGAAGTTCTTTGTCCTTTCTATTAGTAACGCCCGACGCCCAGGACGACGTATTGTCCAAAAGACGAAGGTTATTGATATGAGAACGGATCGCATGGCTCCATAGCCCAGGAGCGCCTGTTGGGCAATCCTCGGTGTTGCGCAAGAGTGAGACGTCATCGAAAAACTCCCTCCACTGTTTAGCTGATGAAAACGAAAATCTTAAAACGTTCATAACTCGCGATCTAAATCATACCGTCTAATTATGAAAAAAGATCCTGTGTTAGACGGCGCTCCGCGGTCCAGTCGCTAGTCGCGATAGATTTATTCTTACCTCCCGTTGTTGTCGATCGACTCTAGAGTGGTGTGGCTATTGTTAGCTGCTACACAGACATTCACAACAACATCCGGTCCGTCCGGAAAAGGGGTCCGTGTTTATAAATCGAATGGGCGCTATAATGTAATGGATTAAATAACCCCGGGCAATAATATAGTGGTTGCAACTGTATTAATTGATTGCCCGAGTCCCGTGGTGGGAGTTCTGCTCTGGTTTTGGTGAAATATGTTCTGGTCATTTTGTGGGAGGCAGTGGGGGCCACGCATAAAAAGTAAATTAATTGACAAAACTAGCGTAATTTGTATTGTTGTTGTATTTCATACAACATAAGAATTTAATGCAACTTAAGTTAAAAAATTGTGAACCATCCCTTTAATGCATATTTTGTAATTGTAATAATCAAAATCACCAAAGTAACTATACTAACTAAAGTTTTCAAATAACTGTAGTTGAGTAAAATGACTGTAAGAGGCTATAGATACACACTCGACAGAATTATTATTAAAATATATAATCTTTACTGGAAAATGCAAATGATAAAAATAGTCTTTATTACGAGTAATTTATCACAAAGCTAACAATAAAAGTAGAGACCGGTTAAATCCCACATGAACACATGCTCTCCCTAACAAACTGAACCCCTGCTCGGAATTACTGTGGGTTAATTTAGTGTAAGGCTAAACACAGGCTGAGTTCCCATACAGCATGTTGCTCAACGTTACACGCAAACTACAATGGCAGGCACTCTGATGTCATTGCATCACTTTGCAGCGCGAGCTGCTAACCCACTGCTTCCTTTCCATTCCTCGTCGGAACTGGCTGCCGTTCCCAAACACTTTAGAACTGAAACACTGCTCGCAACTCTCTCTCGCTCTCGTTGCATCTCTCTCTCTCTCTCTCTCTCTCTCTCTCTCTCTCGTGACACGGTTTGTTGCAGCAGCTCACGGAAGCGTTTGTTCTACCTTCCTTCTGGCGACACTAGGGACTTTAAGCAACGACTGTTTTCAGGACGGCTCCGCTAGGCGGAAGTACGGCGGCTATGATGCAATCGCCGTAGCTGTCAAAATCGTTAAGGAAACAGCCGTCGGCGACGGGTTCCCATCCATTTTTGGTTCCCATGGTGACGCCGCTGATGCGTCTATGCAGGATGTGTCAAACATACACTTTTTTTTTTTAACACCCCATCGCACGTCAGCTAACTTGCCGATATTGTTTAATTCTTACACTCCGAGATGTAGTGAAGTATAAGTAAAAGTACTGAAAATTGGAAATACTCCAGTAAAGTACTAAAAAGTACCTCAAAAGTGTACAGTACAGTGTAAAGTACAGTACTTTAGTAAATATACTTAATTTGCACCACTGCCAAAAAAAACAACCGTTCCCGTCACGGCTCAGTGCATTTCAGACAGCAGGTTTTTACTTAACGAGTAACTAGTTTACAGAGTATGACCAGGGGTCGGTCATCCATGACAAGGTCAGGTCTGTCATCTCATACGAGACGGACAAGAAGCCTTCGTTGTCCAACGATACTGTGGCTAATGCAGAGACCATGGGCAATCTATGACTAACCCATTTAGACCCGAGGACGACTCTACAAATGCCTTCTAAATCCTGACAGTTTTCTGAAAAACCTCGTGTCAGTGGTGCTCAAACCTTTTCATATCAAGGACCCCCAAAAATATATGTAATTGGCCGCCGATCCCCATCTGAAGATACATTGTTCCAGGGTCCTGAATGGGTGATTAATAATGAGTGATTATGATAATCACTACCGGTAATCAATAATAATAATCAATAATGATAATTGGTGATTTAACCCATTTAGACCTGAGGACGCATCTGTGACACCTTATAGCTTTTCAAAACCACTTTAACCATAATTTAAACTTTAGCTGTTGAAAAATAGAAGATCTACAAGCTCATAGTGCGCTATGAGCTTGTAGATCTGCTTTTTTATTTTTATTGTGAAAAACGTGTGCAAATCTTTTTATGTATATTCTTCCACAGTGAACTTTTTTTTTTTAACCCATTTAGACCCGAGCTCGATTCTACAAAATTTCTTCTTAATCATGACAGTTTTCTGAAAAACCCATGTTTCTGTGTCAGTTGTGATCAAACTATTTCATGTCAAGGACCCCCACAAATATATGTAATTGGCCACCGACCCCCATCTGAAAATATGTTGTTCCAGGGGCCCCTAGAAGCACAGATTTGAGTAAAAAATGTCCGCTCTGAAAGAATATACACACACACACACACACACACACACACCAATTTGCGCCACAATTTCACGATTTTTCAAAAATAGCAGACCTACAAGCTCGTAGCGCGGCACTACGAGCTTGTAGGTCTGCTATTTTTCAACAGCTAAAGCATAACATAATGCTTAAAACACCAAAAGGGGTTCCCGTCCTGATATAGTGGAGAGAGATCTGAGAGAGACTTTGGACAGGACGTGTGTCACACTGTAAATACAGACTATGATGGTGGAGATTACACTTACAGGTACAATGTGAATGATGCACCACTAGGGGGCTCAGAAGCCAAGACAGAAAATTAAACACAGTAAAAGTGTCCACAATTGTGCCGATTTGACTGAGAGCCTGCCATTGCGCAAACTACAGCTTTTCATCAAAATGAGTTAATAGCACAGGCAGACTCTTCACATACTAGAGTCTGAAAGTGTCAGAGCTGAAATCGACATTACATGTAAATATGAAATAAATGCTTAAACATGTAGCTAGGTCGGTGTAATGTTAGAGACCACAGAAGTGAACCTTTCAAGCCTGTTTTCTCAACTCAACAAGACATTACTCTATAAGCCATATCTCCAAAAACTGGTGGGTCAAACTGAACAACCAATGTCAATTTGAAGCTATGATTCCCTGCTTTCATACGTATGATAAACCGGAAATTAAAAAAAAATCCAATGGCAGGCCCTCAGTCAAATTTAGTCACATTAATTGTTGCTGCCAGAAAACATTCAACTTTTTAATTTTGCTTAATAAATCAGTGCTATTGAACACCCTTTACATCTGTGTGTGGGTTTTGCAAATATTGAACCATTGAAAAGTATTAAAAAGGCTGACTCCTGTCCGCCTACAGCCTAACTCCATTGGATCCTCAAACTGTGGATCAAAGCACCCGACTCCAACTTGTGGAGTTAGGTGGTTTGTCCATCCATTGATTAAATTTAGAATGACGAAGTCAGACCTCCTAACTCCATTGTATTTGGGTAATAAAGTGAAGACACATTCAAGTATCCGACAATGTATTTACAGTCACCATACCAACTTTTATGAGACAGTATTGTTTGTCATTTCCTGAAAAGTTAATATTTTGGACATGGCTGGTTTCTGCGGCTGCCCGACAGAGACATTTCTTTATGAGATCATGCATAATCAGTTGGCAGAGAAAAGATCAAAGTTCACAAATGAAAAACTTTTATTTGAGACTACCAACAAGAGTTGATGCAATCATCTTCACAATGCAGAATGGTAAATATAATGCAGTCCTACTTACTAAGATAGTGCTTAATAGACCTTACCATTTAGTTAATGTCTGATTTAGGAAAACCCAAGTCACACTATATATGTCAAGAACAGACAGCTCAATAAATAATCAGCATTCCACTAACACAATAATATTGTCAGAATTACGTGATGAACATTGTCTCTTTTAATATCTCTTGTATTGTTTGGAGTTTGCATTAGAAGTATAGGCCCACTCACTGCAAGGAATGGTGAATCAAGGCGAGTAACATACCGATATGCCATATAATAATGAATGCACTTATCAAATCCATAAACACAACCTACAATTACACTTCCATGATGTTAAAAGTAATTTTACATTCAAGCTATTTGACAATGACATTTGGAACCTTGAGGAAAAAAAACAGTCACACTGTACTTTTATGATGCGTAAAGAAGAAGCTTGACCACAGTGACTATAATGTTCAGGCAACACTCCATTAAGCTTTGTGTTCAAAATACAGTATCTATAGCCAGCGTGGGACCGTGTACCACCAAAACACACACACAAACACACCAGTACTACCGTGGAACCCAGACTGCCATCCAATTGTAAAGCCTGTGTCGATCGCTGAAAACAGATAGTATAGTACCTCACAACAGCGTTGTTTTTGGCAGCAAATTTAGATTTTAGTTTAGTCATAGTCTTTGGAATAAAACTTTAATTTAGTTTAAGTCACATGTTTAAATGTTTTAGTGTTAGTCTAGTTTTAGTGATAAAATGTGTTTTGGCGGACCTTGATGTCGTCGTAATGGCTGATTTTACACTTGCTGAAAATAGCCGATCTACAAGCTCACAACGCGTCGCGTTGTGAGCTTGTAGATCGGCTATTTTCAGCATGCAACCAAGTGGAAAATGACTTCTACATTTTAGTCTAGTTTTTATTTGTTGAGGAAATTGTCAATATATTTAGTCTTACTTTTAGTCATCATAGCATAGTTTTAATTTAGTTTCCATTTAGTTTTCGTCAGTGAAGAAAAGGTAGTCGACGAACATTTTTCGTCTTAGTTTTAGTCGACAAAATCAACACTGCCTCACAAGCTTGTAGATCTGAGCTTCTGGAGCTGCTATTTTCAGTGAGCGACACTGTTGTATGACTGAGTATAAATTAAAATGATGCAAAACTAATAAGACTGACTATTCTACTTCCACACCGACAACAAGGCAAAGGCAATATTTCATATTGAAACCCATTATTGTTGCACTCTCAATTCTCAAAGCAGCGGCCTTGGGTGCTCCAGTTTGATATTTATTTACTTAACATTTGCTAATGTTTGAACATTCCCTTTGTAGATGCAGACTACCCTTTACAATACATGGTGTGCATTACAAGGTACACGGTGCCTGTGCGAACGGTGTGTCTAAGGAAAAGGCGTTCTAGCCAATAAGAGCATGTTGAGAATAAATTAATGTGGTTGATAATAACGGCTTGCTTTCTTCGATGTCGCCGACAGGCAGCCAAAGCCTAACTGATGTACTTCAGTCAGAACCTTTATAGAGGCTAAAAGCTTTAGTACTGTTTTAAAACCTTAATGTCTAGAATACTCAGCCATAAAATACACGCAAGAAACTCCAAAAAACATTAAAGAAAAATGTAAACTGAAATAAATCATATAAAATTTAAACTTAACAAAATAATTATTTATAAAAGCAAAAATACCCAATGCTTGTTTAGGGGGGGGGGGGGGGGGGGACCCACAATGCACAACCCTTTCACATATCTTAACCCGGCAACACATGTTTTGTTAAAAGAAAGAAAAGAAAAAAGGAAAAGAGAAGACATTCTGTAACTATACAGTACTTCTTGAACTACGTAGCTCGTTGATCTCAGGCATTTGAACACATTTCCAAATCATGAAATGAACTAAATATGACTAAAAGAAACAGGCAGGTCTGCTGTAAACCCTCTCTATGCTCACTGCGACTTGACCCAGTAATGGGGCCAAGAGTGCTGCTCAATGCAGGAAACAAATGCACATACAGACTGAGACCAGTACAGTAATAACTTGTCTTTATGATATCCAAACAATGTTAGGTATTATTAGCGAGTGTGACTTTCTACAGCATATCAAACTGGGATTTGGAGTGACATCTGGAGCACTAGGAGTTGTGGTTCCAATCATAGTCAAGACATTGATCCTCATCGTTCAAAATCTTAAATGGCATTTCTCAGCTCTCGTTTCCCTCCCCAACAAAAGAATACAATTCCAATTCCTAACACGGTTCTATTTAGTCAAATATATCTACTACATACATGTGAAAAGTACAAATGGGTGCTCAAGAGAGAGACAGAGAGAATTAAAGTGGGCGAGTTCCTCAGAGAGAAATGTTAACACGTGACATTTCAATGTGTTATTGACACTAGGAAGAGTGACAGAAAGAGAGAGGGAGAGACAGAGAGTGAAAGAGAAGCAGTGAAATGACTCCCGACAGAGTGCACAATGTCACAAGGTTAGTCATCCGTAAAGGACAGGATAGGAAAGGGTGAAGAAAAGGAGAGGAGGAGAGGTGAGAAAAGATGAAGAGCGATCATCCCAGCAGGTGTCAGTTGACGAAGGGAGAGGGGGATTTTTGGGGGGTGGTCTGAGTCTCTGCCAGGGCACCAGGAATGGTAGAGCGAGCTGTTCAATTGGTGGGAGAGAGAGAACACCAGGGGGGATCGACAACACACGTCCTTTGCTATTGTGTTGGGGAAGGAGGGAAGGATGAAGGAATAATCTTGATGGCTTAGGCCTGATAAAAGAGAGAGAGATACAGAGAGAGAGATACAGAGATACAGAGAGAGAGAGAGAGAGAGAGAGAGAGAGAGAGAGAGATAGGGGAGAGAGAGAGAGAGAGAAACAAACGGACAAAAAGACAAAACAGCACACTTGGTCAGATTGATAGATGTGGGAATGGTTGGTCCTACACTGCACTGCAACGCTGATTCCCCATCTATTCTAAGACTACATTTCACTGCCAACGGCTGTCCTCGACCTACATCTAGGTCTAACCCAATAATGTAAACTTATAGAAATTATTTCTCCTAAACTTTTATATAAAGGATTGGCTCCATTAGAAAATGATACAAAATAAACAAATTTAATAAAATGTAAGGAAAGATACATTTTAGCACCAGCAGTTTGATATAAATGGACAGCTGGGCGTATTAATGGTGCAGTAGCTGGCTGGGCTTGGTGGGTGCAGTCACTGTGACTCAGCAGTTTGCCTGTCTGTCTCTCTGGGCTGGGCTGTGGGCAGAGGGGAGCTGTCTGTCTCTCTGGGCTGGGCTGTGGGCAGAGGGAGCTGTCTGTCTCTCTGGGCTGGGCTGTGGGCAGAGGGAGCTGTCTGTCTCTCTGGGCTGGGATGTGGGCAGAGGGAGCTGTCTGTCTCTCTGGGCTGGGCTGTGGGCAGAGGGAGCTGTCTGTCTCTCTGGGCTGGGCTGTGGGCAGAGGGAGCTGTCTGTCTCTCTGGGCTGTGGGCAGAGGGGAGCTGTCTGTCTCTCTGGGCTGGGCTGTGGGCAGAGGGAGCTGTCTGTCTCTCTGGGCTGGGCTGTGGGCAGAGGGAGCTGTCTGTCTCTCTGGGCTGTGGGCAGAGGGAGCTGTCTGTCTCTCTGGGCTGGGCTGTGGGCAGAGGGAGCTGTCTGTCTCTCTGGGCTGTGGGCAGAGGGAGCTGTCTGTCTCTCTGGGCTGGGCTGTGGGCAGAGGGAGCTGTCTGTCTCTCTGGGCTGGGCTGTGGGCAGAGGGAGCTGTCTGTCTCTCTGGGCTGGGCTGTGGGCAGAGGGAGCTGTCTGTCTCTCTGTCTGGGCTGTGGGCAGAGGGAGCTGTCTGTCTCTCTGGGCTGGGCTGTGGGCAGAGGGAGCTGTCTGTCTCTCTGGGCTGGGCTGTGGGCAGAGGGAGCTGTCTGTCTCTCTGTCTGGGCTGTGGGCAGAGGGAGCTGTCTGTCTCTCTGGGCTGGGCTGTGGGCAGAGGGAGCTGTCTGTCTCTCTGTCTGGGCTGTGGGCAGAGGGAGCTGTCTGTCTCTCTGTGCTGGGCTGTGGGCAAAGGGAGCTGTCTGTCTCTCTGGGCTGGGCTGTGGGCAGAGGGAGCTGTCTGTCTCTCTGGGCTGGGCTGTGGGCAGAGGGAGCTGTCTATCTCTCTGGGCTGGGCTGTGGGCAGAGGGAGCTGTCTGTCTCTCTGGGCTGGGCTGTGGGCAGAGGGGGCTGTCTGTCTCTCTGGGCTGGGCTGTGGGCAGAGGGAGCTGTCTGTCTCTCTGGGCTGGGCTGTGGGCAGAGGGAGCTGTCTGTCTCTCTGGGCTGGGCTGTGGGCAGAGGGAGCTGTCTGTCTCTCTGGGCTGGGCTGTGGGCAGAGGGAGCTGTCTGTCTCTCTGGGCTGGGCTGTGGGCGGAGGGAGCTGTCTGTCTCTCTGGGCTAGGCTGTGGGCAGAGGGAGCTGTCTGTCTCTCTGGGCTGGGCTGTGGGCGGAGGGAGCTGTCTGTCTCTCTGGGCTGGGCTGTGGGCAGAGGGAGCTGTCTGTCTCTCTGGGCTGGGCTGTGGGCAGAGGGAGCTGTCTGTCTCTCTGGGCTGGGCTGTGGGCAGAGGGAGCTACAGCAGAGGCTGTACAGGCTGCCAGTACAGGCTGGCACACGTCGCCCAGACAGTGACTGTGCAATGCAGACAGAGGCCAGGGACGTGCACACATACACCATCAAAGGGTGGCTTCAGCCCCTCATGCCCTTTTATCCGTCTGTACAAGAACTGCCCTCTCCAGACGAACAAATGTAGTGTTTAATATGCTACTCCTTTCCATGCCATAGATACCGGAAGGCAGCATTCAGGAGAATTGCTTTTTTTCCCTCCGAAGTCTCCTGAACTTGAACACAGTATTTTGCGTTGAACAAATTTGTTTAGAAATCCACTGTCGTATACAGTAGATTACAGAGTGCTGGGTTGCGCCCTGAAAATAGCTGATCTGCTATTTTCTGTCCAAAAGTGCCCTTACGGGATTTCAGCCCCTGCCTCTCCAACACTCTCTGCACGTCCATGGACAGAGGTACTGCTCCAACACACATACTGGTGGTTGATAACACGGCCATGGTGTCATTTTTTTTTATATATATATTTATTTAGACCATGACATTTGTATGCAATACTTTTTAAATGTTGATACTAAAAATCACGAAAACTAGCACAAAATGACTGAAACCTAATATGAACTATAGGTAAATCTAGCCTTCTGTCCTATAAAGAATAAATTAAGTAATGACTAATTAACTAATTAATTGTCTAACCTATTGTCTGATGTTTTCTATACTACCAAACCCACCCCAAGCTTACTGTGTAGCTGAGAATGTAGAATGGGAGATCAAGAGGGGAGAGTACAATCCACCAAAGACAGAAATTGATCGATTGATAGGCTGATTGGTTGTCATGGCAAGTGTGATCAGCAAGGAAGGAGGTTAGTTAGAGACACAGAAACGATAATGGCGTCTGAAGCAAAGGAGTGAGGAACCTAAAGAAACATGCAAAGATTGGAGGCGTCTGCCGTAGCCAACACACAGCCACACAAGCACATTATAGCGTCATGCATTTTAACAGGCACACAGAAATGTACAGTACATACACCCAGCCTATATGAACCCCCCCCAAAAAAGAATGTACCACAAGATGGCTGACATGCAGGCTCCTCAGTAATACCGCCAATATAATTTCTGCTTTAAAAAGTACATGTCTTCTAAATCATGACAGTTTTCTGAAATACCTATGTTTCTATATCAGTGGTGCTCAATATTTCATGTCAAGGACCCCCATAATTATCTGTATTTGGCCGCGGACCACTATCTGAAAATATGTTGTTCCAGGGACCCCCTTTGCAGAAGCAAAGATTTGAGTTAAAAACATATTCAAAGATTTGCGGCACATTTTCACTATCTTTCAAAAATATCAGATCTACAAGCTCGTAGCGCGGCACTCGGTGCCGCGCTACGAGCTTGTAGATCTGCTATTTTTCAATAGCTAAAGTATAACATAATGGTTAAAACACCAAAAAGGGTTCCCGCTCAGAATGGGTTAAGACGAATAAAACAACTGGCACTGTATATAAGAGTGATAAGAGGAGTATGAAAGGACAACTGCCTTGAAGAAACTGAACCTAAGATACTGACTAGAATATTGAATCTTAAAAGTACACTGCATGTTCTATCATAACAATCACCTATTAGGAGAAGTAGATACAATAGAAAGTATTTTTTTCATAACGGTTGGTTGTATTTAAGAATGAAATTAAGAATGAAATTCTTAAGGCCAAGCTAAAATACAAAAATAATATGGAGGAGGAGTTTAGGAACATGAACACAAAACAAGCCTTCAATAAAGTCAAAATCCTTACTGGTGGTGAGACAAAACAAAAGAACTGTACAACCCCGGATCCTACCACCTTTGCAAACACTCTGAACACTTTCTACAAACGGTTTGACAGTCAGGACTACTCTGCTGCCTGCGAGGAACTGTTGGGAGCCCTCCCCTTTCAGGAGCCGCCACATCCCCCCTTCAACGAGGAGGATGTCCGACAGCTGCTGGCCAGGTGTAAGCCTGGCAAGGCGCCAGGGCCGGATGGCATCTCAGCAAAGGTGCTTAAGCTCTGCGCCATGGAGCTCTCCCCCATCCTTCACTCCATCTTCTGGGAGTCCTACAGGACAGCAGCCGTACCCACCCTCTGGAAAACATCCACCATCATACCGGTACCCAAGAAACCCCGCCCCTCAGAACCCAACCATTACAGACCCGTTGCACTAACTTCAATAATGATGAAATGCCTGGAAAAACTGATCCTAAACATCATTCTGCCAGCTGTCAGGTCACAGCTGGACCCTTTCCAGTTTGCCTATCGGGCCAAGAGGGGGACAGAGGATGCTGTGGCATGCCTCCTTCACTCCCTTCTCCAACACCTGGACTCATCTTCGGACAATTTTGCCACTATTCTTTTTGTTGACTTTAGTTCTGCTTTTAACACTATTCAACGCCATCATATGATCAAGAAACTCCATCAGCTCAACGTCCCCCCACTCCTCATACACTGGACTCACAACTTCCTGAGCAATAGACCACAAACAGTTAAAGTAGGTACATCATTCTCATCAACAGTTATCACCAACACAGGGGCCCCTCAAGGCTGTGTCCTCAGCCCCTTCCTCTACACTCTATACACAAATGACTGCATTAGCCCCTCACCCACTAACATCACATACTTTAAATACTCTGATGACACTGCCATTCTCGGACTGCTCCATGACAATAACTCTATTACGGTCTATCAGAATACCATTTCTCATTTCACACAGTGGTGCACTGACAACTATCTAGAGTTGAATGTGGTCAAAACAAAAGAACTGGTCATTGAAACAAACCACACCGGACTCAACCCACTCCTCATAAATGGTAAAACAGTAGAACAGGTAGACAGCTTTACATATCTTGGACTCACATTGGACAATAGACTTAGGTTTGATCAACACATTACATCTATCCAGTCACGCTTTCAGCAAAGACTCCATGTAATCCGTAAATTAAGATCATTATCTGTTGCTCCTCATCTTCTGCTATTATTGTACAAAAGCATTATTCAACCTGTTCTGTTGTACTGTTCTGCATGTTTCTACACCATACTGTCCATGCCTAACAGGAACAAACTTTTCAGTATCACCCGTATTGCTTCCAAGATCATCGGACTTCCTACACCCACACTTTCTGATATGAACAATAATGCCATCACACGGCTAGCACTTTCGATATCAAATGACACTGATCATCCCCTGTATCGCTTCTTTAACCTCATGCCATCTGGACAAAGATACAGAACCTTGCCATGGAAAAAGGTCCGTTTTAGTAGGAGCTTTGTCCCCTCAGCCATCGCGGCTTTAAACAAACTGCCCCGCCGATAGGATGGTTCTGTACACAGTGGGGACCTCATGTTATTGTTTTTGTATTGTCTTGGTGTTATGTGCTCTGTGTTGTTTTGATGTGGGTGTTGAACAGATTGTGAAGACAAATATCCTTCGGGACAATAAAGATTATTATTATTATTATGGATGGATGGATGGAAGGAATTGAACACTTATTTTTTAAGTCAAACCTCCAAGATGGACTGAACAAAATGAGAGCACATTCTTCCCGTTGGAATGCATTAATAATAACTTCTATTTTTACAGCCCATCACCAAGGGTAATACAGAGCTAGCAGCACTGTCACACCCAGCAATCCTCTGCATGCTGGTACGTGTCTTACTCTTAAAGGTACGAGACTCAAGATAATTTATATGCGTGTGATTGTGCGATGAGTTGACACATTTTTACGGCGGTCATTCTAGAATCTAGATTGCGCATATTATAATAAAAAAAAAACATATTGCGCAGATTACACATTCATCACCAACCACACATGATCCACCGGACATAAATGTTACTCTCTCTCACACGGAGAGCACACAAAAAACAATCTGGTTAACAGACAAAGGCAATGCAATTCAAAACGACAACATGTCCAACACAAACGGTCCACAAGAGTGCATGTTAAGGGTGAGGCCTGGCAGGCTGGCAGTGCTACATGCATGTTGGCACAGGGTTTTAATGGTAAAGGGGAGGGGGGGGGATGCACTAGTTAGGAAGTAGAAGGAAGTACGGGCACAGACTCAAGACGAGGCATCTCTCTATTGGCCCCCACAGGGCTTTGTTAGAAGCTCATCAAGCCTACTTCAAGTGAGCATACCACGCCGGGTCTATTACAGCAAATCCCATAAGAATGCTAGGAGGAAATAGCTGTGTGTCTGATACCTCTCGTAGAGAGGTAGTGACTATACGGTTCTGCAGCCCTAGTACAGGCAGTGTTGTTTTTGGCAGCAAATTTAGATTCTAGTTTTAGTCATAGTCTCATTTTATTTTGTGAATGTCACATTTTAGTCACCTGGAATGTTTGTGTTTAGTCTAGTTTTAGTCAACTAAATATCACAAGATTTTTGTCAACTAAATCTACAGTTGATTTAGTAGAACAAAGTGTATTTTGGCGGGCCTTGATGCCGGTGGAAAAAGGTAGTCGAACACTTTTTTTTGTCATAGTATTAGTCGACGAAAACAACACTGCCTACAGGACCAGCGGAGCCAGATAAAAGCAGCGCCGTCGTGCAATACGTTTCTAACGACTCCCTCCCTGCTCTGTGAGAAACGCACACAGCCTTAGACGATGTCGTAACGAGGTAATAAAACAAACAGCATGACACAATTAAATGTCCACCCACCATTTTACTGCTGTGAGGGGAGATGGGAGTATGCGAGATATTGGTATTCCAACAACTGCGCTCAAGAGTCAATACATTATATCATTTCAATAAGGGATGCGGATAGACTTTATGGACTCTAAAAAAGCAAAGACGGGTTTTCACACAATGCCCCGGAATGAGCCTGTGCCTTTCGACCTCCTCAACCCCCCCCCCCCCCCCCCTCAGGAGAAGCATTACCAGCGACATATAACACAATCACTTATTAAAAACAAGACACTTTTCATTCTCAAGCACTGTAAAAAAGTAAAAAGGCAAAAGAACTGCTGAAATCAAGCAACCGAGTCAAGTGTGCCAAGACACTCAATCAGCTTCATAACGTATTTCACCCTAAGGGTTTTTTTTCCAGTTAACCCCTAATGGGGGCACAGTGGGTTGATGGACTGGTACAGATACAGCACTCGGAGCCTGAAAGCTCCAAGCTCACGACACACACATCACATTGCGAGCTTGTAGATCGGCTATTTTCGTCCCATGCCACCGTTGTTATGACGGAGACAAAATGAAGCATTAGAGCGCATGCAGCTCAGGCACCATGACATGAGTGAACATGAGCATAACACCACCACTCTCCATTCCTCTAATGATGTTCATATTCCCATTGATGGCGTCAGAGGCATGGAACCGAGGATGCTCTGCACCAGTCCAACAGCTCAGTGATTTAACATGGTGAAGGACCATTTATACTCGGGTTGTCACATGTTTTGTCAAGCGACAGAAAGTGTCGTGTGACAAAATATAACCGAGCCTCAGGGCCCACTGGCCATGATGGGACTGGACAATAGTGGATTTGTACTCACCCCATTCCACTCCACGCCCATACTCACTTCCTCGCCGGTCTCCGAGCCACTCTCATACTTAACGTTGGACAGGCTGTCCCGGCTCCTCCGCCTGTCGCCCTCCCCGTCCTTCAAGATCTCCACCACACGTGTCTGGTGGATGGGGTCGATGCCCTGGAGGGAGGGAGGGAGGGAACGCAAAACACAGGGCTTACGATACGTAACGACGACACTGTACAGTGAGATGTTAACTAACACTACAACATGATATGACATGGGTGTACACAGTGCAAGTACATGGAGGTATTATTAAGGTGGATGCTTGGTTGGGTCAATGTGTCTTCTGATGCGCCGAGAGCATCACAGAGACAAGGACACATGGAGAACTTGCTGTTAAATGGATGCGGTTGTTAGGCGCAACGAGGTGAAGAGGGGATTTAGTAAGGATATCCGTTAGAAATAAACCTACTTACTGTGTTGCTCTGAATCCAAAGCAATGCAGAGAGAGGAGGGGAAAAGATAACATGAGATTCACTGCCCTAAGACTGGAATGCATATTCCACATCCCAAAAAAACGTGCACATTTGTTCATTTACAGCGTGGCGGCAAACAGACTATGACCAACAATCTACCTGCATGCAAAAGTGCCAGCTCAGTCTGAACTTGAATTCATGTGTTGTGAACCCAAAGCCTGGGTGAGTGTGTAGGAGTGGAAATGCTGACCTGTTTACGAGATCTCATGGCACATTCCTCCAGGGTCTCCGCAGCCTCTAGCTTGCCCTGACGGCGATACAGGGCGCCCAGGTTTCTCAGGGTGGTGTTCACCGTGGGGCTACACACACACACACACACACACACACACACACACACACACACACACACACACACACACACACACACACACACACACACACACACACACACACACACACACACACACACACACACACACACACACACACACACACACACACACACACACACACACACACACACACACACACACACACACACACACACACACACACACACACACACACACACACACACCAGAATTTACACCACAGGTCAGGATGGAATAATCATCCTTTTTATTGATAGTAACTCTGCAGTTCAGAGTTAGTGTCGAAGTGTCCTTGAGCAAGACTCTGAACCCCTAATTTCTCCCGATGCCTTGCATGGTTACCATTTACCAGTGCAGCAATTAAAAACTAGCATAGTCATTTTAAAAGGAAATACGTTACTTGATTAACACAAAGTTATATCTATATGGTAATTTAGTTACATTCTGATGTTTTCATTTACAATTGGATGCAATTGAATGACTGGGTAGTGATGTTGCACCAAATTACTTTCTTGAAAATCTGTTGATTGTTCCAAAGGTCATCGAAAAGTATCCCATTGGAATTTCAGGTAATAATTGACTTGGGAGCCTATGCCCTTTACTCGTGGGTACATTTACTAACATGTTTAATAACAATCAAACTATTCTTTTTTTAGTTTATTTTACAAAACAACACAAGGCCCAAGCATATAGGCTCTGCAGTCTCACCTGTTGACTTTGCAGGCCTTGTACCAGCCTCCATACTCTCCGTATGGAGTGTTATCTCGGTGCTTGCCCTGGAAGTAAATAAGACACAGGAGGAAGACAGCGTGAAGGGGAGTGGTAACGGTGACGGGTTTGAAACAGGAACAGCAGCATTCCCGCTGTGTTTACACAGGACTGTGATATGCCTCAGGGCCTTATGTCAAATGCATCCGGCAAACAACTGTGCCTACAAATTTCAGTAACCGTTCCCTATGAATATATACTGTTAAGTGCACTTTTCTGACAATCACAGACACTTTAAAATGGGAGTTTCTGTAGATTCTCCAATGGAATCACCACGAATACCAAGAATATACCAAAAGACTAACCTTGCTCATCTCCTCCCTCTCCTCTGCATGCATCCAGATGGGCTTGTTCTCAGCTGCAGACAGACAAACAGGAGAGGCGTTCGATACAGAGTACAACTAGAAAAATAGTAAGAGGCGCTAACCACCCACTCTTGTGATGTATATAATAATAATACACTTTATTTATTATTTATATAGCATAATATAGTGGCGTGGATTCAGAAAGTCACAAAAAAAATCGTATTCAAATATTTGTAATAATCTATATTTTTATCGCCAGTTAGAAAATGTTGACCGTGAATAACAAGTGGATGGGTGAAACTCGCATTTACTGAGCCTCATTAGTCAAATGATTAAGAATGTAGCGATAGCGTCCCCGTGGCCAGCCGGGGCGCCTGATGGAGGGGAAAATAACTAGTTGGAATAACGTGTTCTTTCCACCCGCTACGTCCAACCAGGGAAACCCCCCCCTGTCAGGTGTAAAGGAGCGACTTAGACACTCATGCATGAAGGAAGCATGAGTTCAAGTCCGTTGCTCTCCCCAGGTTGGCGGAGGGTGTGTAGAGCCCAGGATCACATTAGATAACACAGGGGTGGAAAAATGGGTTACAAAGTCATGGGATAAAAATTAATAAAAAAAAAAAGAATGTAGTGACGACATTGATGAGAGCCATGGTGGGACATGTATATCAGCTACTCGCTACATGGTAGTTTGTCCATAATTCTCAAGCTGTAAGGTTGTTAAATGATAAACAAGCTATCTTTCCCTATTTCAACACCCAATTCACTTCTTGGCTTTAACTTCTTTGAACTTTTATCAATTGCTACTGGCTTATTATTAAAAGCCGAACATTAAGATGACATGAATTGGATGTAGTGGTCAAAGTCTTGCTCCAGAGGCAATTCAGTCCCATTGGGTGTTCCATACTAGAAGGCTGGGTTTTTGTGCTAATTCGCTCATTTCCATCGAAATAACTAGTAAAGTGTGCCGATTGGGATACTATTTACATTATGAAGAGAGGATATATATACAATCTTTTATTATTTTTGAGCGATGGAAATGAGCGAATTAGCACAACACCCCAATGCCCCATTCAATTCAATGCAATTCATTGAGGGCTTATGGTAGACGAAATAGCCAATAATGTGCTTTTGCACAAAACAACACCTGGCCCTCTTTGGTGGGGACGTAACAACTATAAATAAAGGTAAGAAAGCCTTCTAGTATGGAATTCTCCTTTAAATGTTATGCATTTTGTTTTTACAACTTCAGAACAACAGAATCATTGGTGTAAAACATAATTTATTATAATTCATTGATTATAGAAATTCAATACACTTTAAGATGCCTTATGTACGCATTAAGATAAGGCACTCATTACTTGGCACATAGATTTGTCAAACATGCAATTGGAACGCATGGATATCAAACACAAAATATAAACCATATTTATCCGTTTTATTACAGTGAGCCCATTTCAGTGACTATAGGTAAAAAAGAAAAGAAAAAAAAAAGACATGAACATAACCACACATGGAAGGATCATGTTGTTGTCATCTGTTGCTAAGTCAACAAGTCGCAAACATCACAAGGAAAAGAAAGCAACCAACAAGATTGCACTTGGTCTCACTCTCAATTGGAAAACCCCTCTTTCCACAGCGTTTGGCCCATGCAGGTGGACGTGGTTTTACAGGACGCAGCAGCAGACTGGAGTCCTGCTCCGTGCCTGTCAGTGTGCGTTCACGAGTAGTAGGTTTTGTGCAAACTACACTGAATAATGCTTTCAGGTGTATATTACTGTACCGTCTGCATGTAAAATAAATCCATTTTGATGAGGAGTTACCACATTTCCATTCTACGTTACAGAGCTTCTAAAGCCTGGATAATTGGACAAACTAGACTATATAATTATAGTACATGCATGCAGACAATGTGAGAGTTCCTGCAAACTGCACTGTGTGAGATGCAGCACGAAAGGGGCGGTACCTGGGCGTAACGCCGTGGAAAGAGGTTTCCCTCTCAAGACACTTGAGGACGGAAAGAATAGCTGTGACTTTAGTTTTGCTCAGCTGAGCATCAGAATGGTTCAAGTACCTTTCTCTCCCTTTGTAGTCAATGTGACACATCAAATGCAGACAATCTATTCTCTGGAAGCAGCTCATCAAATAGCTGAATTAACCCTCAAGGAAAAGAACACTTTCGCTTGTACACAAATACATCTTAAGTCTTCGTTTCATCTAATCCTTTTGAATGTCCTCTGAATGAGTGGAGATAGGCAATCTGTTCAGAAGGGCGTCCACTTATGCACCTGAACCCTAGCGTCCCTATTCTGGGAATGTCATATTAGGCAAATATTTGTCAAAAACAGAAGAACATTCAGTGGAAAATAGCTGCTCTACAAACTTAACGAGTTGGCAAAGAGGGAAGAAAATAAGGGGGACAAGTAGAGACCCCTGGGGAACCGCAGTCAATAAAGTATATATGGTTTAAGAAGTGGTTAACCATGTCCCCATCACTGACACTGACCTCGCTCTTTGGTGCAAAACAATGAGTAGACGGACAGTAAGGATAGGCTGGGCTACAGCATCACAATCAAATAGATGGATTTGAGTAGAGGTGCTCTGATCAATCGGCCACCGAGCGGTGATCGGCACTCCAAATGACTCGATCGGCAATTTACCCGATCTGGAGAATTTATACCATTTAAGTGGTATAAAAGTCAATCAGATATATAGTATAATGTAATTTAGCATCTTTGTTGTTGATGTGGGTTTTGACATAATTTTGGAAATATTCAGATTGGGCAATCTACTACGTACAAGATCGGTCTCGGCCGATCAAGAGAAAAACAAATCGGTGATCGGTCCCAAATAACCTGATCGGAGCACCTCTAGATTTGAGGTACATTTTACTTCCACCTTGACTTTTTTGTTTTTGCCAATCATTCCATTCATAAACAACACTTGAAACGTAAAACCCTAACCCACGGCAATGTCATCACGATGAACCATCGGTATGTGCAGCCATTCAATACGCTCGGTTCATTATGAGGCCTTACCATCAACCGATCCAAACTCTTTCTCGTGGGCACGGGTCAAAATCTCTTTGTACAGAATCTCAGCCTCCTTGTATTTCCCCTGTTTGAGAAAGCAGGATGCCTGGGGAAGAAATGAGAGAAAAGCACTTGATCTTTTGTATTTTTGCTTTTTTAATAGGCCCAATGAAATGTCCTCTCCACGGGGACAATGGGCCAATCCTTCAACAATATGACTTCCTGGCCAGTTTATGGCCCATGACAAATCATGTGGTACCACTGTGCCTACCCGTTACGTCTCCTTTGAGTCTCTATCATTAGTCAGATTAGCGTGGAATGGGAGACAGATGTTTAGAGCACTTTCAGGGATATTTTGTCAACAGAAGTTGAAGCCTTGTACGCAACAAGCAATGGTATGCAGTGATGTAAATAGCTTTTCAATGTAATGAGTCCCGGGATGCAGGGATGGTCTTTTAGATGAGTCCCGGGCCAGGGGCATTTTATGAGTCCCACTTCAACGACGTTAGGAGTCATATTTTGCGTTTTTACAAATTGCAGCATTTAACTCCCATTTCATTTGGTTATCATGTGGTTAAATTCATGTAGAAAACAGAAGTAGAAATGATTATTAAAACTAAAGCTAGCAAAAAATAAACTAGAATAAGCGGGGGGGTTTTTTACGTGTATTATTTTTACTGTACATGCCGAGTACAGTAGTGCATCCCATGGATGCAGAGGTCATTGTTTTATTGCGCCCCTTAACTATAAACTGCATTTTGGGCTGCAAAATGCACCCTATTTTAATCTCTGGTATGCAACATTTTATTTTCTTCTTCTGCCCACTTAACTCCTTTTGAGGCAATATCTTCGATCAATTGAAATACTGAAAATCTTCCATCATGCCAATGTGAGAAAACACCTTGTAACATCTAACAACAACTAACAACTAAGATGCTTGTCTCCCATTCAGGGCTTGAACAAAACAGGTCAAATAAGAAATACAGGCATCCATGCTGAAAGCTGAAAAATCTATGAAAAATCACTTTTCAGGCTAAAATAACTGATAGTGACCAAGCAAAGTGGTTGGAGAATCCTGCTTTCCATAAATGAATGATGAATACATACACTGCGTTGGCCTAGGTAAAGAAAAATCATAGTTCAACAGAGGAGACCTCACTGCTCCAAATTAAAGTACACATCTTAAACGTGGATTTGAGGATGGCCCTCTTACTGTTCCTCTACACCAGGGGTTCCCAAACTTTTTCATGTCAAGGACCCCCAAATTGACACTAATTAGCCCCACGGACCCCCCATTTGAAAAGATATTTTTACGGCATTTCAAGGATCCCAAGTTTAAAAAATAAAGGGAATCTCCGCACACTCAGATCTACGCACAATGTATTTATTTAGCAAGCTTTCGGTCTACTGACCTTCTTCAGGCAAGGACCCCCAGTTTGACATGCATAGCCTATTAGTCTACCGACCCCAATTTAATGGCATTTCTATCTCTGGGACCCCAATTTATATTGTAAAATCAATGTTAATTTAACTCTGAGAGTGTACAAATGTAATCAAATGGACCCTTTTACACTCTCAGAGTTACCTTCCTTGACATGACATTGTTTGAGAACGACTGACATAGAGATATGGTTTTTTTTCCAGAAAACTGTCAGGATTTAGAAGGCATTAGAATCGTCCTCAGGTCTAAATCAATGGGTTACCGTTAAGAGGATAAAAGTGACTTGTGGAGGCTAATATGGTAGTAATGCAGATAAACAGCATCTCACCAGGTTGTTCTTGGTCTTGGCCACGTTGGGGTCATCAGGGCCCAGCCTGCACTCGTAGATCTCCAGGGCCCGGCAGTAGTAGTACTCCACCTCCTCATACTTGCCCTGGTTCTGACACAGCAGAGCCAGGTTGTTCAGCTGCTTGGCCACGTCCGGGTGGTCCTTCCCCAGGACCTGAGGGGAGAAGCACACACACACACGGTTAAGCATTATGTTATGCTTTAGCTATTGAAAAATAGCAGATCTACAAGCTCATAGCGCGGCACCGAGTGGAACATATGCTTTGGTGACTTTTAAAAAGAAGGCCATCCAAATTTAACAATAAATGTAAACAGCCATGGTTCATGGTTGGACTGTGTACACATCACACCAGTGATGAAAACAGTCGTTTTCAGATATAGCGAGTATTTCACGTTGCAAGCTTCTCTTGCTTTTAGACATGGCTGTATCTCCACCTCCCGTCTCCCCATGCCGCTTTCATCAGACAGGAAGTCTGTCTGCTACAGTACATGCACTCAAGGCTGAGGGATTAAAGAAATCTCCACTGATCAATGGACGGTCTACTGGAGAGGGCTTTGAGGTGCATAGATCCTGTACCATTTATCAAGCCGAGCTCTTTAGTTCATCCACCCCCATCTCTCCTCGCCCACTCCCTGCTCCTAGCATCTCTTTTTTGCTCTCAATTAAACCCTAGAATTCCCCTCAGACGCAGAACAGCCCCCGGCAGGATCTTTACAGACAATTTTAAGAACCTAATTTGGTCGGTCCCCTTTTTATAGAAACCCAGTGTAAAAACAGCTCTCAGTGACATACCATATATATATATAATTAACTTTTTTTTCTCTCACCGCCATCTTTTTTTTTCTTTTCTTTGATATTCAATATAATCAACAACACTTAACCAATACAAATCATTACATGGCCATGCCTTTTGTACATCAGTTCAAACTTTCAATTTATTTTCAAGACTACCGCTTCAAAAGGTGATGAGTATTAGCATTTGCTATTTTCACATTTTGCTGTGGATACACACTTAGCCATCTCTGAAGCTATTTAACACCACGAACGCCCGGGGGTATTTAGTACCATTAAATCAGAGCGCCCAGAGATTTGCAGCAACGGATCACATTTCGAGATGCCCCAGGTAGCTGAAGTAGCTAGATGTAGCCAAAACACCCCCGAGGCGATCGACAACAACGGGAGGTATGATTAATTCTAATGCGACAGGACCGCGATGGGCCGTCAAAAACATAATCTTTGATTAGAATTGGACGGATTGGGGAGCACATCGCTCCCAGCCTGTGGAGCGATGTGCTCCGTTATGATATCAATAAAGTTCCGTCCTTTTATTAATCTCCGTCCTGAGCATCGAGCGTTACTATTTGACAGGACAGAGACCTCCGTTTATGCCGCTCGGGGTGTTAATAGTTAAGTATGTTTATCACAAAGAGATACTTTTTCACTGCTTTATCACCACAATGGCATGACTGTGTCAAGTACTCAGATTTTAGGTCAAGATAGGAGTATGGTGGATAGCTTTGTTCAGCAGATAGGAATATGCTATGTGGTCTAGATAGGAGTAACTTGTACTGTAGCTGTAGTGGGGGGACATGGCTCACCTTCTCTCTGATCTCCAGGGCCCGCTTACACAGTGGCTCAGCCTCCTTGTACTTCCCCCTCTTTCCGTAAAGCACGGCCAAGTTGTTCAAGGTAGCAGCAACCTGGACCCAAAGTATGCATGTTAACAGAAGACAGTCAAGAAATACAAACAGAAAAAAACTAAGAATTGCTACAAGCAGTGCTTTCATCCTTTCCTTAATTCTTACATATTTTCATTCAATTTAATTTCTGGCAGTTTGTCGATCACTACATTGTTTGTGCAATGTTGTCTGATGACAAATCAGAGTCACACAATTACATACAAGCTAATACACGGGTGGGCAACCTTGACGATGGAAAGGGCCACTATAGTTCCACACTCACTCCAGAGGGCCACATTGCATTTTACTGTCGTAGCAAAAATAGCCAAACAACTACAAGCTCAAAACACACCACATTGCGACGTGGTTTGAGCTTGTAGATCAGCTATTTTTGCTATTATTTGAATTGAAACCCTGAATAATCTTTTTTCTATTTTTCAATTGGAATTCTGAAAAGTAACATTTTTAAATGCCTTTAATTAGGCTATAGAACTGTTACCTTTATAAACATTGGACATAAAAAAGACAACAACATTTTAATACTTCTCATTAAGCTACTAATTTAGACTGAAGTAATTCAAGCGGGTCATGTTTACAAATCAATTATATCAGTATTCTGATATTAACCTGAGGGCCACATTAAGTGATGGTGGGGGCCGCATGTGGCCCCCAGGGCCGCCAGTTGCCCATGTATGAGCTAATATAACAGAGGATTCCTCTACATGGTCTTCCTGAATGGAGAAATGGGAACGGGACTGGAATTAAGAGTCGGTGGAAGCCAGTGTTGTTTTGTCCCATGATGCCGTCTTGGGGATCAGAGCATAATGATATGGAGAAAGAAGAGGGCAAAGCCCCGAGTGCTGCAGGGACTAGAACTGTGCTTTAAATGCTTCCTTTTGGTTCAAACACAGTCATCCACTGGCGCCGCAGCGCATATCTGTTATTGATCCTTTGACAAAACTCAGGGAAGATTTCATGTCTTAACATACACTCCTGTCACTTGTTTTGGATGGATTTGGCTAGGGGGAATTGAGTAGCTGTGATTGATTACTGTTATGGCTGTAAAGACTGAGGGGAAGGCTGGTCAAAAATCCATAATACTCCAATAAAGGATGAGATCCATACAGGCCGGCTGACAGGGTCGGAAGAATAAAGAAGACAATCTCGGTTATTGCTTCCTTGTTGACAGTTTTTGTGCAATTTTGAGCCTAATCTGGCTTTAATCAGTTTTCTAGTCGACACTACGGATTAGGGCTGTGAATCTTTGGGGGTCACGATTCGATTCAACTCAACTCGATTCTCAATCCAAAAACAGATTTTTTTCCAGATTCAAAACGATTCTCTATTCAAAATGATTCTCGATTCAATACATAGGATTTCATCACAATCTACTCCAGCCAACTGAAGTGACTATACTACAGTAACTTGAAAATGACTGAAGACATGATGTTTACTGTGATTAGGGTAAGCTTACATTTCATATCACAAACACCATGTAGTGAAAACTCCTGTAACTGTAACCAGAAAAAACAAAAAGAGAAAAAACGATTTTTGGAAATTATGAATCGATTTTGAAACGTTCATAACGGGAATCGCGATTCTAATTCGAATCGACAATTGACACCCCTACTACGGATGTTGCCACGGTCAACGTGGTGGTGGTGGGGGCTACTTACGGCAGGGTGGTCTTTGCCCAGGGTTTTCTCACGGATGGACAGTGCGTCGTTGAGCAGGTGGGCGGCCTCTTTGTATTTGTTCTGATCCCTGACAAGAAAAACATGATAGACAGGGTTAGAACTTACGGTATGTCAGCCCAGTGAATCTGCCATAGCCTGGCGGCCCAGATTGCAGGACTTTTCACATTTAAAATCGAATTTAAAATTCTATCATCTGAAACGCTAGTATGCCTGCTGCTCTATGGGCTCCAATTTTGGAGCTCCATGCGCCTCTAGATAAATAACTATGCATAGGTCCATTGTAGATCTCACACTACATGTGGCCTGTGATGTCGGTTGTCTATGACGTGGCATGACAACAATTTTGGGCAAGGTTTCAGCCTGATCTGAGCCCCGTTGATTTCCAATATGAATAAATAAATAAATACACTTGTGAAGTGAGGGGCGTACTTATCATCATACATCATCACATTGTAGGTACAAACAGACACAGACACACAAAGGTGGAGAGACACTCAAAAATAGACACTTGTGCTGGAAAAGTCACCCAAAACAAACACAAATGTTGGAGCGGCTCAATGTGTGTGGAGGAACATCTTTGGCTTACTGGCAGCGCGCACAAGAAATCTGGTGCTAGACAAACACCCAGACAGACAGTTATCCTGAAGGCTTGTCTCCTATAACAAGAACTATACCATAAAAAAGGGTGAAATAACATGGGTGAAGCTTTGTGGTGCGTTCACAGGGGCAGACGCAAAGACGAATGGGAGTATCATTTGGAACAGCGTGCATGCATTGTCATGTCGCTTCCATTGACAATGAATGGTAGACTGTGTCTTTGTATCGTCATGTCGCTGTCTTCCATTGACAATGAATGGTAGACTGTATCTTTGTATCGTCATGTCACAGTCTTCCATTGACAATGAATGGTAGACTGTATCTTTGTATCGTCATGTCACTGTCTTCCATTGACAATGAATGGTAGACTGCGTCTTTGTATCGTCATGTCGCTGGCTTCCATTGACAATGAATGGTAGACTGCGTCTTTGTGTGAACGCAGTATAAGATTAGCTTATGGCCCCTGCAGTTAATGTGCCTGAGAGAGGGAGGGAGGAATGCTGCTGATGTTCTGACCTGTAAACCAGGGCCAGGATGTTGAGCATGGTGGCCACGTCCGGGTGGTCGTGTCCAGAGGTCTTCTCCAGGTCCTCCAGGGCCTGCTTGCACAGGGGCACCGCCACCTCGTACCTGCCCTGGGAGGCGTACTGGATCACCAGGTTGTGGAGGGTCCTCAGGCGGGCCGGGATCTCGTAACCTCCCTGCTGGGCGGCCGCAACCGCTGCACTGTTGTGCTGGTGTTGCACTGTGGGGGGGGGGGGGGGGGGGGGGGCAGTGGTGGAAAAAGTACTCAATTGTTTTACTTTAAATGGGTTTTTTTCTGTGGCTTTCACCTTTATTTTATATTTTTTATGGAGGGACAGACAGTAGGCTGACAGGAAATGGGGAGAGAGATGGGGGGATGACATGCAGTAAAGGACTTCGGGATCGGGAGTCGAACCCGCGACACACTGCCAGACTGGATTACCAGCTTGGACCGCTGAGCCACGGCCCAGGCCAATATATATTCAATTGTACCAAATCTATTGAAAATAGCAGATCTACAAGGCGGGGTGGTTCCGGAGGAGAGTGCATGAGGAAGGATAAACACTAGGGATGTCCCCATCACGTTTTTTTTTTTTTCTTCTTCTTTTTATTTTGCTCCCGATCCGATTCCGATCATTTTGATTTTGAGTATCTGCCGATACCGATTTTTCCCGACCCGATATTTATATATTTTTGTATAGAACACTTATGCCATATCACAATAGTATAACATCCTAAATCACAGATGATATCCAGTCTAATATCATGACATGGATATAATATTGATACTAGGGATTTCCCAAAGTGATCGGATCGGGACAACCCTAATAAACACTGGTCTAATTATATTGAAGCAGCTCACATGTTGCCGTGAGCTTGTATTTTCCATGTTTTTTTTTTTTTAATAGAATTTGACATGCTCAAAATGTGGACGACAGGTTGAAACTAAGGGGAACAACGGATTATTTTTAGATATTTATCATTCAGCAAAATTAAAAAATGAAGATGATCTAGTTTATTTTGTCAGCCAATGACAACATTTGTCTCACTTTGAAACTATACTCTTCCAAGCACAATAAATACAAGTCACAAGATCATCTGTGAAGAGAACCGTGATGCGAGGTGTAGACGGATAGCGTTTTATGTTGACATAGCACTCTATAGTGTATACTCAGCTTTAAAGCTTTAAAAGCTTTAGTGTACTTTTTTTTCCTACAGTTAGACAGATGCTAGGTTCTTAGCTTCCTTATGATTATTGATGACTATTTTTATGTATTTGTCTATTTGATGCATTACCATGTGTTGTTTTTGCTCACTGCAAGTTGCTCTGGATTAAGCGTGTCTGCGTGCTAAATGCCTAAATTGTAATTGACTGTTCTTGGTTCTTACTGCCTTGTCCGTGCTCCTCCTCGTCGTTGGGGAACAGGTCATCCAGGGAGTCTTTGGGAGTTTCCCCATCTTTCTCCTCCTGCTGATGAAGCACATCACAAATCAAACATTAGACCTTCTAACAGACGCCACGCCCAGGACCAAGGACCATGGAGAGATATATTGACCATATTCAGACAGCGGCTATTTCACACTTGGGGGAGTTGGTCAATTAGATATAGTAGTACTGATCATTTTAACTGCCGTGTAAATTGAGCATGTGTCTCAGGAGTCTATCTTTATTCTTACAAAAAATAAAAATGATTCAAAGAGTCAGATGATTATACAAAATGCAATCGCCAACAACCTCCAATATGAGACACGCTTTCTATCAAACATCTGTTATTGGGAAATGTTTGTGTAGGTGTAATTTCATTGTTGGTTCTTTGGTTATAAGAACATTGCATCTCATTTGTAACTACTGCACTCAAATACAAAAAGAAAATAAATAAATGGTAAAAATAAAATGTAAAAAGTCACATTTACTACAAAAAGGTAATGTCAAGACGTGGTATATTACGACGATCTCTCTGACCATCTAAGAAGCCACCCTACGGCTCAACACAAATATAATGATGATGAAAACTTGTATGTACTAAATTAAATCAATTATTTTCTTAATTGGGCTGCCGGGTAAAGACCACGGTCTGCATAGCTTTGTGCTCCCGCTGAGGTAAGCGGTCAAGCATACATCTATATAAGCCATTACATCCTCTTCCAGTGACTACAGATAAAGGTCAGAGTATCGAGGGAGTCATCTTCAACACCAGATCAATGATGACCTGCCCATAACAAGGCTCATTCCTGGAACACTATGCACACAGGCAATTTCCTCTTCTTGCTACAACTACAATTAGGATATACCAGTCATTGTGAGAACGTTTCTAGCATATGGCTTTTCTAGCATTAGTTGCCTAATTACTGTATGCCCTGTTGCACACCCTTCACATATAATGCTTGGGTTAATCCATCCCTGACCGCTGACAGATCATACAATAGCCTAAATATATATATACTAATGGTTTGTCATAATGGATATAGATTTTTTTAATTAATTTAATTTGAAATGAACATTGTCAGATATTAAGAAATGGAATAATGTTACAGCTAAGTTTGTATGGTGTATGAGTGTGTATTCAATATCATTTACCATTGCATTCTATAAAACAATGGCAGTGAATCGTGATGCATTGGGAGATTGTAGATCTGCTACTTTCGCATCATTTTTTAAAGTGTGTCTAACACATTTTCTTCATACTTCTTCATACTTTAGTAACTTTAAAAACACAAGAAAAAATGGTATCAGTGAAAAAAGAAAAAAAACATTATTTTTGGTGAACATCGACTGAGAGGTTGTCAGTCGACTGAGACCCGTTCCGGTCGATTAGTCGACTATTCGACTAATCGAGGTCAGCACTAGTTTAAACCCATTCTGGGCGGGAACCCCTTTCTGTGTTTTAAGCATTATTTTATACTTTAGCTATTGATAAATAGCAGATCTACAAGCTCATAGAGCGGCACTCGGCTCACGCCGAGGGGGGTCACTGGAACAACATACATGTATTTTCAGATGGTGGTCGGCGGCCAATTACATATAATTCTGGGGGTCCTTGACATGAAAAAGGTTGAGCAATGATTTAGAAGACATTTGTAGAATCGTCCTCGGTCTAAATGGGTTAAACATGACTAACTAGCTGTGCTTATCGCAGACGCATACGTTTTCTTTTATACTTTAATAATGTAAAAAAAGCTGTTTGTCCTTGGACTTGTTAATAAACAACTACGTTATCACCTCCTGCCAGTACCAAGTGAAAACCGACACAGAAGTTATCTGAAAACGCAGAAATCAAACCAATTCAAACACAAAGCTTTTCCGAGAGCAGAGAAAAAGAAAAATGATCAGTCAACTATATATTTTTTGAAGACTCCCGTTACAGCGGAGACCTGCAATCTAAGCACTGCACAGAAAAGTGCACTCAAACTGAAATTAAATGCCTAAAAAAAAAGCATAAAGAATGACTTACACAAGCATTGTTTATTTGTGAATCGTCATTCAGAAAATCAACTCAAACTCGGTACGACTCAAATCTCCCAAATAATAGATCTAATTATAATAGATTAAATTATTGTCATTGCAGGGTTTTCATTTTCTTTTTTTTAATGGCTCGTTTACCTTGCATGTCAAACAATGGCTCTAATGATGACGACAACATCTTTTACCTTCAGGGATCGTTAAGTACAATGTAGCCCAACCTAATAGACATATGACATATCATATCTGATAAAACAATATATAATTTAGGACAGTGGTTCCCAAACCTTTTAGCCTGTGATCCAAAAGAGAAATTAGACATTCTCCTGGGACAAACTCTCTCTCTCTCTCTCTCTCTTTCATTCACACATGCGTGCACACACTCACGCACAGTCCAGACCATCACATTTCATGTGCCTGCAGACATCCGAAGCGAGAATCATACCCCTAGACCAATAATGCAGGACTATTTTTACTTGTATGACAGAGTATTCCTATAGTTTGGTCTCGCCTGCGGTCGGGGAAAACAAGTGTTTAAGAAGTAGTAGCAAATAGCCGATCTACAAGCTATTTGCTACTACTTCTTAAACAATTGTTTTCTAAATTTTTGGAATTTATTTGATTTATTCTTGAAATTACTAAGAGCAATCATTTTTAAACAAAGGCACACATAAAAATGGGTGCACACACACAGCCGATCTACAACACCCCCCCCCCCCCCACACACACACACACACACACACACACACACACTAAAATCTGGTAAAGACTAAAGACTTTAAACAAACAACGTGTTTTACATTCTCTTAATCAAACATTTCTCCTTCCTTCTCTTCCGTCTCTCCGTGCGCACCGTCCTCTCTCTCTCCTAATTATTATGCAGCGCAGATGTGCACACACACACGCACAAACACAGCAGATCTACAAGCTCAACGCGTCGCGCTGCGATTAGAGTGCTGCTGATTGACAGTGCAGCAGTTGTACAACTACAACTAAGTACTTTTTAGTGTGATGTATGTGTTCTTGACTTGTTGTTCTTAATGTGGGTTTATCGGAGCGCGAGATAGTGCAGCTGAGAGTGAGTGGCTGCCGCTGCTGCATGCCGTTCACCAATAAAGCGGCGCACATGCTAGAAATAATAAATAAAAAGGTGTCGGGCTTCGGGGGCCGTTTCTGTACTTGACCAACGGGCTTAGGGCCGGGCCAGGGTCCATATTTTAGGCCCGTGCAGGGCACTAACTGGGCCCTAGTTGGTTATAGCCTGGTTCCAGACGAATCTGGGCGGCTCGTCACCACTTCAGCCGTGAAGTCCTCCCCTTATAGATCTTTAACTCTTGAAAGCGTAAAATAAAACCAAATGGATCCATAAGGGTCCATCTGGTTTCATTCTATGCTCTCAAGAGTTAACTTATTGTTAAACATCTGCATTACTTAATTAAAATTTACAAGATGTAGAAGAATTGTTATTTTGATCAACGTTTGCCTGTTATCTCTCCTATGGTACCACATCAATACAGCATGTAATTGTGGACAAAATCTTATCCAACGATAACAAAATATTCTTTAGTTTTGGGTCTGTGAGGCTAAATCTCATGAAATGGTCCGTGGCATCGAATAAATAACGGGCCTCGATATGAAAATGGTTGAAAACCACTGCCCTAGACCAAGGGTCGTAACATAAATTGGACAACATAAAGTTGTTTATCCCATTCTGGGCGGGAACCCTTTTTGGTGTTTTACACATTATGTTATACTTTAGCTATTGAAAAATAGCAGACTACAAGCTCGTAGTGTGGCACTCGTGTAGGTCTGCTATTTTTGAAAATTCTTGAAAATGTGGCTCAAATCTTTGAATGTATATTCTTTCAGAGTGAACGTTTTTAACTCAAATCTACAATTGATATTAATTACATATCATGTTTGGGGTCCTTGACATGAAATATTGAGCACCACTGGTTTTTCAGAAAATAGTCATCATTTAGAAGACATTATTTTAAATTTCAACGTCAGGCCTAAATGGGTTATATCATTGTTCCTGAAGATAGCACTCACTGTGGGCGAGACGTCCTCGTCGTACTTCTTCAGCTGGTTCATGAACTCCAGGTGCTTCTTCTCCTCCTCCAGCTGCGCCACGCTCTGCTCGCTCTTCTGCAGCTTCTGCTGCGTGTTGGCCAGCTCGTCTCGCAGCCACTGGTTCTCCTGGCACAGCCTCCGGACCTGGGCACGCAGCTTCTGCTTCTCAGACTCCACCGCGTTCAGGTGGTTGGACAGGGCCATCATCACCTGGGAGGAGGAGGGGGACGGTTCGCTCAGCATTAGGAGAGACATCGATAATGAAATACTAGGAGCGATGACGGTGGTGCCAGAGAGGCAAACCGTTTATGAAGAAAAAGACAAAAGAGTTGAGGAAACAGAGTTGAACCGAGTGAATCATGATCACTGTTCTAAGCTCAATATAGAATGAGGAAATTATGAAGAAACAACAATATCCTCAGGGCTCTGGACTAAAAACCTAATTTGTACTTTGTTGCACAGTGTCTCGCTCAACAAACATGACATATTGTCAACATGAACATACACCATTTTTTGTTGAGCGAAATGCACTGAGACTAGACTGTGGTGTACTCGTTTTGTTTATTTTGTTTGTATTTTGTTTTTTGTCTGTGCATTGTATTGTGGTACTTGTTGTTTTCCTATGTTGTGTTTAAAAAATGTGTGGTTCTATATACATTGAATTGCGATTGTTCAGCTGTGAAATTTCAGAGCCTCAATAAAAATACATTGGAAAAAAAGAAATTAGCCTCAACACCTCTACATAGTGGTCCGTATCACACCCGAAAATAAGCCAAGAGAGAACCTACAAGTGTGCCGTTTGTGAAATAAGCTTCTAAATATGTGAAACCCTTTACTTCTTTGTGGTTAAAGCACTCAAACTTTCTTCTTTCCTGCCTTGATCTCCACCCCCTCTTTTCTTTACTTTCTTTGTCTTCTTTGTTTTCTACTCGTAAAACTGCGATGCGACCATAAAGCCGATTCTCACCTGTGCCTCCCCCAGGCCCAACTCGATCATCTCCACCGACTTGCGCAGCAGGTTGGATTTCTCGTGCACCAGGTTGGCCTCCTCATCCTTCTTCAGGCACTTGATGGTCTCCAGCAGGCTGTGGAGGATGGAGTTGTGCTCGTTCTTCAGGGCTTCCAGGCCCTGGATGACCAGCTTGGTGTTGGAGATGATTTCCTCTTGGGAGAGCTTCTCGAGTTTCTCTTCCCTTGGGTAAACCATTGTGGACATGATATTCTGGATGCAGCTCAAGGGAAACCTGGAATAGAATAGAAGAATAGAAGGATTATTCAAACAAGAAAGAAAATGATTTAAAAAAATGTGAAATGTGGTTTTGTTGGGAGTAACAGTTCGCTAGCGGGTGCCGGTCGAAAACAGGCGGTGGATCCTATTGGATCATCGATCTGAGTGTCTGCGAACAAAAATAAAAGCCTGGGTATCTATCGACTACCGAGGCTAGGAGTTGCCTATAGCTCATAGGCATTCTGTGAAGAAAAGTGTTCAGACCCACACTCTCCCTCACTCACATGAAAGCAACCTTCGGAGAAAATTTGATTTTCATGAGCTGCATCCGAGCGTGCAGGATGTGTGCCGCCGCTGCATACATTAGGAAAGAACCCAGCTGTGTGCACGCAGAGTTGTGTATTTGTGCATAGAGGCACGTCTACTGTCACAACACCACCGCATCTCTTCGGTTACTTTCTTTGTTCAACTGCCAGTGTAAACCCTCATCCCTCTGGCTTCAATTCCATCAGATTCCTTAAACCCGAGTTATACTTAGTTGCAACTTGCGTCGCACTGTCGCACAGCATGAGGAGCTGCGAGATTGCGAGATCTGCAGCTATTTTTGGTCCATAATACCCATGTGCTGCTCAGGCTTTACACTGTCAGGCGATACTATAGGCGACACTATGCACTGGCCAATAATATAACAAACTATCCATGACATTGTTCACAGAACAACATGTAAACAAGCTGCTATCCTGCAGCATTTAGACTTCAGAGAACTCACACTGTGAGCCCCGACAACACCCATGCTGAAATGTCTCTGCTTCAGAGGATCATAGGCATGAAAACACCACCAGTGTCACAACCATAAAACTACTAGGGAAATAAATTCACATTTTATTACCATAGCAGGTTAGTAACACTTGTTATTTAAATGCATAGCATGCAAGCATTCTCTCTCCCAGTGATGCAAATAGCCTGCATCCTGCATCCTTAGACTCACTAAATTGAGAAAGAATGCAATCATGTCACCCTCTGGTGTCCTGGGATGAAATACTGTACTAACTACTGTACTCTAACGTCATTGAATAGGACTCATAAAATGTCCCTGGGACCCATCTAAAACACCACCTCTGGGTCCCGGGACCCATTACATTGACAACCTATTTACATCACTGCTCTCCCATTAGGATTAGAGTCTGTGTTCATTTTGACAGCAAATTCTGTTTTAGTCTTAGTCTTTTGGATAACACACCATATAGTTTTAGTACTGTCTCCGTCATCTGAATAGTCTTAGTCTAGTTTTAGTCGACTAAATATAGAACTCTTAGTATTTAGTCTTAGTCAACAAAATTAACACTATTCAATTAAATTTGTCGGTCAAATGTGCTTCAAACATTGTGACAAAGAGAATATGTGTGTTTGGAGCATCTGCTGCATGCAAGCTGAGAGAAAAAAGGGACACTCTTGACTTGTGGAACTGTGGATTTGATCTAAGGGTCGTTATACCAGTTACAAGGAGTCCTTGTACTGTATGCCTAGTCTCGCGTTGCCAGACTGTTGACTCTCGCAATTTTCCAATGCTTCCGTCATACAGTCTGGAGAACAGAAGCTCTGATCATGAGCAAGCGATAAAGCGGAAGAGAAGCATCTGCCCCAACGTTTCGTCTTTACAGTCGTGCAAATTTATCCTAATATCAATCGAAATGATCTAAGCATATATAGCTTGCTGCTTAGCAGAAATGGAAATAAAAAATGTATGCAAATATTTCCGTGAACAGAAATGGCAGCTTCCTTGCTCGGATTTCGGGAGGTGTAGTTCCAGACTCTAGCATTCAGAGATTGTGGAATAGTCTATGCGAGACTACTGTATGTCTAATACACTGTACAGTCAAGGAGACAATTACAGGGGAGCGTAAATAAGTAATAACATGGCAGACTCACTCATCAGGACAGAAATAATACAGCATCCGGATAAAAGTAATAAAATCGTGACTCGTTTGAGGAAAAAGCGTGTGCCACTGCTGCCTGCAAATCAGTACCAAACACTCTGGACATAGCCTATGACTCATTGGGACACGTCATTGTGGATTACATCACAGAAATGTCTGTGGGTCCACAAAATATAGCTCTACCCTTCTACTGGGGTCTGGGAAACAGACCGGCAGAAACGAGAGCCAACGCATTTGTCTGCTGCGTTGGTGCGTTTTCAGAGTGTGGAAGGGATGAAACACCAGCTGAGAGAACCATCTGCCAAGAGGGAAATGTACTGGTGAGCCACTCCCCGGATCACCATGCTATCCATTCATCTTCTGTTCTCGCAAAACGCAGAGCCATATTAGTGAGAAAATGTCTCAAAATGCTACAAAATTAACAAGGAACACCCTCAGTCAATTAACTAACATTGACATAAAGAAAACTAACAACCAGAAAGGGAGGGGTCAAGTAAAAAACAAAAGTACATAATCTGTGATAAACTGGAGGTTATATGATATTGATAACAGTGGTTATTTAACCATAACATTTGCGATAGATACGCATGTGCGTATCTAGAAGCAAATGTCAAATAACTGCGACCAGCTCTCCATATGCACAGCATTTTCATTTGGACAGAGACCATTAAAGTGGCTCACTTACCACTTTTTATAGACAACCTAAAAGAATACACCTTTTTTCCATACTGTAACTTCCGACAATATAATGATGACTGACTGGTTAGATGTAGCCACACATTAAGGCATCAAATTGTTTAAGCAGATTAACCAAATAGCCAACTAAGGCTTAGTAGCTCAACTGTCACAAGCATTCTCTCAAATAAAACGGCTTACATTTGCCTGTGTGTGTGTGTTGGTTCCAGGTTAACTTGATACCAGACAACAATAACAAAGCTTACAACTGTATAATGGAGGAAACACCCTTAACCCATTTTGGCCTGACGTCGAAATAAAAAAAACGTTCGCTCTGAAAGAATATATATATATTCAAAGATTTGTGCCGCATTTTACGATTTTTCAAAAATAGCAGACCTACAAGTTCATAGCGCGCCACTCGGTGGCGCGCTATGAGCTTGTAGATCTGCTATTTTTCAATAGCTGAAGTATAACATAATGCTTAGTTAAACCCCCAAAAGGGGTTCCCGCCCAAAATGGGTTAAGGCGTTACTCTTGTTAGCACCAAAACAAAGTGTGCATGTTTGATACAAGTAATCCCATCTCTTCCTCTGATGTTACACACACGCTCCACCTTGGAATCCCAGATCTTTTCTAGGCACAGGGGAGCGTAATTTATGATACTTCCCACATGATGGCGGGCCCCGTGAATACACAGAACAGGACATGCCGTCAGCTACTGCGGTCAATTAATGGACAGCTACATCTCAGTCAGGCTGTGGAAATTGCTGAATCTAATCAAGATGACTTAGAGCCTGTGCATTTCTCAGAGCAGGAGGCTTTGGAAGGGGCATGGGGGCACAGTTGATCAATAGGAGTGTCAGGTAACATACATAACCCTATGGACCAGATCTGGGAAGATCCACCATAGGGGCCGTAGGGTGTTTTGTGTTGCTGATGATGGATGAAACCTCATAACTAAAAAATGTGTTATTTATGTTATTGTCGCTTATGATTCACCAGGAAGAACCAAAAGCACCTTAGAGCCTCAAAATCAGCAGCATTGCAAAATAAATGCATGATAAATATATGACAGGCTCACAATTTTCTCTCAAAGAGAGAGTGAATAGTCAACTTTTCAGTAACACAGGGCATATCTACAACAACAGCAGCTAAAATTAAGACACCTCATGGGAGGGCACAGAACGCTGCAAGTCAGTCACCATGATATTGCTGCAGTGCAGGTATAAACTATGTTTAAGCTCTTAAACAGCAAAGCTATGCTTACAAAGTCATATATGAGCACATACATACATACAATATACATTATGACCCACAATGGACATTGAGATTCTTTCATCAGTTATTTAGCCCATTCTGGGCGGGAACCCCTTTTGGTGTTTTAAGCATTATGTTATACTTTTGCTATTGATAAATAGCAAAAGTAATACAATAATACAAGCTCATAGCGCGGCTGCTATTTTGGAAAAATCATGAAAATGCGGCACAAATCTTTGAATATATATTATTTCACAGCGAACGTTTTTAACTCAAATCTTTGCTTCTGAGGGGTTCCTGGAATAACATATTTTCAGATGGGGGTCAGTGGCCAATTACATATAATTTTTGAGGTCCTTGACATGAAATATGGAGCATCACTGATCCAGAAACATGAGGTTTTTCAGAAAACTGTCAGAATGTAGAAGACATTTTTTTAAATTTCGACGTCAGGCCTAAATGGGTTAGTAATGTATTGCACTTCCTCTTCCTGAATCCTATACTTCACCTTAGATGGCTGCAGCATGGCACTTAAATACAAATTTAGCCATGGGTAACCAGACTTCTTCAAAGGGCACGGAGCAAAGCCACTACGTGGCGTTGAAGATATATCATTGACCAAATATAGGTGATGCACCAGCTCTGTGGAAACAAAGGCTCTATCGAAGAGGCAACAAAAATAAGAGAAGGCTCAGCCTTACACTCATTAGTTTAAGTCTAGTTGTGTGTGTCCTTTGCTACATTTTCCATGCCTTCAAAACACAAAATGTTGTGCATAGTCTACACAGATGCTTATTCGTGGCCTGAATGAGCAGACAGTAGTGAGTCACTGTATAAGAGTACCACATACTGTAGCATGCTGAATCTTCTGTAGACTACATTCAGGACAGACACGTCACAGAAGCAAAACCAATAATTGGAAGGCATGAAGGCAACCATCAAACTCAGTGTCAATCTGGTAAACATGTTTTACATGATATGCTTTCACATCTTTTATCCATCTATGCACGATGTCTCTGTTTGTACGTGTGTACGGTTGTAAAATCCACGTAACCACAAATTCAATACACGCGTTCCACACCCCCACAGGGAGTACAGTGCCCGGTGTTGAGTTCGTCGGACCCACGGTTGTTTAGTACCGCCACAAAAGGCCTCTGCCCGGGCTCTGGACAGGGCCCCTGCCCAGGCTCCAATTATGGAGCTGGCCTGGTCTGACATCACAACACTGCATATTTGGTCATGCCCGACACAGAACTCCATATAGGAATAAAGGGACACAGAGAGACAGATACAGAAATCTCCATATATGGGCATAAAAGGGACACAGACAGATGGGTGGCTATGCAATACCCGTTGGAGGAAGTTGGAGAGCATGTATAGATCTCCAACTTCCATCGTTACTTCCATCGTTCCACGTAACTCGAGAACCATTCACCCCACCGACTTCAAATTCGACAATGTGCCCGCGCCCCAGCCTACATGCAAAACACATTAAAATGTTCACAGACAGACAGTTCCAGTTGTCTGACCCTTCATGTAGAACTTTCATTTCATTTTCATTTCAACCTTTATTTAGTTCTCGGAGAACACACTGAGGGCTGAGACCCTCTTTTTCAGTGGTGCCGAGATTACAACATCAACAAGCTCAAGCTCAAGACCTTCTCAGAACATCTCAGATACACAAAACACAGGAAGAAGAGCTTTCATCTCTGCTTGAGAAGGCATGGCACTGAAGAAGTCTGAGTTCATTATTCTGTGGTGGTAACATGAGCTCTCTGAAATACAGATGAAATCCGTCACAAACCATTTAGACAGGTTATTATTGCAACACAGAAACAACAGACATACTGGGTCTCAGGGATTTAACACCACTGTGGATGAAAAGACTGGTTCAGACTTCATACAAACTGCTACATCAATGGTGCAGCATACAGGTGCTTATAAAAGGAGCCTTTCATTTTGCTCAGGATAGAAACAGGTAGCCTGGGCTTTGTATTTGCATAAACAAATATAAAAGTAACAGTATGTGTGCGCTGTGACACGGACGACTATGCATCACAGACTTCAAACTACTGGTCATGTTTTGCCACAGGTACTCACAATGACCAGTCTTTTTGTGTACAAATTGATTAAACTAAAAATGAAGTTAACACATCCAAAATAACACACTAGAAATACTTCATTTATAATTCATATAGTGTACACAAAAAACATCAAAAATAATGCTGGGTTCACACTCAGAAGCCAGCGACATGAAGATACATGATACAAGTGTATCTTGTCAGATGTATCTAAGCAAAACAATCTTGAACTGGCTTCAACTTCACACTAGCAGCTACAAAGCTAGAAAAAGTGTTGTTAAACCTACTTTGGTATCATCACACATGGCAAGTAGTGCAAAGGACAGTTTTATCTGTGACATGGTAAATAGTTTCTGTGACTGTACTATTGATTTAATAATACAGAGGAACATTGTATGAAATAATTATAGCTCATCAAAATCCAAGTTTCAATCCTGAACAATAATAGAGGTAGTCTCCCTGAGAATACCTCAATTCTTACACAACCTATGCAGTACCTCCTTAAGCAACTCATATATCATTCATGCTAGCTGCGTTTTCAGCTACTTGCTGCTGCTTGCTGGACCACAAAACTAACCTCAGTTCCTGTGGCGGTCTGGCGGATCAGATCCACATCGTTTGGCACAGAATAAAGACTGATGAAATAACAACTCCTCCTTCAGCAATAGCTCTACTACTACATCCCAGCAAATAGCATCGTTTAGAAAAAGGCTTTGCTAGTCCGTAGGGAAAGAGACAACCCATTCAGAATGAAACAGACAGGTTGATGCGACAGGACTGGGGGATGAGTGAGTGCAGAGTCTGCAGACTGAGGAGACCAGAGCAGTTGCCTACTGGATGGTGACCTTCCCATTTGATTTGCTCAGTCAGAGCAGCCAGCCTGATCTCAGAGAGCAGACATCACGGACCTGCCCCGCCCCGCCCACACCGGCAAAAGAGGAGAAAGGCTGGATGAGGGAGGGGGAGGAGAGCAATCCTGATCTAGACACTGCTTCTACTGCCATCAGGACACAAAAGGCCTAGCATAATGAGGCTAAAGGCGTTTTCACGCGCCACCAAGGCCCTGTATACAAAACAGTTCCAAAGGTTAAACCCACAGTCTTGCGAGGTATTTGTGAAGGTATTCCATTGGAATTGACCGACATTCATTCCCAGGCCCCTTATCCTAACATAACATTTGCTGTAAGCCCCAAATGCCTAACCATACTCAAAATTATACTCCTGAAAAAGTCAACTACTCTTGTCAGGCCCAGCTAGAATATTACAATGTTATGGGAACCAGTCCAGAGATGACGACGCACTGTATCATACATGTAAACAACAACGCCGACTCATAATACATTACATGACTAGGTGCTCAACAAGGCAAGCATAACTCTGGGGAATTATTTATGCAATGTAACTAAGCCTGTAGCCAGTATCTGACAACATGGTAAAGGAAAAAAAATCACACCCGTGTGAACTGAGTGGTGCAACTCCGTGTGGGGGTCCCCGGAACTTCCAGACCCACAGGAACGAGGCCAGGGGGCCGGGCCGGCCTACGTCCGACACGGATGAGAAATGACAGAGTGACCGTGACACTATTTCCGTGCTTGGACAGACCCAGGGACCCAGGCAGGGATGCAGGCAGGGTAGGGAGTCTATTGCTGGACAATGGAGTGGCTGCACCACTCAAAAAATAAGGGCTAGGCCTCCCTCAGTCACAATGTCACCTCGACGACTTTTTTCTCAAAAGGGAAAATCCATCCTTAGATAGCATATACGTAAATGTGTTATTATAATGTGTTACAAAAGCCCACTTCAGATCCCAGGATTCCAAAAGCCCAAATCAGATCCCAGGAGCCAATCAGAAAGGATGAACTATGTCTGTAAATTATGATAAACAAAAGGAATTGTAAACTTCTGTGGGATTTGATGGGTGTCACAAAACTTCCGGACGACTTTTTTCTCAAAAGGGAAAATCCATCCTAAGATAGCATACGCGTAAATGTGTTATTATAATGTGTTACAAAAGCCCACTTCAGATCCCAGGATTCCAAAAGCCCAAATCAGATCCCAGGAGCCAATCGGAAAGGATGAACTATGTCTGTAAATTATGATAAACAATGGAATTGTTCCACTTCTGTGGGATTTGATGGGTGTCACAAAACTTCCGGAAGAGGTGGGACATCCGCATATTACAGGTTCCTCCAACCCCTACATATTTGTTTTTCTTTTTTCCTGGTACGGTTTGATGTATGTATGAAGAAATAATTAAATACCATCCAAACCAAGTGCAATGGATATAGCGGTCAGTCGCACCTAAAACACTGCAGCCCATCTCTCCACTTGCCTATAATAACGCCAGAACAATGATGCATCAAAAAGGAGGATGCAGGCAACGATACACAGTGACATTATAATAGCGCATGGGAAATTAAATTAGTTAATTTGGTGGAATGACCTTCATGGATTCACCCCTCCTCTGAGCAGTATGTCACCAGCACCACGTCATCTCAGCCTGTCCCCTCCAGAGTCCAGATTACTAAAGGCCCAGACTTCATTAACATCCATCTGACTGACCCACACATTATAGAGGCTAACTGCACTGTAGTTTTTTAGGCTAATATCAGCATCAATATCCGTCTCTGAAATTAACCCATTTAGTCCTGAGGACGATTCTACAAATGCCTTCTAAATCGTGACAGTTTTCTGAAAAACCCATGTTTCTATGTCAGTGGTTCTCAAACATTTTCATGTCAAGGACCCCAAAAATATATATGTAATTGGCCACCGCCCCCATCTGAAAATATGTTATTCCAGGAACCCCTGAGAAGCAAAGATTTGAGTTAAAAACGTTCGCTCGAATATACATTCAAAGATTTGCGCCACATTTTTAAGATTTTTCAAAAATGGCAGACCTACAAGCTCGTAGATCTGCTATTTTTCAATAAAGTATAACGTAATGCTTAAAACACCAAAAGGGGTTCCCATTCAGAATGGGTTAACCTAACACACACACACTGTCTACCACATCATCATCTTCATCATCCTCCTCGAATAAAACAAAACATCCGCCTCTCTGCAGGCTGATATGAAAGGACAGGGGATGAACTGAATTACCCCAGCCGGTGCACTGTGGTGCACTTGCTATTGGCAAGTGCAATCGCTTACTGCAGCTAGATCTACAAGAGCAAGACTGAGGGGCTGCCGTCCTCAGGGAAGAACAGAAATCATGTGCTCATGAATTATTCTCTGTAGTTGCTATGGCTTGCTTACAGTTTCCAATAATAATGTTTTACCCTTTACCGTCCTTTGTTTCAGCACACAATCTACTCTAATATTACAACATGGCTATTGAATTAGTAGATACAGAAAAAACTGCTCTGGAAATTCACGAGATAGTTTAGATATAAATGATGAATAACCAGATCTGCAGTTCTGCACCAGATCAAGACCTTAGGCAGAAAGCTTTAAGATGGGGTGTGGTGCAATGTTATTAGGCTATATAAAGCAATGAAATCCTGGCCTGTGCATTTAGAAAATCTAGGACTGCATTGCATCAACAAAAGCAGCAGCTGACCTCTGTGCCATCACTCTGCAATATGCATTTCCTGTCCACTTGTCAATGTATCTTTTGTGTTTCCTGTGCACCCTTTTCCCTGTCCCGGGCACAAAGAAGTGCCAGCCAAACCGGGAGGGTGTGGCAGGACATCAGGGACAACTCTGGGGGAAGTGCCAGTGACACTGTACTAAATCATGAATCATCCCCATTGAAACCACCTGCTAGTTTCTCACAAATATGACTGTTGAATCAGCCTGCCCAAGGAAGGTGCAAGGGGAAATATCAAATGCAGAATCTCTCTGCCTTTAGGCGTGTGTAATTATAGTCTAATGCCTCTTTTCTAACCGTTTTATCAGAGCATCTTGTAGCTTGTCTGTTTCAAGTGTTGATAAATCAAGTACATTCTAGAACACATGAAATATATTTGATATATTGTTAGTGCAAATGGCTCTGCTGCACCATGTTGACTTGCAATAATAAACAGAAGGCAGATTGAATAAAATAATAAATTATAGGTGTTGATTTTGGCGTCTGGCTTCAAACAAAACAGATCATGAATCTGTCTGCATCACCTCCATTATTAAAAAAGGACTGCTTATCAGCACACAAATACATTACACAAATACACAAATACATTTGACATCAGATTTCGCAGTCAGTGTTACTAGACCTGACATAATTTATTTTTCTCAGATGTTGGGCGTAAAACCCTACACACCCAGACAGACTGCTCAGTCAGTGCCTCCTACGAAACAAACCATACAGCTTGTTGCTGGTCTTTTTTTGCGGTCTCGTCAGCTTCAGCTAGCATTAGCCAGTTAGCATTACAACCACTCCCCAAAATAGTGCCGCGTTGCCATCGTTCAAACCAACTCTCCCTAAAAACGTCTAGAGATAATAACGAACCTACGCCACATGGAAGCGAAACGCTCAGATATATCGTTGAAACGGGTGGTTATATTCGTGTTAAATCTCACTTACCGAGAGCTAGCGGACTGACAGCTGCCTCAGCCCCTTTAAATCCAAAATGTCTGCTGCGTGCTCCAGCGCGAGCTGCTCTCCCAGCAGCCACCAGGCTATTGTGGAGTGACGTCACGTTGTTTTCACCATAGATATTTTTACCACCACCTTCCGAGGTGGAAAGACTGGTGAGGCGAGGTTACCACCACCAGAGCACCATAGACAGTTACGCAAACTGCGTTCACTTCATGGGTCCAGTCCAATGGCGGCTCTACTTCTATTTGAGAATGGGGGACAACAAATAGGTTGTCCTTAGCTCTGGTCCATAGCTCTAATGCGTTATAAATGCAACGCATTAGAGCTATGGATCAGAGCGCTGGACCCTAAAGTAGGCAGAAATGCATTGGACTCAGGCAACAGCCCAGCTGTAATATAATGATCCTGTTAAATCCCTTTATTTTAGATTGTTTTGTAGTAATCGTACAACATAAACATTGCAGAGACTTTAGTTGTTACTGTACAATACTTTAAAACAGTTGGCATGGTTGCACACATGCCTAAAATTGCTCTTATTTGCGGCCGCCCTCATTGAAAACAATGTATTTCCAACTCAAGCTTGCATGAACAGCTGCATGAACAGCGCTCGAGCGCTCGGTTTCTGCCCCCTCAATATCGTAACTCTTCTATTAGATGGCTGGCTCTGACCACCACCACTTGAAGCTCCATCGCGCGAGCGGAGTACTAAAAGAACAGATCTACGATAGGTAGAACAAGTTTGGTTTGTTTTATGTATATTATATACATAGATATTATTTGTTATGCATGACTTGACTGTTTTGTGTGGCCTGGCCCTGGCTGCTGCCTACATCATGTGAGGAGGTCCATATCAAGTCGAGAACATCTTCTGCACTATGATCATTCTCGCCATACAGTGTATGTCACAGTCTGTGAGTCACTGTCTGACATAATAACTAGGGCATTAGACATTGGTCTTATGTGATACGGAGCCGGCATTTACAACCTGGACGGACCTACTGTCTGGGTGGGTATAGAGCTTAGAGTATATAGTCTAAGCCGGTATAGAGCCAGGGTGGGTAAAGAGTTCTGTGGATATTATAAACTGTGCCACCGCTCCCCCTTGTGGACATGTCCTCACATTAATCATTTGGGCCAAAATCAGCTCCCCTAAATCTTAGGGTGGCTGATTTTGAGATTTGGCCTTCTTTAAGGGCCCTAAAAGATCCACTGGATGAACAAAAAACAAGACCAAAACTCTGACGATAACAACATGCTTACAGATTCATGTAACTGGGGAAGTCAATATCAGTGAATGAATGGATGGCCATTGGTCAGGCAAAAAATAAAATAAATCTAAGCAAACGTGAAAGTAAAAGGTATGAGGGAAAATATCTCCTCATCAAGCTGCAAACAGTCACTGACACAAGGCAGGTAGAGTTGAGGATGACTAGGGTGGAAAGGAAAGCAGCCCTGGTTTATTCTGAAATACAGATAGGATAGAGCGTCATAAGTCATAACCAAATACACCTCCTTTTTAAACACAAACATCAGCCAAGTGATACAGACTTTATTCTCCAAAATATGAAAAGGTAGCACACCTTATATGTCCAGGTCAAGGAGGACAATATACATTTCTTTTTCATTTATCTCACATCACCATAAAAAGTGCTTGCGCATTTGGAAACACCCTGAAGAAGGCTCTGTGCCAAAATACGTAAGCATATTTCCTTTGCCAAGAGTATAAAAAAAAACAGTGAAATGTGAGTATTGTGTCCTCCTTGACCTGAAATGTGAGATGTGCTCTTCTTCATACTTTTTGGGATTATGCTCACTGGATTTTGGGTTTACTCTCCACTGAGAATGCCATAGAAGTGTATTGTATAACTGTTAAATAGAATTTCAAATGTTATCTTGGTGTTATCTTAATGACAAGAAAACAAGTGTTGACCTAGAATCTAGGTCAACACTTGTCTCCTTTGTGTAAATGACATGCTACAAAAGGCACAGCAAAGCAACGTTAAAAATATCCATTGTTAGAGAGGCTTTCACGTCACCATGGTTGTTCATGCTAGATTGCTATGGTTACTCAATGAGTCCAGACTTCATGGGCTCCATATTTGAACTACGATAACCTCCTAGATTCCATAATGAATATGCCATGGATAGTTGACCTGAGTTTCCATATTTGGACATGGTTATCAATATTCCATATTTGGGCATGGATGACATATAACTCACCACGATGACATGAGAAAACCCAGTCGGCCTCTATAAAGGCAGGCACAGGTTAATTTAGAGGAAAGTTTAACTTTTACCTTTGGTCTTAAGACATCAACAACTAAAGACTTAAGATCTTATAATGCTTCAAGTTCCAGTGGACTGTGGACTTTACAATCCAACCTTCTCCCTAACTCTTTTACAACCAGATATTAAAGGTACATTTGAATTTGATTATTATTCCAGGCACAGAAGATTTCACATTTTATCATGCTCGCTCATCCCACAAATGCATGACATGTATTCTTAAAAAAAATAAAGCCTGTCTAATTGTTAACATAAGCTAGGCCCTAGCTTATGTTAACAATTAGACAGGCTGCTAGGGCACCCTCTTACAAATTGTACATTTGTTAGGCTACATTTAAAAAGGAAATAAACAGGATTTACAGTGGTATACAAGTTATTGCCAAGAAGCATTGTTAATTAAAACAGAAATAATCTACCAAACACACATTTCTGAACTTTCTTTTATTTGTTATATTAGATATTTTAACTCAAAAGCTCTGGACTGTGACCTGGAGACTCAGTGACCATCTACTGTCATCTAGTGGTTATTCAAAGGTACACCACTTCTCTATTTTATGGGAAAGTGACCACCACCAGTACGTGCGCGCGCGCGTCAGTGTGTGTGCGTGATGGGAACACGTCATAATTATGCGACACGGCGTCTGCTGCAGAGTTCTGAAGGACGTAAATATCAGCATGAGTGGGATGATAGTATTATAAAGGTTGGTTTCATATAATGTCTACAATTAAAGAATCGATACAACCAGGTTACTAGGTGAACACATTAACTTAAAGTATGTAGTCATATAACATGTTAATTGGCTGTAGCGTAATGGTAAACGTAACTAGCTATAACGGTAACCTCACGAATCAGTTCACGACATCTGACATTTGTTGTATTATGGAAAATATCCTAGTAAACGTTTATTCTCGTCTTCTCTACAGTGTTATATTGACCTCGTTGTAATGGCGGTGTCTTCTCTAACTCGCGCTCTGCGGACGCTGTCTCTGTCCCAGTCCCCACAGGTAAGTCTACAATGTTGATTGATTGATTCATTGAAATATTTATTAACAGTTTGCAGAATTACAGTAAATTTCAAGCAATTCAATTTTCAATTCAATTCAATTCAATTCAATTTTATTAAAGTGTCAAATCACAACAAGTTGTCTCAAGACACTTTACAACCAACAAAGATCCACCCAGAGCAAGCAATATTACGACAATGGTAACGAAAAACTCCCCTTTAGGAAGAAACGTCAGGCAGAACCCGACTCTAGGGTGGGCGGCCATCTGCCTCGACCGTGTCGGGGGGGGGGGGGGGGGGGGGGGGTAGAGGGGAATAGGAAGAAAGAATAGAAGAGAGATAGACAGGGTGGGCTCCATGGAGGGGCCTGGTCCACATCTGGTCCAGGTCGTGCACTGTGAGGCCGGGTCCACGGTCACACTTCTGGTGGGCTCCATGAAGTGGCCTGGTCCACGGTCACACTCGGCAGTCAGTTAGGGGTTAATATTAGAGGTCCACGGAACTGCGAAGTGGAGGACAAAAAGAGACTCCGGGGAAGGATTCCCCGGATGTTGGGTTAGTGGCAGGCCTTACTGGAGCCTATACAGTGTATATTACAAGCACTGCTGGGAGACTGCTGGGCTCCGTGAAGTGGCCTGGTCCATGGTCACACTCGGCAGTCAGTTGGGGGTTAATATTAGAGGTCCACGGAACTGCGAAGTGGAGGACAAAAAGAGACTCCGGGGAAGGATTCCCCGGATGTTGGGTTAGTGGCAGGCCTTACTGGAGCCTATACAGTGTATATTACAAGCACTGCTGGGAGACTGCTGGGCTCCGTGAAGTGGCCTGGTCCACGGTCACACTCGGCAGTCAGTTGGGGGTTAAATATTAGAGGTCCACGGAACTGCGAAGTGGAGGACAAAAAGAGACTCCGGGGAAGGAGTTGGATTAGTGGCAGGCCTTACTGGAGCCTATACGGTGTATATTACAAGCACTGCTGGGAGACAAACCCACACAAACAATGTACAATCATGGTATTTAGCAGACACACACAGCACAGGTGCGGGTTTGGTGGGAGGTTCCCCTTACTCAGTTCTCACCCTTATGACTTTATCGGGTGAGCGAGTACTGGAGACAAGTCTAGCTATAGGCTTTGTCATAGAGAAAGGTTTTCAACCTAGTCTTGAATGTGCAGAGCGTGTCAGCCCCACGGACCGAAGCCGGGAGAAGGTTCCACAGCTGAGGTGCCTGGGACCTAAACGCCCTGCCTCCTATTGTAACTTTTGATATTTTTGGGACAGTAAGCATATTTGCATACTGTAAACGCACTGTTGTTCTATTTGGTTTGTAGGGATCGATGAGTTCTTTGAGATATTGTGGTGCCTGACCATTGAGAGCTTTGTAGGTGAGGAGAAGAGTCTATTCTGTATTTAACCGGGAGCCAGTGTAGAGAGGCCAGTGAAGGAGTGATATGGTCTCTTCTTCTGGTACCTGTTAGCACACGCGCCGCAGCATTTTGAACTAGCTGTAGGCTTTTCAGAGACTTACTTGGGCAGCCTGACAATAGCGAGTTGCAGTAGTCCAGCCTTGAGGTAACAAATGCGTGGACAAGTTTTTCTGCGTCATTTTTGGACAGGATGTGCCTAACCTTTGCAATATTACGCAGGTGAAAAAAGGCAGTCTTTGAGATTTGTTTGATGTGAGATTTGAAGGACATATCTTGATCAAAGACAACTCCCAGATTCTTTACAGTGGCCTTGGAGGCCAGGGTAATGCCATCTAGGAAAAAGTTCTCGTCGGCTAGTTTGTCTCTTAGGGGCTTAGGGCCAATAATGATAACTTTCGTTTTGTCAGAGTTGAGGAGTAGGTAATTACGGGTCATCCAACTCTTTATGTCTTTAAGACATGCTTGAAGTTTGACTAGTTGGTCCGTTTCGTTCGGTTTCATCGAAGCACAACTCAATACAAAGACTGTTAACTGTGAGTGGACAGAGTGGCAACACAGTATGTGAATTTAACGAGAGTGTCAGTCAGTGTACTAAATCATAATGGAATGTTGAGGAGTGAGGACTTTACTGTGTAGCACGAAATGATCAAATATCACTGGTGGAAACTAAGTACTGTACAAGTTTGAGGTATTTGACTTTACTTGAGTATTTTCGATTTACAGTACTTTTATTTCTACTCCATTACATCTCGGATCCAAATATTGTATTTTTACTCCACTACATTTATTTGAAAACTAGTTACTTTGTAGATTTTAATTATTACAAAACATGCATTAACTTAACCACTTCAGCCCTATATACATTTGGAAATGGCAGATCGACAAGCTCACAATGCGTTGCGACCATAGGGTTGCGACGCATTGAACTTGTAGCTTTCCAAAATATTTTCATACATTTGAAAACTTGAAATGGGACATTCTGCATAATGAGTACTTTTACTTTAAGTACATTTTGAATTCCAGACTTTTACTTTTAACAGTAACAGAGTATTTATTGCAGTATTGATGCTTTTACTTAAGTACAAAAGTGAGTACCTTTTCCACCACTGCCAAATCTCCTGTTTCCACTTTCCAGGTGCTGGGACAGGCTGTGCATAGAACAACTCACACCATCTTCATGACCCAGTCACCAGTAACTGTCCTTGGCACATCACCACTATGCAGAGGGTTCCTCACAACAGCCACTTTGGACCAGAACCGGAGAGATTGGAAGGAGACGCAGAATGCAGGGAAATACACCATCAGACCCATGGGGTTGAAGAAGACAGGGGGCAGAGATCACTCTGGTATATAGACGGACTGTTGTGTTTAAAATATCTTCTCTAAATCATGACAGTTTTCTGGAAAACGTATTCTGTGGTGTTCAAACTTTTTCATGTCAATTATCTATTTGGCCGCAGAACCCCATCTGAAAATGTTTTGTTCCAGGGATCCCCCAGAAGCAAATGAGTTAACTTAAAACGTTTGCTTTGAAAGAATATATATTCAAAGAATTGCTACAAACTTTCACAAAAAAATTAAAATAAAGCAGATCTACAAGCTTGTAGCGTGGCACTCAGTGTCGCACTATTAGCTTGTAGATCTGCTATTTTTCAATAGATAAAGTTTAAAAAATAATGGTTAAAGTGGTTTAAAGCTAAGGTGACACAGATTGTAATGATTTGCTTTGCTGGGTTTCACATTTACACTGTTATCTGTCACTCAGGAAGGATACGGACACAAGGCATTGGTGGTGGACACAAACAATTATTTCGCTGGGTAGACATCCATCGATTTCCCCTAGAACCAGAAAAAGACAAGCCGGTCTTTGATGAGAAGGTTGTTGAAGTCCGTTATGACCCGTGCAGGTGAAATTAAAGTCCTCATTTACCCAAATGTCATTAAGATGTCCTAAAAACGTAAGTAATCGCACGCAACTGACCCTACTACTGTTTGGCCTTTCTTTTTCTGAGTAGAACCGCAGATATTGCTCTAGTAGCTGGGGGCGAAAAGAAGCGATGGATCATTGCTACAGAGAAAATGCAGGTCGGAGATATCATCAAAACATCTTCAGTTATTGGACGCATGGCAGGTATGAGATCCACCTGGCTGGCAGCTTGTTTGGTTAAACTGCCTCACTTAGCCACTTACCATTGAGTCCCCCAGGTGTCTTTAACCCTTGAACTACCATTGACGGATTGGATCAATAAATCCAAACCTTCCGTTGAAGGAATTGACGGGCTGGTTTAATTCCCTATAATCGGGAGCTTAATGTAGCAAAATTTAGCATCTTTTGGCTAATTTGGCTAACGGCCGATGTAATCTTCCTAATACCGGCCGAAATCCGCGCGTGCATGGTCGATCACGCACGCGCGTGATCGCGCATGCATCGCTGCGTAAAATGCGATGTTTTGGGCTTGATTAGAGCTTAATTTGACTTAGTTATGAAAAATACGATGATAGCTTAGCATTCCGGACATCTGATAGTGTGGCACATTAGCAAAGATACTACCGGATATTTTGATCGCAAACCGGAAGTCGTCATCGCTCACTCGCTCTATTTGGTCAGAATGGGCATAATGGTGACGTTACCGCCACCATCAGGACTGATTGTCCCAATACTATGGTCTTGCCCCGTCAAAATGAGATATAGGTCTTCATTCACAACGGCGTTTACGCTCATAAAGTGACGTTACGTGAGCGGAGCGTGAGCGGACAGGCATTTACGTGGATTCCCACATTACGTGGGAATTCATGAACTTGAACTTGACGTTGGTTGGTCGGAAATTCCGCATAAAGCTGCGCCGGACGCGGACAGCAGCATGCTGCCAAGCTGAACCAAGTCCAATCTGGGTGAAATTCATTGGAAAATGAATATAACGGCGCGGTGCGCCCGGCCTTGGTCAGGGACAGACAGAACAGAACACGGCCCGGCCCGACTTGGCTCTATCGTTCACACTTCACAGATATGCCGGTCTGACAGACAGACAGCAGACGGAGTCACTAGGGCAAATTAGCCCTATATAAAAAATAGAAGACCACATTAGCCTATTTGAATGAATGGCATCAGCGTGTTTGAAAGTCAGCCAGTCATATCATACTAGTTTTAAGCCAGCTCACCTTCACTCGCGCTTGTTCACAAACATGACGGACAGACAGACAGACAAGAAAGGCTGTTGATGATGATTATTATTACCACTGTAACTCGCTGATCAGCATGTTGACAGAGACTCAGCCAATTCAAGTTTCACGTAGGCCTAAATGCCTTTGCTGCAAGCACTTATCTGCCTCCATTTGCGTCGTGGTATTAATTTATAATAATGTATATTGATCACATGCGGACGCCACACAGAATAGCCAACTCTTACCTGCAGCTGAGGAAACATACAACGTAGTTGGATCGGATGAAATATAGCCTTTAGTCCAAATCCCTCAAGAAAAAAAGAAAGAAAATATGTCCATGCATGTCCATATATTTGCTTTCCAAATCCGACAGTGCAGGGCAGGGAATCAATCACCGCAGTAGACTAATCAATAGGGCCTTTTATCATTGCCGAGTTTTAATATAGCATTTGGTCGTGTGGTGAACAGTACAAATTAACTTCTTTCTCATTATGTGAAAGGCCTAACTGTAACATCAGTTAACTTATTAACGTTCTGACATTTAACAAGGAGTGAAGCAATGCGTGCCAAGTTGGCATGTTTCGTTTATAATTATATACATATAACTTGTGCTGTTTGCTTGAAGATCTGTCCGTGCAGAGACCCGCCTTAAATGAACTGCTCTACAAGCTCATCGCGGCTGTTGTATATAATTTAAAACTTGGGAATCCTCTGTGCAGTCTATGATGACGTATTTCGATATTTCCTGTTGCCTTATATGGTCGTGGATGTTCCATCAAACCAGGCGACACCAGGCGAATCGCTTGGAAAAAATGCGGAAAAAAGGGCTGCTATTGGGGGTGGCACTCCAAGGGTTAATAGGCCTTTTCCCCACCAAATACCTTTGCCAAAAACAGCTGATCTACAAGCTCATAATGCGTGTAGATTGGCTTTCCGCCGATTTCCGCTGAATGTTTGTCCTCAGAATAGGGCTTCTAGGATGCATGTGGTTGAAGGTGGTTTAATGCTTGGCTCCATGTCTGCGCACTTGTCATTGGCGGGATATAGGTCTAACTCGCTTCCTCAAGAGGCACAGAACAGGAACATTTGACATACTGTGGACAGTGTAATGTAGGATGTGAAAACATTTCTTAGTGCGTTTCACTTAGGTCGCATTCTCACCTCTACTTTGGTAGACTCAATGCGACTGCTTGGAGAAGTTGCATCATTCTTGCGTTCACATGCTGAATCGAAGTCAGGTGTGCTTTGAAGCAAAGCGAAACCCCTGTTCATTGGCGAACTAGAATTAAATGAGATTGTTTGATCCGTATCAGACTTTGAATGAGCCTTCACACCTGCCAAACAAAGCAGGATTCGTTTTAATCACAGCAAAGCATTCTGGTGTGAATGCGACCTTACTGTGTCAGATTACACACGTGACTTCACTCTAATTATCTCAGATCTTCCACTGCTCAGTCTAGAGATGTGAATTTTATGAACAACTTCATGACAACACAGTATGTGACATTCTTTCACCAGCCCTAGTTAACACCTGACAGTTTTGGTATGCGTTACCTTTGATACCAAAATAGAAAATACTAATGCATTTGTCATAACTCAGTTTCAGCCAACGAGGGTGATTCCCACCCACTCGGAGCTCTTGCTGTTGGTACATTGGTGAACTGCCTGGAAATATACCCAGGAAAAGGAGCCAAGTACATACGTGCTGCAGGTGATTATCATTTACAAACTAAGATTTTGCACAATTATAGGCCTATGTTTCTTACTACTTATGTTATGGGAATACAGAAAGCAGCCTAAATCAAACTCATTGGTATTAGGGATGTCCCGATACACTTTTTTCACTTCCGATCCCTCCATTTCTGTGTTAACCGATACCAGTGTCGTGATCTCGTGTTGTTTATAGCAGACTCCTCACTCAAATGTGCACTTGCACGTTGGGCAACTCCATCAGTTGCCATTGTCAACTGATCGGTGGTTAGACTGGCATATTCACTGATACCGATAAGACAAATAAGGGCCGATCCGATACTTTCAGTACAGTATCGGGACATCTCTAATTGGTATTAGTAGTTACAGTAACCTTTTGATAACTCTACCTCAGTTGAATACTAAAAGGTATTGTTCTTTGCTCAAGGCACATGTGGCGTACTGCTCCGAAAAGTCAATGGAACAGCCATTGTTCAGCTCCCTTCAAAACGGCAGGTTCAGGTAAAAAACTATATTTACGGTATATTTGGGCGCTGTCAAAGAACAAATGCATTTTACTTCAATCTATGAAATTATGTCACATACACAGGTACTGGAGACCTGCATGGCAACTGTGGGCCGCGTTTCCAACATCGATCACAATATGCGGGTTATTGGCAAAGCGGGTCGCAATCGGTGGCTTGGCATTCGCCCTTCCAGTGGCTTGTGGCAGAGGAAGGGAGGCTGGGCAGGACGCAAGATCAAACCATTACCACCGATGAAGAATTACCTCAACCTGCCCTCGTTTGCAGCAAGAAAATAACATGGACAATATCAACTCGACTCTCGATACTGTATGTTTGGGACTGGCATTAGTCTCGCAATTTCCAAATGCTTCATCGTACAGTCTGGACCAACGGAAGAGCTATCATGAGTAAGCGATAAAGCGGAAGTGGAGCCTCCTCCCCACTCTGTTTCGTCTTTACAGTCACGCAAATTTAGCTTGTTGCTTAGCAGAAAAGAAAATACAACAATAAAATGTAAAGATATTTTAAAATATATTTTCGTGAACGGAAATGGTAGCTTCCTTACTCAGCTCATGGGGGCTATAGTTCCAGACTATAGCATTTGGAGATTGTGGAATAGTTGTCTGGCTACGTGAGACTAGGACTGGTATTGACACCACCAGTTCTCACCGGACACATGTAAAAAGATGGATCTTGCATCGTAATCGACTATAGTTTGTCATTAGAATTATGTATTGAGTGGCTCAATTGGTCATGGGGGGAAATATGAACCAAATAAATGTTTGTTTGTACAGAAGATTAAAAATTTTATTAAACACAACTGCTTGTGAGAGCATGGAAAGAAACAAAACAATATAAAATTCCAAAACATATTTACATCTAGTAAAACATGCAAAGAGTAACCCATATTTTTAGTGGTAAATTTAAAAATACTGTCATGTCATTTAAAATAGGGTTTGTGCAAAGACACTGGGTGGCATTTCAAGTAGACCTCGAATTATATTTGGTCCTGCGTCATGTCGTACACCGCAAATAGATCTACAGGCTCTGTCGCGCTGCGACATGTGCTTGTAAACCGGCTATTTGACGGTGCGAGACACCTGTGAGGCGCCAAGTATAAATCGGGCATAACGGGATCAATGAGACGGCATGTTTTAACCCTGGAAGTTTGACCTCTAATGCAAAAGTGATTTCCTGTATTGTTAAATTGAAACATTGCAGTAAGGTTAGCCAGCTCATTGATCCAGTAATATAAAACACCCCCATGCTACCTCTAGATTTAGGGCAAAAAAAAAAGAAACGAGGTCAAACACATTGAAATACGCTTGTTGAATTGTGCCCTTAATGTTATTTAAAGGGCTAGCTCACATGAATTTCCCCCTATCCACACAACTGCCTTGGCTAGCACTTAATAGCCCAGGTATACAAAATATACAAGGGCCAGGTCATCCGTATCAGTTAACCCATTTTGGGCGGGAACCCCTTTGTTTTAAACATGTTATAATTTAGCTATTGAAAAATAGCAGATCTACAAGCTCATAGCGCGCCACCGAGTGGCGCGCTATGAGCTTGTAGATCTGCTATTTTTGAAAAATCATGAAAATATTTATTTCAGAAAACTTAGAAGGATTTAGAAGATTTTTTGTTAATTTCGAGGTCAGGCCAAAATGGGTTAAGAGAAGATAGTGAACACTTCAAAACGAAATAGACAACCTGGCTGTACAATCACAGGCAAACACATGGTGGCAGGTGATGAGAAAGCCTTTCAATATGCGGCAACATAAAACATCGGAGCATTGTAGTTGACCAGACAACAGAAGGCGCTCAATTAACTTATCAACATAAACATGACCCACTTTACTAAAAGAAGAGTCATGTCAATGCAGACAAGGAAACTGCAAACCCTCTGATGAATGTGGGTAGTGGTTAATATTCCAAACATAAGTAACACTCCACCTGAAAACCAAATTGTGTCCCGATTAGAGCTGAAAAGGTGAAGAAACCACAAGAAAGTGCATTACATAGTGGGAGAGCATGTACAAGAATTGACATGTAGTAGTGTTTTGCATTGTACAAATCTAAAGTCATGGGTTAAGGAAATATTTGGCATTTTGGGTGGGAAACAAGGGGGTAAATATTTGTGCTTTCAATTTAGTGGAATGGACAGCTGCAGTTCACAATGGTACATCTTGTATATTTATATACAATACTATAAAAGTCTAACAAAGCTTGCAAGTCTTCCACTTTATAAAAACAAAAACAGCAAAGAAAACCCATACAAACAGAAGGCCCTTTCTGTCCACATTTTTCCTATTGCAAAAAGTTCACACAAGTAACACTATTGAGGGAGTACCATCAAACATTTAACACGCCAACAAAGACACACAGGCAGTGACAGGAATATCTGGCAAGAATCTATATGCTTCCCCCATCATCATCAAATCCTTTTAAAAACGGCTAATAGCTCACTTGATACTAGTTCTTTTCAAGTCGGACAAATTCCTTTGAGAATCAAAACGTACAAAAAAAGAAACAATAGGCCAATACAATACTGAATAGGTAATCTGACTACATTTTAGGTTATGTACTATTTCCATATCTAGCCAATGAGGCTGTATTAACAGACTGCTAATATAATGTGTGCATGTATGTACAGCACACGAATATGTTTTAGAATATGGCCAAATATAATTATGCCAACACTTCACAATATATATATTTTTCTTTTCTTTTTTCTTCTTTTTTTTACAAGCTCAGTACTCTCAATACAGATCTCTGTAATGACAACAAACGTTCAAGGCTATTAGCTGGCTGAAGCGTAATAAAGTACAAGTGTATATAGTTAAATGCTCTGCTGGTTGGACTGGAGAACAAATTCGACTTTGGCACATCACTACATCTGGCTCTAACCAAGATCAGCACAGACCTTAGATTTCAGACAACTGACAACTTCTGTCTGTGAGACAGACAGGTCCAATATGTCAATATACATATGAGTACATCGCGAAGTATCCAAACATATTTTGACCACTTGTCACAAACAAGTGGGAGCCAAAACCTAAAATGAAATGCCAAATACACTACTAGGTGGAATTGTTGCAATTTAGAACGAAATTAAAATCAATCAGCACCTTAAAAGAATAGATGTGATGTAGTCACAACTAAAGGGTTTTCTTACATTTGGCATTCAGCTGTAAGAGATCAACAAAATATGTGGTCTTGTGTATCAGATGACCCTGTTTCAAAGTGGTTATAACTGCACAGTAACTCCAATGTCAGGTAATGAATCTACACAAAATCCTTAATGTTCATTTAAGAGTGAAATGTACGAATGTTACATTTGTACACTATTGAGAGTTAAATGAGCAATAACGATTTTACTGTGTATACTGACATGACAACTTCAGCACCTACAATGAAATAAAGAGGAAAAAAATGAATGGTCATCTTTTTTAAGAACTGCTTACATGTGTTATAAATGCATTATAGCTACATTCATAATAGCTACCTTCCCAAATATGTTGCTTGACTTGTTATAGATACACAGTGTGCTTTTAACAGCAAAAGGCAGAAACATTTAATATGCAATGTTCCTTACGATAAAAAAGAACAAGAATTGGAGTTGAAAAGATGAAATAAGAGACAAGTCAGGAAACAGAAGACTTGAGTTAGAAAGGAAGGATTCCATCTAGATTCACAGCAATATTCTTTTGACTTTCAACAAACACGAACACAGTCGCAAAATGATCTCGCACACGCACGCACGTGCGCACGCGCCACTGCACATCACCATCATACTTCTCCATTGTCTATAGAGCAACGTTTAAAAAACGTAGGATTTCACAGAAATAATAAAATGCTAATGAGAACAAAGTGCAAACACAGCTGCCGTTACCGAAATGTGGCAAAATTGTCAGAAAAACCTAAAAAAAAAGAAACACACACATTCGAGGCGGCAGCACAACTTACAAAATAGTACTTGTCGTTCTTTTTATATATTGTGTAAAAAAAAAACGAAACAAAAACCCAACAACAACAACCAACAAGGTCAACATCGATAATATCAACTTGAACAACGTGAAATGTTTGTGTATTTGAACACATGGTTACAAGTCAGTAAGGTTTCCACAGGAAAACTATTACTGCCGGCCGGGGAGTTGGCTTTCCTCTCCTCTGTAGCCTCGCCATGAGACAAGTGCAGGGGGGAGTGTGTCGGTGGCGGTCGGGGGGCGGTGGCTAGGGTCACATGGGTTTCGTGTAACCGAAGACCCCCACGGGGAAATGCTTGACATGTGTTGGCCACTGAGCGGCTAGCTGGAAGAACTTCACATCGTTCCACTCGACTCCGTCGATAGACACTGAAAACAAAGCGATTAACAATCGCAAATTGAGCACCTGACAAAAAGCAAATTGCAATCCATCTTTTGGGAGTCTGGGGTTGTACGATATTGCCTGGACAATGACATACTGTATTCACAGTATGCACTGTATTATACACACACACACTATTTAAGTACACCATTTGTTTGATACATTCTGCTCTAAGAAAGTAGCTTCTCTTAACCCATTTTGTGCGGGAACCCCTTTTGGTGTTTTAAGCATTATGTTGTACTTTAGCTGTTGAAAAATAGCAGATCTACAAGCTACGAGCTTGTAGGTCTGCTATATATTTTTTTAATCGGGAAAATGTGGCCCAAAAGTTTGAATATATTCTTTCAGAGCGTTCGTTTTTAGCTAAAATCTTTGCTCCTGGGGGGTCCCTGGAACAACATATTTTCAGATGGGGGTCGGCGGCCAAATACATATAATTCTATGGGTCCTTGACATTAAATTGTTTGAGAACCACTGACATAGAAACATAAAAACTGTTTTAGAAGACATTTTGTAGAATCGAGCTCAGGTCAAAATGGGATAAACTATTGAGATTAACGTAGTGTCCCTTTGCCATCCACTAGATGGCAGTAGAAGTCCTCCATAGTGTGTGTGCACTGTGCAGTCTTACCTCTCAGCATAGTGTGCTGATGCTTGGCTGTGCAGATCAACCTGCTGATGCCATCAATCACTTGGCTCTTGGAGTCCAGGTCTTTCTCCTTGGGCTTCTTGCTGAGGAAAATCACTGCCAAGGAGAAGGAATCAATTATCTCACCAGTGTCAAATAAATCAATCTATAAAGAATCATTTAACGTCAAACATCTTAATTACAGCTACTACAGAATTAATACCTTTTACACTTCTCAATGTTACATTATACCCAGGAATATGCCCCCAGGCTCCTTGTTGTAATGTTAATGATATGATATGTTATATAACTGCTGAGTTACATTGAGATAGACTGGGAAAGGAGAGTTGGAGAAGGACATGCGGCAAAGAGCCTCAGGTCTGATTCGACCCCAGGCTGACTGAGCCTTAGGGCAGATTCACACTGAGTCCGTTTGATTCAAACTGTTCCCCAATACGGATGCATGGTCCCCACTGGCCATGATTCACAATTTGGCCTTGATTCTTCTGCACCCGAGTAAACTTCATTCAACTGTATTCAATGCTTTTTCACATTGCATCGATCCGTATCCGAGTACACTTCATTCAACTGTATTCAATGCTTTTTCACATTGCATCGATCCGTATCCGAGTACACTTCATTCAACTGTATTCAATGCTTTTTCACATTGCATCGATCCGTATCCGAGTACACTTCATTCAACTGTATTCAATGCTTTCACATTGCATCAATCCGTATCAGAGTACACTTCATTCAACTGTTATTCAATGCTTTTTCACATTGCATCAATCCGTATCCGAGTACACTTCATTCAACTGTATTCAATGCTTTCACATTGCATCAATCCGTATCCGAGTACACTTCATTCAACTGTATTCAATGCTTTCACTTTGCATCGATCCGTATCCGAGTACACTTCATTCAACTGTATTCAATGCTTTTTCAGCTACAGATTGTGTGGGACAGTGGAACTGGAACACTGATACATTGATGCTCTCTCCTGATTGACTGAAAATGTGTCACCTACCTGAAAATGTATTTACTGTTTATCAAAGAGCATGAGAGACTCCTGTTACTGAACAAACAGTCTTTTTTTTATACCCACTGTTGAGTCATGTGGTTAGTACCTTTCTTGTTCTTCTCCTTGGTGACCACGGTCATAGCCATGCTGGGTGGAGGGCTGAGCTCTCCGCCACCGGGCAGTCGGCTGACTTGGAGAGAGCGGAAGTTACTCTTCAGGGTGTTTTTCATCCCCACGTCTCTCTTCTCTCCCTCTTTCTTCTTTTCCCCGGGGCCCTGCCACGTCCAGTAGTCCACCTGCAGCCCCATCACCTCGCCACCCACGCACGGAGAACTGGGAGTGCATCGCAAAACAAAGGTCAAACTCTGTTTTTTAGCAAACTGCACTGTACACAGGACATTCAAAACATTCGTATATAAAATATATATATATAATATATATCCTATTGTTACAAAGATAAAAGGGATCAGTCAAGACTGGGCAAAAAGGTGAAACTAGTGTTATGTCACCAGTATCTACATAAATCGTCTGTCAGGTGGGAACCTAATATGTCCGAAACCGTTACTTTTCAGGATTCAAAAGTAAATGTCCACCACTGGGTAGTGTTGGTTCTGTGTGTGCAGGGTGTTGCCTTGTCGTACCCAGCTCCAGAGAGGGCGGTGGAGACCGAGGGGGACTGAGGAGGAGTGCTTCCTATTTCTTTACCATACGGACCAGCCGACGGGGGGGTTGGGGAGGACAGGATGCCGGGGTTACCCCCCATGGCATCGTCAGAGTCCACTGCAAACAGGACAGAGAAATGGTGTAAAGACAGTGCTTCCCCCAAACCTTTTAGCTCGAGGACCCAAAAAGAGAAATGTCATGTCTCAAAAAATAAATACAATCCAATACAATACAATATGAATGAACCTGTTGAGCCCAATTTAATTCTAAGGACGTCTGGAGACGTCTTGGGCACTTACTTATTTACTACTGGACTAAATAAATAAATAATTCTTCCCCCCCCCCCCCCCCCCCCCCCCCCCCATTTATTTGTATTGAAACGTTTTTTAATACAAACAGTTCCAATGGCATCTCATGGCATGGTTGTAAGTATATGCTTATCGGTGTTGCGGGGGTACTTGGAAAAAATGTCTCCGTTCCAAGGGGTACCTGGGCCCAAAAAAGGTTGAGAACCCCTGGTCTACTCCATGTACAGTATTCTTTGCAACTGCAAAACTCAATCCTGGACATAATCTTTATGAGCAAACATGATAGTCTCGGTATTTCACAAAGTAATAAATCTGGGTCACTGGTTGAAATCTATACACAGCAGTGCGATGCATGAAATACAAGCTGTGAAATGTTACAGCCCTTATAATATATTTAGATCAAAGAGGGGTAATCCCTTGGTGGCGGAGACTGAAACTCTGCGTAGCCTGCGAGCATGTATGCTCTGCACCCCTCTCACCGTTCCTCGACAACTTCTCTGCATAATCACACAATATGTGGAGGAGGAGGTTTCATGTTGGTAGCCATTTAAATATGTGTTGTGAGCGTCAAGATTGGCCAATTTCGAATATGTGAAGTATGAAACGGTTATTAATTGGTTAATAAAGCAATAAGCCACAAGAGGTCTCAGGTTACGGGGTATTTTATAATGGCTGAGAGGCGTAGTGAGACACGAGTGTCTCAGACCATTTCAACCATTATAAAATACACGGTAAACTGGGACCTCGAGTCGAGTGGCTCATTGCTTTCCTAAAACGGTTACAAACATATAGCAATATTAACCTCATTAAACTATAAAATTCACAAAAGTAGCTACACTTTGCGCCCACCAGAGCGAGCCACACTTCCTTGTTTTTACTCGGCCAGTCTCTGTGACGGCGGAATAGGAGGCGTTTGATGTCTTTACGAAGCCGCCCAGAGCCACACATTCACAGTCATGAGCGCGGGCGTTGCTTAGACGCCCGCACGGCCAGGGTGTGTAAGGCAATCAAGTGCTCCCCTTCCCCAGTTCAGCTACAGAGTGGCGGGATCAATGTAACGCAGCTGGGAATGATATAAAGTGATTGAAGTTGTGGGTACGGGTACCAGCCAATCAGAATCAAGTATTGGGACTAACCGTTTTAGAATGTATGTGTTTTATAATAATAATCAAAATCTGAAAAGTCCCTATAGTAACTTATGTTTTCAAATAATTGCAACGTTGTAAAAAGGACATTGAGATGTAGTGGAGTAAAAGTATAAATGATTGAAAAATGTTACTACCCAAGTAAAGTAAAAGTATCGTAACTTAAGTACAGAACTTGAGTAAATGTACTTAATTACTTTACATCACTGCCTACTAGTGTAGGTGTTGGCTACAGTCTAGACTAGAGACATACAGTACATTAGTTAGCATTCAATCAAAAACAGACAGGCTTACCCGAGGTTGAGAGGCTGTGCTCCACTATACCAACTTTCACAACCTGAAAAGAACAAAAATAATCAAAAATTTAAAACAACCAAGTCTGGCACCGACCAAACACATTGCACTGAAACACGTCTGTCACTGTGCACATGGGGAAAAAAAAAAAAAAGGTATAAAAATCACGTCGTCTTACCCCAATAAATGGCACGAATTTCTGACAGGAGTCGTCATCGGGGCTGTGAACAGAGACACAAAGTACAAGCGGGCTGTGAGCCAGATCATGGGGAATTATGGTTTTAAAGGTTTCAACACTCCAGGGTCGGAAATGAATGACTCGATGGCCCTGGAAGAATGATGGCCTGTGTGTGCCGTGCGTGGCCCACTTCATGTCTCATCACAGTGGGATGTGATGGCACATGCCTGGTTGGTTGACTGGGTGGAATGTGGTTATTCTGGGAAGGGGGGGGGGGGGGGGGTGTTATGCTACAATGAGATGAATGAAACGGCTCCGCTCCTTACAACCAAAATGACTCAGGGTGGGGGGGGGGGGGGGGGGGGGGGGTGGGCATCTTAAAACCACATTAAGCCTGGCTAATTTGGGCTTGTCATTAAAGGCAATCATTTTTCAACAAAATAAAAATAGATTCCAACGCATTGTGAGCTTGTAGATCATCTATTTTTTTGCTGCATGACATGTCATTTAAAAATAGTGCTTCAGTGGTTACGGTATAGACTGGGTTTGGAATCAGACAGAGCATAGGGTTCTTCCAGATAAGTAGCCTCGGAAACCCAGACGTTTTTATTTCCAGGGAGAGAAAAAAAAAGAAGTCTGGGGCCGAGTCCACTTCAATTCGGCATAGAGTAGCGCAAACGTCGATCATTCTCTGCTGAATTGACGCACACACGCACACCCGTACACACACACCCACACACACACACACTCCTCTCTCTCTCTCTGTCTGTCGCTCTAATTAATTAGTCTCATGTCGCACAGCTGCGTCTAGATTCTCCCGGCGGATCCTGCCGGGAGCTGCCTATGCCATAGAAAGCATAGGTGGACCCCAGGCTACCAGATAAGTACCAGTGCGCCAATAAGGAAACCGCCAGCTGCAGATTTGAAGGATTGAGCTGACGTGACCTTTTCAACATCCTAGGACTAAAACTGAACGGCCTTCTGTTCCTGTGTTCCGTCTAGAGGGGATTAACAGATGTACTGCATGGCGAGCAGTAACCACCTGCTAGGGCATTCACTTCTAGTCATTTTTACTAGTTGACTAGTTGCCTAGTTTACTATAGTCAACTAGTCGACTAGTTGTTTAACACCTTGCTTGCCCGGACCAATTTAATCCATTACTAAAATGTGCCCATCATTTATAGCGCCCGGACCACTTTTACCGGCACACCGGAAGTTGTTGTGAATGTCTGTGTAGCAGCTAACAATAGCCACACCACTCTAGAGTCGATCGACAACAACGGGAGGTAAGAATAAATCTATCGCGATTCGCGACTAGCGACTGGACCGCGGAGGGCCGTCAAACACAGGATCTTTTTTCATAATTAGACGGGATGATTTAGATCGCGAGTTATGAACGTTTTAAGATTTTCGTTTTCGTCAGCTAAACAGGCAGGGAACATTTTCGATGACGTGTCACTCTTGCGCGTCATCGAGGATTGGGCAACAAGCGCTCCTAGGCTGTGGAGCGATGCGATCGGTTTTGATATCATTAATCTCCGTCCTATTTATCAATCTCCGCCTTGGGCACTTGACCATGAACTTGAACTTGACGGAGATCTCCGCCCTGGGCCTCCATGGTGTTAACTACATATTATGTAAAATATTTTTTGGAAATAAAAAAAATCTGATCTTGAGGCCTACAAAATAGTGGAAAAAACAAAAACTTTTTTTTTTTCTTATCAACTAGTCAACTAGTACCAACAATGTCGACTAGTGGATTTACTAGTCGACTAGTTGCTTAATGCCCTACCACCTGCCCCGAGGAAACGCACCCGAGGAAGATCACTTCTGTTAACCCATTTAGGCCCGACGTCGAAATTAAAAAAAATTTCTTCTAAATCCTGACAGTTTTCTGAAATACCTCATATTTCTGTATCAGTGGTGCTCAATATTTCATGCATGTTCGGACTAACGGGACTTCGGATCTATGGGCAGTCCCCTTCATGTCAAGAAGGGGACCCCCAAAGTCGGGACCCCCAAATATGATATGTAATTTGCCGCCGACCCCCCCATCTGAAAATATGTTATTCCAGGAACCCCTCAGAAGCAAAGATTTGAGTTAAAAACTTTCGCTCTGAAAGAATATATATATTCAAAGATTTGTGCCGCATTTTCACCATTTTTCAATAGCGAGTGCCGCGCCACAAGCTTGTAGGTCTGCTATTTTACAATAGGTAAAGTATAACAATGCTTAAAACACCAAAAGGGGTTCCCGCCCAGAATGGGATAAGCATGGAATACAGTTCGAATACCACAGTCCCGTGAAAACCACATCTGCTGCTAAGATCCAAATCGTTTATTTGAGTGTGATACCAAGTGATTCCAACCTTTGGAATATTTGTTTATAAAAAAAAATGTTCGGAAAAAGATAATTGACAGCGTTTTTTCCGCACACGCGCGTTTCAAATGTCTCTCTGGGTTGAGAGGGTATAGCCTGAGATCAAGGCTTGTGGTTTTGTTCTCCTTGTACTCAATCGTTTAACCACCGTTAATGCTTAATGAATAGAGTACCAAAGTCCTGATGTCAAAAGCATGCCACCAGGGTCATAAATAAATGATCCCGTTCAATAAAACAGGATCTAATGGTGTGGCTTCCCTGAGGATCACTCATGTAGGTAGGTGACGTCAATCCTGCTCAAACAGGGAGGCATGGACGGGGCACACAAATGTTCTCCTGGACCAAGGGGTTTCCAAACATTTTCAGCTCGAGACCGAAAAGGGCTCCATTTTCGTCACCTTATCCTTATTTGCCTTTTTTTTTTTTACTTTTTTGCAAAACATTTTTGAATAGTTAAAAATGCCAGTCTACAAGCTCACAACGTGTCAAAGTAGGCTAGTTGAACTATTCAAAAATGTTTTTCAAAATAGCAAAACAAGGCAAAGAAGTTTAGGGATAAGGGGTTTAGTGGTGACGAAAATTGAGCCCTTAGTGTCTCCCTGGGACCCAAACAAAAAAATCAATCACTTAAAAGTGCTGCAGTGATACTATTTTTTTCTCTTACCATTACTGAACAAACACTAGTCTATACCAATGATTACTATGGGAATATAGAGCTAATGGACTTATTATAATAGCTATTATGACACTAGCGTAGGCAGTGCTGCATGCCTATCGGGCCTGGCTCTTAAACCGACTGGTAACATACACGCCAACGGATTTATAGGTCCCGGGTTTGCCTCCCGGCCAAGGCTACACTTGGTATGTTGCAGTAAAAAGAAAGAAACAAAAAGATTTTAGAATAGAATTTTAAGATAGATTTAGATTTTAGAATATAAATAAATCTTGATGACCAGCAGGGTGTGGTTTTGACATCAGATAATAATAATAGAGTCCCTCACATGGCAGCTCATCTTAAATCACCTTACATGACCAATGCCAGTTTCTTTCTAATTGAATGCGGAGGGTTCCGGAGGCCATTTTGAAAAAAACTCAACTCCTATTCACTTACCATTGGGGCAAAGGGCAAAATAACCATCAATGTCAATTGATGAATGTCACATGATGAAAGAAGTGAGAATTCTCCTTAGAGTGTTATTATTGATTAAGGTTGTTAGGCAATTATTTACACCAACAGAGACGGAGGAATGACAGCGTGTCAGAATCAAAGTCACAGCAAACCAGGACAGACAAGTCAGGACATGAGTGCGTAGTGAGGTTACAGGGAGTGTGAAAAAAGGGAAATGTGTTGACACACACAGTAAGACGGCTCAAGCCAAATGGAGAGCAGGACGGGACGGGACGGGACGGGGGGGGACCAGGGTGTACAAACAGTTGAATTAGAATACCTGATGTAAAAATCAAAATACAAACTTCTCTTCCTTGAATGCAAAGCAAAAGGGAGCGGAAGGGGAAGAAGGAATGCAATAGTGTTAAATTGTCATGTCGCATCAAGTACCACCTGTGTGTCTATTAGGAAGCAACTCTGACAAAGAGAGGGAGAGGGGGTTCGATCAGGCCTCGAAGGAAAACAGACAGACAGACACGCAGCAAGCAAATAAATAAACAGGGTCTCTGTTTTAAGGCGGCAAGCCAAGAGAATGAGTCCATGTTGTGTTTTTTAAGGTGACCGGGTTCAGCTTATCCCTGCCTGAGCCTGTGACCTCTCTGATGAAAAGTGAGCTTAAACCGGTCCTGAATGTCTTAACTCATTTGTACCGTCAGGCTCAAACCAAGGTTAATTAAATAAGGTTAGGAAGCGAAGACCGTACGTACGGTGGACTCCATGTTGCTCCCTGGAAGGAAAGGAACATGCACAATGGGCTACAGGCAGCCAACACTTCCGCGTACAGCTTCCTTGGTCTCAATTGCGCATGTTTCTTTCCTTCCAGGGAGCAACATGGAGTCCACCGTACGATCCTCGCTTCCTGTCCTCATTTAATAGTCCTTGGCTAAAACTAGGAAGTAGATCTTTATGTCGGGAGTAATCCGAAGTAATCCGAAGTTCCGAAATTAATAATCACACATCACAGCCGTCTGTGTGTGTGTGTGTGTGTGTGTGTGTGTGTCCACCATGGTACGTGCATGTTTGTGTGTGTGTGTCCACCATGGTACGTGCATGTTTGTGTGTGAGTTTGCATGCATGTGCATATATTGAAATGTTTCCGCCGTGCAATTAAATTCATTCACATCTCTCTCTATGACAACAAGGATCAAGCCCCTTGCGGCTGAGCTTAGCTGACTGTAGCCCCTGACACTGCTTCTGTCTACATGCCATGTTAAGTAGAGACAGTAGGAGGTTACACACAACATCAAAGCAGCATGTTAGGAATCATTCCAACATAGAGGCATGCAAGATAACATAAAACAGAAGCAGCACACACACACACACACACACACACACACACACACACACACACACACACACACACACACACACACACACACACACACACACACACACACACACACACACACACACACACACACACACACACACACACACACACACACACACACACACACACACACACACACACACACGATAACGTCACATAAGCCAAGTCAGCTTACCTCTTCTGTTTGTAGGTGAGCATGGCTTCCGAGATGGGGAACTGGTGGGACACGTTAGCGCCTGCCAGATACTGAACAACTCGTCCTGCTACGTCGATGTTATCTGCCAGAGACACACAGCGGTGAGAAATATGGGCTTGACATTGTAAACAATGGAAGATGCATGAGAGTTCTTTCAAAGGCAAATGTGTATGTGGGGTCTGGCTGCTACTAGGGGGTTGGTATACACAAATACCTACTTATTGTATTAAAGGAGAATTCCATGCTAAGAAGGCTTTTTTACCTTTATTTGTAGTTGTTACATCCCCACCAAAGAGGTCCAGGTGTTATTTTGTGCAAACGTTCATTATTGGCTATTTCAATGAATTGAATTGCATTGATGGGGCATTGGGGTGTTGTGCTAATTCGCTTATTTCCATCGCTCAAAAAACACTTTGGTGGGGACGTAACAACCACAAATAAAAGGTAAGAAAGCCTTCTAGCATGGAATTCGCCGTTAATGCTTTCACAATAAGATGTGGGTGAGGTCTACCGCAAGATACCTGGGAGGAATTACATGTCAAGCACAAGACAAATGGGACAGATATGGGCCGCTCGCTAGTTTTGTGCACCACGAAGGGAGGGACTTTCGCCCTATAGTTTTAGACCGTGACGGAGGGGCGCCCTCTCAAGCGAACTTGAGCCACAAGAGACACCACCGAGCGAGCTATAAAGCCAGCGGGTTGTCATGTCAAGCGCTGCGAAGTTCGCTTTGAGCCGACTCAGTCCCGTTAGGCAGAGAATAGTAAATCCTCGTCACCCCCTACAATGAACACAGCGGAGCGCTCCCTACCCCACTGACGGCCGGCCCGTCTCACCCAATCACAAGCTGCGGCGCTCCTTCAGCCCTCCCTTCGTGGTGCAGTAAACGCATATGGGCCGTCAGATGTTTTGAATTCAAAGCGGGGCTCAGGGCGATTTGGCTCGGCACTTCATTTTAGCTCAGAGCTTCACTACGCTTCAGCTGGCAAACAGTAGATGAAAAATAAATCCCCTCTCTGTAAGCAAGCTTGCACAACATCGCCTACAGTGTTGTGCAGACATATTAATGAATAATAATGCGCCGGGCTCTCGTGGGCTGTCATAGGAGGAAGCAGTAAATTCTCGTACAGCCAATTCTTCTCACTTGTCCTTCTGACCCGAGTTTGAGCGTGTGACATGACAGTATGTGACTATGTGGGCCTGTTTCCCTTGCAGATGTAGTTAATTATTTTGTGAAGCAAATTAAACGTAGGGTCGAGTGACAATGATAAGAAATGGGTTTGACACCAGTTAGAACTGAGAGGCTTGCATGTGTGTGTGTGTTTCTCTGTGTGTGTGTGCTCTGTCCTCACAGCCTATGGCAATTGGCAACCCGTCTGAGATGTACAAGCTGCATGAGGGTATGTAGTTAATTGGAAGCCTAATTACAATTTCACTTCAAATCTGTAAAGACAATATTAACCACTTAAGCCCTGTATACTTCGTCGTACAACAAGGTTGCGTAAATACTAAATAGACGATCTACGCCACGTCTAAGTGTCACTGTGCAACATGTTGTGAGCTTGAGCTTGTAGATCTGCTTTTTGAGTGGTGCAACCACTCCTATAGACAGCTATGTGTGTGTGGGTAACAGGACAACTCACCCCATTTCCCCCAGTGAGGGGTGGGAGAGGCTGGACGGCAGACGGCTGGACTTTGAATATATCTAACTTTAAACTTTTGCGACAGCAGACAGCCTAAGTACAAATATAATTTATGAAAAGGCTACTACAGTGAAGTCTGTGGGGATTATCTGACGAGGTACCATTTGAGTGGGCAAAACCATACACTAAATTATACTAAATTGTTTATAGGGTCAAAATAAGTAAAATAATAGCCTTTTTTTATATTTTTCCAAAAAGAATACAAAAGTTATCCCCTTCACTGGGGAGAATTCCGGGAGGAAAAACGGGCAAGTTATCCAGTATTCGTGTGTGTCCCTGTGTCCGAGCAGGTGTCACTGGTGCACAGCCTAACACAACGAAACACACACACAGGCCAGGGAGGAGGGCTTGCACAGTACAGTACAGTACAGTACAGTACAGTACAGTACAGTACAGTACAGTACAGTACAGTACAGTACAGTACAGTACAGTACAGTACAGTACAGTACAGTACAGTACAGTACAGTACCACTCACTTCAGACGGGATTGAATTGGATGCTTGGATTAAGTCTAATGTTTTCATTCACTAATGTTGGCTAGCAGATAACACACACACACACACACACACAGACACACAACCTGTGGTTCAGCATCAAGCCACAGGATATGTCTGCTCCCGCACCACCAGCCCCCCTTTGGAATTCCCAATTACAGGTGACCACACAGCCAACCCCTAGTCGTCTGTCATCTGACATTTTCACTGTAGCTTTGGTTCTGATCGAGTTCGACAACCCTGGAGAGGATAAATGATTGAATTGCCCCGGAGTCTGTGGTGTCCGGATGAGCGCTTCCTTTCATCATAGTGAGCCCCAGATGGGGTTTCTAGTGGTTAGGATGATGGAACCGAGCCCTGTGTCCCCACAGTCCCCGGACCTCGCCTCCACATCCATCAGCCTCTGACCCCGCGCACTCTGATCCCATTTCTTTTCTCTTTCACGGTTGGTGAACATGAGACACACAGAGGCCTGTTCTGTGTCCAGATCCAACAACTACACACTGTGGAATCCTTAACTGAACCCCATTGAGTTTGTAACCTATACGTATATGACGGTAATCACCCTCTTGTGTTGATAACAGTGTTTTTTTTGGCAGCAAATTTCTATTTTAGTTTAGTCATACTCTTTTAGGGCGCGTTCGGAAATAGCGCACTGAGCGCACTGTGCAATGTAAAACAATAGGCGAGTGCGCTCCGGTGCGGTATTTTCCGAGTTTTTATTTGTTGACAAAATCGACAGTATATTATTCAGTCATAGTTTTAGTCCCCATAGCTTAGTTTTTCATTTAGTTTCCATTTAGTTTTCGTCAGTGAAAAAAGGTAGTCGATGAACATTTTTCGTCATAGTTATTCGTAGACGAAAACAACACTGGTCAGCGGCCTTTCTGTGTGGAGTTTGCATGTTCTCCCCGTGTCCCCTAGCGTAGGTACCCTCACATGTTCTCCCCGTGTCCCCTAGCGTAGGTACCCTCACATGTTCTCCCCGTGTCCCCTAGCGTAGGTACCCTCACAAAAAACATGCAGTAATCCTGGTCTCTAAACTGCCTCCCCCTGGCCAGACGGGGTGCCTGATGGAGGGGAAAGGAACTGGTCGGAATAACGTGTTCCTTCCACGTGCTACGTCCGGCCAAGGGAACCCCCCCCTGTCAAGTGAAAAGAAGCAGCTTGGACTCCTCATACATAGAAGGAAGCATGAGGTCAGTCCGCTGCCCGCCCCCAGGTTCGCAGAGGAAGTGTAGTGCCCAGGATTACATTAGATAATTGACACTGGGTGGAAAAAATGGTCTGCAAAATCGTGGGATAAAAATTATATGAAAAAAAGAAAAACACTGGTCAGCAGTCCTACCTGAGGTGGGCCGTTCCGTCCTGCAGAACAGCTCCCGCCACGCCGTGTCCATGAAGATGCTGTTGAACCTGCTGTCGAATGAGGCCACGTATTTGGCCAGGGGGTGAGAACCTGGGGAGGGACGTACAACCAACATGACTCCATTATATTAACCAGGGGGTGAGAACCTGGGGAGGGACGTACAACCAACATGACTCCATTATATTAACCAGGGGGTGAGAACCTGGGGAGGGACGTACAGTACAACCAACATGACTCCATTATATTAACCAGGGGGTGAGAACCTGGGGAGGGACGTACAGTACAACCAACATGACTCCATTATATTAACCCATTTTGGGGGCGGGAACCCCTTTTGGTGTTTTAAAGCATTATGTTATACTTTAGCTATTGAAAAATAGCAGATCTACAAGCTATGAGCTTGTAGGTCTGCTATTTTTTGAAAAATCGTGAAAATGCGGCACAAATCTTTGAATATATATTATTTCAGAGCGAACATTTTTAACTCAAATCTTTGCTTCTGGGGAAGTCCCTGGAACAACATATTTTCAGATTGGAGTCGGCAGCCAATTACATATATTTTTGGGGGTCCTTGACATGAAAATGTTTGAGAACGACTGACATAGAAACATGGGTTTTTCAAGAAAACTGTCAGGATTCAGAAGACATTTAAAAAATGTCGACGTCAGGCCTAAATGGGTTAACGTAATATTGTGTGAAGTGTCCCTTTGACCTACCTATGGGGATGACCAGAAAGCGGATGTAGCTGAGCCAGTCGGGTGTCTTGTTGGCCAGCTGCTCCACGAAGAACCTCAGGATGGTGCTCAGGTAGCTCTGGTCCCCCGCCACCGCCACCTTGATGGTGGGCGGCGTCTGGGCGTTGCAGTTACAGCTGGAAAACAGGGTGACGGAGAGAGTGTGAGTGAGAGACTCAAACCACTTTAACCACATGTTATCTTAGAAAGATTTTAGCCGTTGAAATATAGCAGATCTACAAGCCCAGTGCCGCGCTACGAGCTTGTAGATCTGCTATTTTTTATATTTTATATGTAACTCAAATCTTTGCTTCTGGTGGACGTCTGTGGGCAAATACATACAATACATTCTGGGGGTCCTCGACATGAAAATGTCAGGGCTGGATTAGCACCTCTGAGGGCCCCTGGGCACTGAAAGCTGGAAGGCCACCCCCTGCACATGCACGTGCAGACCTGTGAGCAAATATTTTGCGTTTTTTGGGGGCATTTTTATTTATTTTGGCCTATTCCCAGGCCACCTCACCGCCCCCAGATTGACAGCCAGGCAGTAACAAACACGTCTTTGATCCCACCAGAATCACCTCTCCACCGGTCACCTGACCGCACGCGGCCCAGTGGGCCCACCCACCTTGAACGACAGCCAATCTAGCGCATTGTTGCTGCTTTACAACAATAAAACACTCATTTTGAATAGATAAGAACAAAATGAGGGGACATTTCCATGGAGCTAAAGAAAAAAAGATTGAGAGGGAAAGAGAGGGAATATGGATTTCTCTGTGTGAGAGGTTTATGCTGCAGCTGGTCTCTCAAGCCAGCCTATCTCTTCCACAATCTTCCAAAGCCAGATGACCGTCTGTAATTCCACCCGGTAAACGCTGAGACAAGGAAGCGTTTTTTTTGGCGTTTCAAAATATTATAAGATATTTCAAAAATATGTTCTCCATTTCTGCCAAGCAGACTAATTTAGTTTCCAGTAGGAGTTATTTCCAGACTGCGCGAGGTGAAACGGAAGCAGGCAAATGACTCATTCTCAGAGCTTCTGAAGGACAGACGGGTAGGCGGAAGGAAGCGTTTGAAAATTGTTGGAGACGAGCAGCGCGTCTGAGAGAGAGAGAGCAGTTAGAAGTCAGGGAGGGAGTGAGCGTATGGACTTCAGAGCGGTGTGTGCAACGCTCTGCAGGACACAAGCCCTCCCAGACAGAGCAGACAGGTCGAGTGAGGAGCAGGTGTGAGAGAGGAAGTCTTGCTGTTCAGCCAGATTACTATGAAACAGGAGATGGGTTTGACAGAGCGGAGGAGAGACAGTGGACTGAGGCTACACCTTCTCCCACTGACACCATGTCCTGAGGAGAGGAGACATCGTATGAGGGAGGAGGAGGCTGAAATGCAAGGTCTTCACCGAGACAAGGATAAACTCAGAAAGAAGGAAGTCAAGGGCAGGCAGCACTCCTGCAGATGTGACTGACTGGCTGGCTGGCTGGCTGCTGGCTGACTGGCTGGCTGGCTGGCTGACTGACTGACAAGATATTCAGAGATTAAACAAAGCAACGGTAACTTCAAATATTAACTGCTGTGTTCGTGCAGGGGTAGGGTTCCTACACTTTTCCCATTTCAAAATTCAATACGCTCTCTGTAGATGGCCAGACATGGGTACAAATAGCTAGATGTATATTATGTAAATACATTGTTTTAAAATCCAACTGTTAATGTGTATGCATAGGCTATATTATATATTGCAGTGCGTGCGTGCGTGCGTGCGTGCGTGCGTGCGTGCGTGCGTGCGTGCGTGCGCGCGTGCGTGCGTGCGTGCGCATGACTCACAATCTCTGGATGCGTGTGACGATGGTGTTGAAAGCAGCCTGCACGTCGGCAGCAGAGCAGGTGGACACGATGGGCTGGCCCTGTTCATGGAGCACCTCCGCTACATACTGCAATTACAATTAGTTTGAGGCATTTAGACACCCTTATCCTGTAAGCAAGGTCAATCATCACATACATAGAATGCAGAGAGAACAATGTAGTGCCACAATAAACTAGGATACCAGGTAAACCATGAAGGTAGCAAATGACTACAGTACATGGACAGCCATCATATAGGTCACTGGGTCATTCAGTTCACTGCTTCTCAATAGTGGGATGACATTTTTAACAAATCCTACATTAATAAATACATGGTCAAGGACCACATGCAATACTTCCAGGGGCCACCAGTGGTCCACGGACCACCTGTTGAAAACCCCTGGTCTAAAGTAAACAATATAAGACTTGCAGAGCAATGTGGCCCACGAATAACAATCTGTACATTGAAACATTGTCCCCGATTTTGCTGAGATAACACTCTATTCCTCATAGCTTGTTCTCGCTCATTCCATTCGTATTCCGTCCAATCTTTAGTCTGCAAATGAGTAGTCAATGTTTACAAAGGCAGAGCTTGTCGAGAGAGCTGTTGTCGTCCACAGCGTTCAGCTATGGTTCCGCCTCATTTGTGCACAAATGATGCCCCACAGCAGGGTAACACTACGAGATTGGTGCCGCCACTATTAATATATAAATAACACTGTCTGTGTTGTGTTAACATTTTATGATTAAACTGAATTAAATAAGATTAAACCTTAGACTTAGGCCAATTTACTTGCTGACTGATTCCTGATGACATCACAAAACCATTGGCCAGAAATTGCCTAAGTCACACTCATTTTACTAAAAGGGGCAGGATCAGCAGGTTCCTTTTCAATTAGGATTTTACTAGAGGTGGCCAGTGTCACGAGGAGCTGACTTAGGCCAAAAAACAAATTTCCTCAAAAGATGACTGAAAATCTGACTGAGACACCAGGCGTCCACCCCAATGCGGAAATAGATATATACTAGAGGGGCAATGTGCTTTCTCTAGGGCTTGTAAATAAATATATACTAGAGGGGCAATGTGCTTTCTCTAGGGCTTGTAAATCCCCTCTAATGGTGGAGGAAACACAAAGTGTTTACTTTGTATTTAGTAATATATAAGTGCAAAATTGCAATAAAGAATTTAAGACATTTATTATCCCCATTATGTAAAGGACTGGTGGCATTACAAACGAGCACGTGTGCATCAGTGAGGATGGGGACTTAAAAACAACTTGTTTGATGTTGTGGTCTATATTGATACTTGTTTGAGGTGATGGTGGTTGTCTATATTGATACTTGAGGTGATGGTGGTTGTCTATATTGATGTTTTCACATGGGTGTCTCTATAACAAATACCTGCCTTGTCTATATGGTGGTCATGTGACCCCACTACACCTTTAAAGGGAGATTGTTATCCGATTGCCATCACCTGATGAAGGCCAGTCATGGAGTGAAACGTTGTCACTTTATGCCAGTGTTTAAATAAATAAAACACTGTGGAGCAGAGCTGTTGTGCAGACTTCCTTTCCATTCTGAACGGGAACCCCTTTTGGTGTTTTAAGTATTATATTCTACTTTAGCTATTGAAAAATAGCAGATCTACAAGCTTATAGTGCGGCACCGAGTGCCACGCTATGAGCTTGTAGGCCTGCTATTTTTGAAAAATCGTGAAAATGTGTTGCAAATCTTTGAATATATTATTCTTTCACCGCAAGCGTTTTTAACTCAAATCTTTGCTTCTCTGGGGTCCCTGGAATAACATATTTTCAGATGGGGGTCGGTGGCCAATTACATATAATTTTTTGGGGTCCTTGACATGAAAATGTTTGAGAACGACTGACATAGAAACATGAGGTTTTCAGAAAACTGTCAGGATTTAGAAGGCATTTGTAGAATCTTTTCTCAGGTCTAAATGTGGTTAAACGACTTAAAAAGAGTAGTCATTTAAAAAAAAACACACGTACCTGTCCTTGCCATTCCACAGTGTTAATGAGGATGATGCTCTCTGGCAAGCGTTCGTCAGAGATGAGGATCTGGTTCAGCTGGTCGTACACAGACTTCCTGGGGACCTTTAGAGCAGGGATGGGCAACGTTGACAATGGAGAGGGGCCACTATATTTCCACACTCACTCCACAGGGCCACATTGCATATTACTGTCGTTGCGAAAATAGCCGATCTACAAGCTCAAAACGCGTCGCAGTGCGACGCGACGCGTTTTGAGCTTGTAGATCGACAATTTGTTGCTATATTTTAATTGGAATCCTGAAATGTAACCTTTTTTATTTAATTTCAAATGCATTCAGTTATAGTTATGTTATCTTTACAAACTAAATCCAAACACACAAAAAGACAATAACATTTTAATACTAGTCATTAAGCTACTAGGTTACTAATTTAGTAATTAAAGCGGGTCATGTTTGCATGATTGAAATTGTAACAGCTGAAATCAATAATATATCAGTATTCCAATATTAACTTGAGGGCCACATTAAGTGAAGGTGAGGGCCGCATGTGGCCCCCGGGCCGCCAGTTGCCCATGCATGCTTTAGAGCCAGTCAGAATCACACAGTAATGTGAACGGCAAGGTGAGAGCAACATGCATGCTCTAAAAATAAAGGTTTGTGCTGCTGGGAGTAAATCCCCTTAGATGAGAACTTTGTCAAAAATAAACGGCACACTTCATCAGGACGTCCTGATGAACGTCCTTGTCTGACCAAAAGTAAGTAAAAAAAAAAGTATGTGTGAACGGCACACACAGGCCTGTGTATTTCTATCTGACAAAAATAGTCATAGAACAAACGCTGGCAGTGGCTGCAGACCGTTCTAGAGAAACTCTGGCAGTTAACACACACAGGTTGAATTATTAAGCAGGTTGAAACACTACATTTAAAGAAAAATAATATAAACTACCGTAAAGTGTTACCAAAACACACAATCTAACCCCCAGTCCTCTTGACAGTGCAGAGAGGTAGGATTTAGCCTCGGTACCCAGGCTTTTATTTTCGTTCCCATTCGGCTCAACAACGAAAGCCTGGGGGAACGAGACACATTTCCTGGTCTAGGAGTGGGAGTGAACTACAGTGCAGAGGGGGCGTCGCTCCAAATATGGTGACGTCAGTTTTCTCTTTTCAGTTTTTCTACCAGGGAGGGGAGTGGCGGAGGGGGGCGGGGGCGGTCGCTCAGATCGGTGAACCAATATTATCCAGCGCTTGAGCAATGCGCTACCCGCCCCTCTAGACCAGAAAGCATGCTGGCTGTGCCAGGCTAGGTAGGGTTAGACCCTCCAGAAAAATGCGGGCAAAAATCCATGATTATGCAGGCTAGAATTCTTGATGATTATGCGATGAAATATGTGTTTTATGTGATGTTATGCAGTGAAATTGCTCGGTCTAGTTAGGTGACCTGTAGGGTTAGAAGATTGGGCGTGTTTATTGGGTGTCGTGACGATATACCTGTGCTATGAGCCGCGACTCCGGAGAGCACTCGCTGTCCATGCTGCTGGTCCTGTCGTTCTGGGCCTTGGAGTTCTGCCGGTCCTTCATGGAGGTGCTGCGGGGCCGTCGCTGGAGCTTGTTCTCCGCTTTGCTGTGTGGGAGAACGCACAGACAGACACACACGACGTCGGAACTCAAGATCAGTTTTCATTGACCGAGACTAAGACAAAAAGACTAAGGGTTTTGATATTTTGTCGTCTAAGACTAGACTAAGACCTATTTCAGGAGACTAAATAGAACTAAGACTAAATGGTGTGTTATTCAAAAGACTAAACCAAAATCTGCTGAAAAAATTAACACTGCTCAAGATACGTAAGTAAATAAATAAACAAACAAAAAACATTTTTTTGTATTTGCTGCAGCAGCTTCTGAGCAAAGTTAAATATCTGAACATACCTTTACAGTAAGCAAGAACAACACATTGGTAATAAATCAAATGCATATAGTCATCAAAAATTGTACCTGGGAGACATGTGGTTCTGGGACTCTGTCTTGCAGAGTTTGCCCGCGGTGGTGCCAGCCAGCCGCTCCGTGCTGACGTCCCAGCCGCTGTTCACCTCCCCGCCGGGTGCCGTTACACTGTCATCCATCTCCGCCTCCTACAAAAAGCCAGCCAAAAAAACAAAAGATAAACCTAGCGCGCCACGCCGTCGTTGGCATCCATGCAAAACCCACTCATCACTTTTACGAGAGATGGAAGACGAAGAGTGAATGGAAGTATAAAGTTAAGAAGAAGAGAGAGAGTTGTAGTCGAGTCTAGCACTTTTGGGGCAGCGGTGGCCTAAGGGTTAGGGGAGCGCCCTTGTTGCCCAAAGGTTGCCGCTTCGATTCCCCGGACGGGCAGGAAAATCTGGGTGGGGAAGTGATTGGTCATCACTCACCCAACACCGCTGAAGTGCCCTTGAGCAAGGCACTGAAAGCCCCAAATGCTCCAGTGGAGCTGCTCAGTGGCCAACAGTATTATAAGACTGGTTGTACTGGTCAGCTCCCAGGTTTTAATGTGTGTGTGTGTGTGTGTGTGTGTGTGTCTGTCTGTCTGTGTGTTTCTATGTGCAGGGCGTTGCTGAAAATGAGCACTTGTGAATAAAAGGGAAAAAATATATACAAAAAACTAAAATGAAGAATAAATAATTGAGAATTCTACAGGCCGGGCCCAACCTGGAGGGGCAAAGAAAAGACCTACAGCGGGAGCGTAGAGAAACACGACTGCTGCTCTGCTATTCAGTTTGAACTGGGTTAGTAGCAGAGCAGAATGACGAACAATGAAAATGGAAGGTGAGAGTGAGGAGAGTAAAACGAGATGTACGTTATATGATGACATCCTTGTAAAAAAAAAACATACCCCAACAGGTGTGTCCGCAACGCTGTCATCTTGATACCTGGACCCTTGCACTTTACATCTCTCTACGGACAGAAACTCTCCCACCTGGACGGATACACGGACACACACCACACACACACACCACAGACACACACACACGCACACTTTACCACTGTGGGGCTAAATAAAAGTCACACAATTTGACAGCCCCAAATTAAGTTCTACACTCCACCTGTGCAGTGTGCAGAAGTCCAGACTGACTCACACAAGTGGCCCGGCGACAGTGGTAGAGTTGGCCTGGCAGGCACAAACATCTCAAAGCAGGGTACCTGACAACCTATGCCTACACTTTGATGTCTGCTCACTTTCCAAGGGTGCACACATATACTGTATTTATTTTATTTATTTTTTTCACGAAGTCAACCATCGCTCTGCTCAAAACATACCCGAGAAGGGTGTGATTCCTTTGCACTTGGTTGATTCAAACATATCCAGTTAAGTGTTTCTGTACATCGGGGTTTGATGAGAACACATTCCTTCGTGCTGTTTTTAAGGAGTGTCTTATTTCGAGATGGAGACATTTATTTTATTGAGTGACATTACGGACGGTACTGGAGATAGAAAAGGCCCCTAGGCTGTAGTAATGCCGGTTGAAATCAACTCCCAGATATTTATAAATACTTGTCTCCCTCTGGTCATCAGACACTCCATCTCTCTTTGTTCTCTCTTTGTTCCCGTTCTTTCCAACAAACCATAAATGTCAAACATTACAGCAATTGCACTCTCCAGCCTTCCCTCTGGGCCTGGAAGAGCAGTTGTGTGTGTGTGTGTGTGTGTGTGTGTGTGTGTGTGTGTGTGTGTGTGTGTGTGTGTGTGTGTGTGTGTGTGTGTGTGTGTGTGTGTGTGTGTGTGTGTGTGTGTGTGTGTGTGTGTGTGTGTGTGTGTGTGTGTGTGTGTGTGTGTGTGTGTGTGTGCATGCGCACCAGGGGTTCATTTTATGTCAATCCCTAAATACCCAACTAGTAATCGTAGTGTTGTGATGTATTATTATAAATTCATTATTTCATTCAGATAATAATCACTTAAGATGAGCTAAACAGCAGTTAGCCTGCTATCTAATCTGTATATTTAGTTTTTACTGACAGTTAACTATCCTGGATACCGTCATAGCGATACATATTTGATGAATCACACTTTCTTTCAACATTGCCGTCAGATTGTGTAGTGTTTCTCATCCTTTCCGTGAATGTGGTCTCACAACTGTATGTAACGGTTGGCTGCACAGCTAGTTTCGGTCTGTTTAGGCCGAGGCATAAGAATGTGGCCCGCCTAATCGCTTCAACCTCAGTGGATGTTCTATTATTACATTAGCCATCCGGAGTTTATTATAGATCACGGTTGAAGGTCAGTGCTATCTGTTAAGGATGGGGGGCTGTCAGAGAGGATAGATGATAAGACGGAGTGCCAACAAGACGTACATAATTGTAAGAGTCATATCAGGATGAACTTACAGGGCAGGACAGTTCTCGTTGTTGGCTCTTTTGGCTGTGCACGCTTCCGATCTCCGTCTGGGAGCTGGAGTGGGACATCCCTTCGAAGAACGGCCTGAGAGTGCAGAGGTTTTTTAAACTGTTTAGCAAAACTTGAAAGACGTTAAATACGGTGTGTGTGCAAATACTTAGAAAAAGGGTAGTGCTCGGTAGAAGAGTATTTGTTGCGTAAGCCGCAGTTTTCTTTTTTTTCCCACCCCTCAACCCTTTAAATGATTTACACACAGTTTTAACAACGAAAGCGACGAGTCTGTGGAAGCGATGAGTCTGTGGAAGTGAAGTCTACTGTTCTGCTGTCAGAAAATGCATTAAAACGGTGCCCCACTGAATCACTCTAATGACATAACCTAATCTGCATTGGTGCTCATCTTGGCTTGACTGTGAGTGTGTAAGTGTGTATTGGGAAATGTGAAAAGGACATTTAAAAGCTCACATTTAACCACACAGCGTGACGGGAGTAAAGTGACAATTTAACACATCGACTACATAACACGCTAAACCTGCATGTTATTCCATTGTCTTTCCCTGCGTAATACGCTAAACGCGCTATTTGTTTTATATAATAATAATAATCAACTTTATTTATATAGCACCTTTCATACATAAAATGCAACCCAAAGTGCTTCACATAAAAAATAACAAGCAGCGGAATGCCGAAAAACAAAAAAGCAGGTCAATACAAGACACAATATATACAAATTAGCAAATAAAAATGGCAATACAAAAGTAGAAAATGGTAAGGAAAATTGTATCAGACCATTGAATATGAAGACAAGATAAATCTAAACAAATGCCAAGTTGAAAAAATAAGTTTTCAACTCGCTCTTAAAAACATCAAGGGAGGTCGCCCTTTTAAGGTGCAGTGGTAGTGTGTTCCACAACTTGGGGCCATAGACCCAGAAAGCGGCCTCACCAGTGTTCTTATGTTGAGCTTTTGGTAATTTTAATAGAAGAGTGGATGAAGACCTGAGTGTTTAATTTCGCCGTTGTTTGATGATTATAATAAAAATCCGGACATCGTGACGAAAAAAGACCATTACCGCATCAAAAGTAATCAATAAACTATACAATGAAAACTGGGGGGGGGGGGGGGGGGGGTGTCACGGTCTGAGAAGGTTGAGAACCACTGCCATGGAAAATTGAAAATCTGAAGACACGGACAAGACAGGTGTCTTTTAGGTGTGAATGGGGCCTATGAGATCAGGGGTGGTAGACATACTTGAGTTTTGGCTTGGGCGTGCTGAGGACGCTCTCGTTGTCCTCCATCTCTGGCCCACTGTCGCTTTGGTTGTAGACCTCCAGGCTGTCGTAGAGCAAGTCCAGGTCCTCTTCCACCTCCTGGGTCTGGTCCACAGGGTCAGAGTCCAGCACCTGTCACGGACCAATGAAAACAACCACGTCACTAGTTCTGTAATGAGGTACGGTCAGTAATGGACGCCACGCTGAATGAACAGGGAGCGTTAGTGACTGCTGCTGTGCATTAACCCATTTTGGGGCGGGAACCCCTTTCGGTGTTTTAAAGCATTATGTTACACTTTAGCTATTGAAGAATAGCAGATCTACAAGCTCATAATTGTAGGTCTGCTATTTTTGAGAAATCGTGAAAATGTGTCGCAAATCTTTGAATATATTCTTTCAGAGTGTTTTTAACTAAAATCTTTGCTTTTGGGGGGTGCCTGGAACAACATATTTTCAGATGGGGGTCGGCGGCCAATTTCATATATTGACTGACATAGAAACATGTTTTTTGCAGAAAACTGTCAGGATTTAGAAGGCATTTGTAGAGTCGTCCTCAGGTCTAAATGGGTTAACTGGTCTCTCTCAGTGATGAGCTGAAAGTGACTAGTGGAAGGGAAGAGAATGAAGGCGATGCATCGTCCAGATCTGTTATGTTATAAAGGCATATCCATGTTCCAATCCTTAATCGGCCTAATTAAAAGGCGAGTGAGTTACTGTAGTGTACAGGGAGGTGGTATAGGAGAGCTGAGGAGGTGCTGAGTACATCAGTAAGGCAGCCGGGTTGGTGGACTAATCATCATGTGATTAATGCTACTCTGTAAGAGGCAGGAGCTGGCAGGCAGCAGATAAACACAGTCTGTCCACCTCTCACCCTCCTGGCCAAGTATTTATAGTACCGTTTGCACAGACTCACTGCCATGCCGCAAAAGGTGTGTATTAGAGAAAGGGGGGCGAGGTGATAAAAGACGATTCAGGTCAACGGGATGCTTCCAGAACCATCCAGCTGAGCACAGGTCAACGGGATGCTTCCAGAACCATCCAGCTGAGCACAGGTCAACGGGATGCTTCCAGAACCATCCAGCTGAGCACAGGTCAAAAGGCCTTGGGCTCTAATGCCAGGTTAAAGGACCACTTCAAATTTTCTCTTCCTATAATTGGTCCTAACTAATGTTCATGATAAAATACCACCATTCTTTCCTACTCAGTCTGTGTCTCATAGGAGGGCTGTGGGCAGTTCAGAAACCGGTCCACCAGTGACATCATCGATGGTGAATCCAAGCTAATAGAAACGGCAGGCTTTCTTTTCCTGAAAAGTTGCAATGCAAAAGTTGAAGCCATCGTTCTCACGATAATACAAATCTAAATATATTTTAAAACAAATCTTGTTTAAAAACAAATCTGCCTAATGATGATGTCACTGGTGGACGGGTGTCCGAACTGCCCAAAGCCCTCCTATGAGACACAGACTGAGTAGGAAACAATGGTGGTGTTTTATCATGAACATTAGTGAGGACCAATTATATGAAGAGATGTTGAAAAGTGGTGAAGTGGTCCTTTAAGCTTCTCAAGACAGTAGAGACCAAGGGCCCTATTTTCGTCAGTGCCTTACCCCTTAACTTCTTCGCCTTTTTTTTACGATTTTGAAAAACATTTTTTAATAGTTCAAATAGCCGATCTACAAGCTCACAACCTGTCAATATAGATTGGCTAGTTGAACAATTTTAAAATCTATTTTAATATAGTAAAAAAAAGACAAAGAGGTTTAGGGATAAGGGGTAAGGCACTGACGAAAATAGGGCGCCAAGAGATCAGTGAATTTAACTACGCTGAAAAGATGACCCAAAAAAGATAAGAAAACGCATCAATCCCAGATCCTTGTGTAGTCTGAAACTCCCAGTAAGATTTAAAATGGGAGCAAAGACATCAAAGACACTAACTGGACCCATCACCATGCTTGTTCTTTAAGTTATGAGCCATATCAGGAACAAATGATTCAATTATTTCAATTATGGACATGGCTACTACTCTATCTCTGCTGCCGGAAGAACACTCTGCTCTATATTACATTAGAAAGGACTAGCCTGAGTGATACCATAACATTCTCAAACCGTCGTCCAAGTCAGAGACAGCACAAGTAAAGCCAGACGAGCTGAGCCAACTGAATGTAATTCTACTGCCCGCTGGCAGAGCGAAGGTGCAAGCAATGCCCAAAGCAAGCTCTCTCGTCAGACACCACCAACAAATACTTCCCACTCAACATCCCGTTAATATTCATAGTCCACAATCAGCACCAATGCTATGAGTGCTGACTGGGTTTGAACCATTCATTAATAGAAAACAAAAGACGAGAATTATCCTCGAATTAACCTCCCGATATTCCAATTGTGGGAGACTAAAGTTATTAATAATGTATGGTAAAAAAATTGTGTCTGCTACTGTACAATGGTCAGTGACATCAGTGAAAGCATTGATCAAATATTGTTGAGTGAGCACCCAAGTTAAGTAATCAAATGTGTGTGCATCGTGTGGGTGCAAACTGTATTCACAAAGAACAATCAGAACTGCAGGGTTTTACCAAACTGTTAATATACTTGTCAAAGCCGATTCATTCATCAGTGGACCAACAGAGAACTAAACAAGTTCAAGCAGGCTTCTCTTCTCTGGCCAAAACACATCTTTCTGTCTGCAAACCTGCAACCGCTAGGTCTGAAGGGGGGCTGAACAACACTGATGGTTTCAATCTGTTCTGGAGACACGGACACATCTTCAAAGCTGATGGCCGCCGTCCAAACAAGTTCCCACTCTGATGTTCTACATTTATTATTTGTTACACACCACAGTCCTCCCAGTCCACAAAAACAACCTTTACCCCAGGACAAGAACAACCATGAAGACTAGGGATGTTAATAGTTCATCGTTAATCGATTAATCACTGTTAAGTTGTTCAATAAAATGTAACAGTTAATCGAAAATTCAGGGGTTCTATCATTGGCCGGTTTTGTGTGCATGTAATGATGTCTGTGCGCGCGCGTGGCAGAGGAACAGACATGTGGGTCGGTAAAAAAAATTAAGTCACTCCCCCCCACCTTGATAGCCACAGAAACATCTCTGCTTTTGTATATGATGTGACAGACAAGACGGTGCACTTTTCACAAAGATGCCATTGCCTGGCCCTGTATCTCAAATGGCCAAATAAATATTTGATATGCCTTTTGTATTCTTTCTGTATATCAGCAAAATGTAGATTTTTATGTTAGACATTGAGGAAAGATTCTCAGAAATATCATCTTTTTAAAACGCAGCTCATCAACTACTTAACTGGTTAATCGATCGATAAGGTTATCAATTAATGACTTAATCGATAATTGACATCCCTAACGAAGACACAACAAAGACCGAACATCAGCAAAAGCACCACATGATAGCAGTGGACCCGGCCTCAGCGACGAACATGATTTTATGTGGCCACGCAATGTGGCCTCATCGCAGCAATGCATGATGACCTTCCACAGAAACACTCTTAACCCATTTAGACCCGAGGACGATTCTTAAAAAATGTCTTCTGAATCCTAAAAGTTTTCTGAAAAACCTATGTTTCTATGTCAGTGGTACTCAACCTTTTTCATGTCAAGGACCCCCAGAATTATCTGTATTTGGCCGCAGACCCCCATCTGAGAATATGTTGTTCCAGGGACCCCCCCATGCAGAAGCAAAGATTTGAGTTAAAAACGTTCACTCTGAAAGAATATATATATTCAAAGATTTGCGCCACATTTTCACGATCTTTCAAAAATAGCAGACCTACAATTTCTGTGAGCTTGTAGATCTACTTTTTTCAATAGCTAAAGTATAACAAAATGCTTTAAAACACCAAAAGGGGTTCCCGGCCAGAATGGGTTAAAGGTGGTTGCACACTGGACGCGTTATTTCGGAAAACCGATGGAGAAACGCAGCTAAAAATCCGAAAACGCGTCCAGGGATGTGTGGTGTGCAGGGACCTTTAGTCCTCGTTTCTTCCTGCTCTCCATTCCTCCTGTTCTATCGCTTTCATTTGACACATCTCTCATCTGCAGCTCACTGATAGGATGGGACAACTAGAAAAGACTGGCATCATATTTACTTCCCCTTAGAAAAGACGAGCACATACAATCGGAGGTGGAAAACCATCAAATTGAAGCTGATGGATTGGATTCTCTCTCCTTGTTATTGGATGAAATTGGCTTCTCACATGAACGTGTCTAAAGCTGGAGAGATGGAGAGACCTCTGTTACTGCACACTCTAGTAGTAGTCTATAGCAGTGGTTCCCAAACTGTGGTGCATGCACCCCTTGTGGTGCGCGAGCGCCTTCTAGGGGGTGCACGACATGAAAAGGCTAATGGTGATGCTATGGTTTTATTTTAAATGTATTAACATATTATACAAACATATGGCAAGTATATGCAGAATATAGCCTTTGCTGCATATATTATGCCATATTCAGGTTCATATGTGCATATATGTGGATAAATGGGAAATGTATGTCTCTATATAGCTTATGCAATTTATATTTCCATGTGGGGGGGTGCGTCAGCTAGGTCGGGAGGTAACAGGGGGTGCATGGCCAAAAAGGTTTGGGAACCGCTGGTCTATAGCAATGATGATTCTCATTCATTTAATGTAATGCATTTTAAGCTGCATGTTTTGTATGAAAGGTGTTATACAAATAGAGTTCATTAGTACTACTACTACTACTACCAATTAATCCTAAATAGTATGCAGTAATATGTAAAACAAAATTGTTCACTGGAAAGGCCTAACAGCTCATTTGCAATTGCATGAAGCAAGATAGATGCAAATAGCCTTTCTGCTGCTGTTTCCAACCTGACCTGATTCCAAGCAGGACGTTTCATAGAAAACAGCCACTGAAAAGGACTCCAGAGGGGAACGCTCAAACGGGCCCTGAATTGGCTTCGAAGTTTATGAGCCCGCATTAACATTAGGCTAAAGCAGTTGGGAATGACAACGATAATGGATTCACTGCGTACTGCGTAGACTCACTGCTTCTCGTAGCAATGTATGAATCACACACACAACCACGGAGGAAATACAGCCTTTCACCATAATGATGCGCCAACAACATCCATTGAGGCCATCATTTCTTTACAGGCAATTCTCCTCCGGCCTCAAAACCCATTAGCAGTGATGTGGCGATATGCTGTTCTTCAGATCCTGTTCACCGTGTCCAGAGAGCACTTTTAATCCATTTAGACGTTTCTATATTAGTGGTTCTCAAACCATTTCATGTGAAGGACCCCCAGAATTATATGTAATTGGCCACCAACGCTCATCTGAAAATATGTTGTTCCAGGGACCACCCCAGAAGCAAAGACATGAGTTTAAAATGCTCTGAAAGAATATATATTCAAAGATTTGCACCATGTTCACGATTAAAACAAAATAGCAGATCTACAAGCTCGTAGCGCGGCACTCGGTGCGTAGATCTGCTATTTTTCAATAGCTAAAGTATAACAATGCGTAAAACACCTAAAGGGTTTTCCGCCCAGAATGGGTCAACAACGGACCCTTTTCATATGAGGCGGGTGGAGAGCATCGGAAAAGAAATATTTATTCATACAGTCCCGCACACTTGACAAAATATGTTACCTTCAAATGTGCCCCCTCTCTCTCTCTTTGATCACGCATTGCTGCTGAGGTGGCGTGAACATTTTTTTTCTTTTAATAATGATTAATAAATGATTCATTAGATAATTATTCTCTCACAACTTACCTCGTCGGTTACCTTGAACCTTTTCAGCAAGGCCACAAACTTCTGCTTGAAGTTGGGTTGCTGTTGAGAGAAAATAAGGGGTGGGGTGTGTGTGTGTGTGTGGGGGGGGGGGGGGGGGGGGAGGAGGAGAGCATTATATTACTATGAAAGAGAAACTTCCGGAAGGGGTTTAGCGATGCTCTACATGAGAATGGGTTTTGGCATCTCTGGACTCTGAATTTAACCCCCTCTCTTCCCAGTCGAGCATCCACTGGATTACTCATTCAGAGAGCCGGTCCACGTTCTGAGTGCCATTAGAATCACTCCAGTGAGCACATTACATTCATTTACATGCTCATCCACATCCTCCTAATGGCCTGGACTAAATGGAACACACGGTTCTCTCTTTGCCCCTTTAAAAGCCCTGTGCAATGCAAACACAAGGCTCTCCAGCTAGTCTCACACTGTCAATGATTGACTGTGGGGTAAAACAAGTGTTACTTCTGGAGGAGGTATGAGTGGGGAACAGGCTCACCCGGGTCAGAGTAATAGTAGCCTCGGAAACCCAGACGTTTTTATTTCCAGGGAGAAAAAAAAGTCTGGGTCCGAGTCCACTTCAATTCGGCATAGAGTAGCACAAACATCACTCACTCTCTGCTGATTTCTGATCGTCTGCACCTTTGTTAAATTGACACACACACGCACACATATACACACACACACTCCTCTCTCTCTCTGTCGCTCTAATTAATTAGTCTCATGTCACGCAGCTGCGCATAGTTTCTGCCGGCGGATCCTGCCGGGAGCTGCCTATGCCATAAAAAGCATAGGTGAGTTCCAGTCTAGAGTAATAGTAAGAGAGTGGCGACACTAGCGTTGACTCCCATTGTAACAATGGAATGCGGACGTGCTCAATCTCAATGGGATAGTTCCAGCCATAGGAGCAATGTTTGGAACTATAGCCCATAGGCACCCGCTTTGCGGCGAAATCAAAGCGTGTCGCTACTAGAAGAGGAGGTATGAGAGGGGAACAACAGGCTCACCCGGGTCATGGAAGTGGTACGGATCATTTTCCTCCGAGCTTTCTTGGGCTTTCTGACCTCGTCGTCCTCGTCGTAGAGGTCCTGGAACACCACCAAAAGGAATTACATTACAGCAGTGGTTCCCAAAGTGGGGTCCGGGGACACCTAGGGGTCCTTGAGGGAGTTCCAGGGGGTCCCCAGCTAAATGATAGTTTGGAACCAAATGGACCCTTATGGGTCTGTAACTCTGAGAGTGTACAAATGGAACCAAATGGACCCATTAGGGTCCATCTGTACACTCTCAGAGTTAAATTAACATTGATTATACAATATAAATTGGGGGTCCCAGAGATAGAAATGCCATTAAATGGGGGTCCGTAGACTAATGCATCTCAAACTGGGAGTCTTATGGGGGGGGGTCCCTGGCATATCTTTTCAAATGGGGGTCCGCGGGTTTATTAGTCTCAATTTGGGGGTCCTTGACATAAAAAAGTTTGGGAACGCCTGACATACAGTGCGTATTTGCATGGATGCACAGTGGTGGAAAAAAGTACTCAAATGTTTTACTTACAGTAAAAGTATCAATACTGCACCGTTGGAAGGTAAAAGTCCAGAATTCAAAATGTACTTGAATAAAAGTACAAAAGTATTGGCATTAAAATGTACTTAAAGCTGCTATAAGCAATAATATGTCAACATTTTTATGACTTTTTTTCTCTCTCTTTTTTGGTTTTCAGACGGCCAGCAATGGGTAGAACGCTCCCAAAAAGATGTAGTCTCTGTGACAGATCTAGGGGCCGCAATCTGCATTCAATTTTTTTCCTATAGAAGCTTTGTCATTGGTCGATTTGCCTGTCTACTTCCTGATTGGTTAGTCATTGCGATCTGTTTGTTTTTTTCGACCAATGACAAAGCTTCTAGGAACATCTTTGAATGCAGATTGCGGCCCCTAGAATGTGTCACAGACTCAAAACATTCTGGGAGCGTTTTACCCATTGCTGGCTGTCAAAAAATAAAAAAATAAAAATCATAAGAATGTTGACATATTGCTTATAGCAGCTTTAAAGTACCAAAAGTAATAAATAATAAATGAGTCGCATCGCAACGCATTGTGACCTTATTTTCAAAAGGTCAAAAGGTAATAAATATTTATTTTATGCTTTTTCCCCATGCACATCTCTTGTTAACTCTACAGATTATAAACCTTTAATTTTGCCAGTCTGCAACTTTTCATAGCCAGTAGTCAATGTGAAATAAACATTAGAATGTTTTGTTCTCATGCACGTTTGAATGCGGCAAACACAATTTCACAGATGTGTTGATTAAATCAACTAATCAAACAAATCGACCAATTCTACTACTTGTAGCCGACTATTAGTCGGCTACAAATTAATTTAGTCAAGGACAACCCAAGTTACTTAACCCATTTAGGCCTGACCTCAACATTTAAAAAAAATCTTCTAAATCCTCCAGTTTTCTGAAATAAATATTTTCACGATTTTTCAAAAATAGCAGACCTACAAGCTCCACCGAGTGGCGCGCTATGAGCTTGTAGATCTGCTATTTTTCAATAGCTAAATTATAACATAATGTTTAAAACACCAAAAGGGGTTCCCGCCCAAAATGGGTTTTTTTTAAAAAAAAAGAAAAAAAATTACAATATAAAATCACTGAAAATGTAAAATGAATGAAAAACAAACATCAAGACTGTCTCTGAACAAATGCCTACATGTTGTAATGAATTGACAACAGCATTATGCCAGTGACATAATGGGACACATGGTCGTGGCATGTGTTCGGCTGATAATACTTCATCTGGAGTGGTTGCATAATAAGCCACAACACGCATCTTTATTTGGCTTCATCCGGCGAGTCCCATTGAGATTCATGGCGCACACACGCACACGCGCACACACACACACACACACACACACACACACACACACACGCACACGCACACGCACACGCACCTGGCCGTGCACCGCGTCATCACTGGCCTCCTGCTCCGACGAATAACTGTCATCGTCCTCCTCGGAATAGTTATCCATGTCAGGGGATCGGTCTGAGGAGGAGACGGAGGCGCACGTCAAAACACAAGCAGGGACATGTTCACAGCTATATCAAGCACACACTACAGACTACACCGCTTAACAGACTCGACGGTATGAGGCATAGCAGATCTACAAGTTCACAGCGCACCACGATGCGGCGCGTTGTGAGCTTGTAGATGTGCAATTATTGGCAAGCGACGCCCGTTGTATGATGAAAAACATTTATTCCAGGTACACTTAGCTTCCCAAGCACCACGTGAAACGGTGACCTACATTTTACAGATGCCGTGAAATCATGATCCAATAAAGACGTTTTTTTTTTGCTTTACATTTTTAGATCTCTTATTATGTTGTAATGCATACAAATGTAATGCCATGTACACTCATGGCCTTTTAATCTCTTGAATGAGGCCAACGAATATTTTCAACTTATTCTATTCATGTGTGTAAAAGAAAAGTGAAAACTGAATTTCCCTACGGGGATTAATAAAGGTTCAATTATGATTATTATGATTATTATTAGTATTATTCACTGGCACTGCTCAGACATTCAAATATATTCATGAAATTAATTATATAAAATTGGGACAAATGTGGTGAATGTATAAATACATTATTTTTGTTCTGAACAGTTAAATATTTAGTTTGCTAGCCGACACATACAATGAAATGCTTTTTCAAATGCAAATGAGTCTGTAAAGGGCTTTTGGGAAAGCAATGAATCAAAGCTTATTCCATATTTTGAAGAGCTTTTCCAGCCGTTAGCCGTGTGAGTTTTCATTAGTTTGAAGTTCAAACACTCAAATGGCCTAGAATTCTGCAGGCTTTGACAAATTGGACTGCAGCAGCTGACAAGGCCAGCTGACAGAAAACTCAGTTCTTTTGATAACATGAGTGAGATTATATATCTCACATTGCGGGTGATGTGCCAGTGAGTGTGCGATGTCGAACAATACGTTCCGAGTGTCTTCTCGCTGTGAAAGACGTTGTTGTGAGCTTGCAGATCGGATATTTCCACTAGTGTTGCTAGCATGACAAAGTATATACGGCTTAAGTGGTTAAGGATCAGTGGAAAGAAAGATAAACATCTTTCTTTCCCTCTGAGTGACACTGTTCCAATACTTGGTGCATGAGTTCATCTGTTATGTTTTAGCAGACTCCTTAATAACAACCAGACCGGGGAGGGATCAACTCCGCAGGATGAAGGCATGTAAGCCTGTCCCGATCACGCACCGATACCTGCCCCCCCCCCCCCTTCCAGAATTAGTCCACTGAAAGGCAATATGGGGGACGGGACGGGGCTCTCCCAATGAGCATTATAACCACATGGGTATGCTATTCTGCATACCCATGGCCACATACGCACTATTATGGGTCTGGGATTAGTAAAGTATATTCTGCTCTTGGACAGGGTGGAAATAGGAGCTGTGTGAACGAGCGGGAACAGAGGGGCCTGGGCAGGGAGGGAGAGCTAGCTCTGGGATGGAGACTGAAATTACACTCTGTGGGCAGGACAGGACTTGGCTTGGGAGCCTGGGTTTTTAGAGGCAAGGGCTCCCAAACCTTTTTAGCCCCCCAAGAGCCAAAAGAGAAATGAAGACGTTTGTCCAGGACCCAAACTAGTGAAAATAGTGAATAGTGAAAATAGCAGATCTATAAGCTCACAACACGTCACTACGTAGGTACCCCACCTGAGGCTTTGGTCTTGCGTCCGGCCTGCCCACTGCTGTCCTCGTGGTCGATGGGCTGGCTGGACAGCGAGAACACGCTGATCTCCGCCACACGCACTGGCGCCTCCTTCACGTTGCTATGGAGACCGAGGATCTGGCCTCCGTCTGTCGGGTGTTGCATCACCTGGACACGCAAGCCAACGACAACGTGTGAAGTTTAGGGCGATTAACCCCTTATAAGACCCGAGACCTAAAAACAGTGTCTTCTAAACAGTTTTCTGAAAAAAACAATTTTTCTATTGTCAGTGGTTTCATGTCAAGGAGCCCCACAATCCTATTATACAAATGAAAACCTGGTGTCTGGACACACAGAGTCCACTGGGTTTACAGAGGCCATTTCTTAACCGTTCGGACGCGGGGCGGCTCGCCGGAACCGGCCCGGCCCCTGGACGCGTTTCTGGGGGTCTGGATGTTCCTGGGACACGAGGCGGCTCGCTGGAAGCAGGAATCCTTCCTCCACTTTGCGACGCGTGGCTCTAGGATGAGTGGGCCGAAGGCCCGCGAAATTCTAGTTATATATATTTAAATTATTTATTTGGCCGCCGACACTCATCTCAAAATATTTTTGTTCCAGGGACTTCCAGGAGCAACGATTTGAGTTAAAAATGTTCGCTTTAAAAATATATATATATTCAAACATTTGAACAACTGTTCAACAAGCTTGTAGCTACGTTAAAAGCTAAGGTGACACATCATGCATTCCAAGTCTTAATGGACCAGGGTTGTTATGGGAAAACAAAACAAATCTACTCAAACAAATGCTGCGGTGTGGAGAAACGGCAGCCTCAAGACCTCAGCCTGTCAATAGTTAAGTGTTCTTGACGGCATTATCCATTCTGAAATAAACAACTGTCAACATGACTTTTGATAAATGAAATATATTGTCCCTCAGTTATCGGAACTCTTTCAGCTGTGTCCATCAATTTGTCAAGAGTGTTATGTTGTTGAAGTGGAAACGGGTCTCATGCAAATAGAAGTTGTTCAACAGACAGGCAGGGCTGTAGTAGGAATTGATTCGCTCTCTTCACTGTAAAGACACAGATCTGACAGAGACTCGGATGATCTTTATTATACTGATTCACTTCACGCCTGCAGAGATTTATGTACCCGAGGTTGATGATAAGTTTACAGCTATGCACTCGATGAATAAATAAATCTTCACTCCTGCTGCACTGCTTTCAGCACTTGGCTTCACCGTGAGAAAATCCAGATTGCTTCAAGCATCGATTCAAACATGGTTTGAATGAATAATTTAGATCAGAGAAGAACTTTAATTTTAGCACTAGCCAGGGATAGTTTTACTAGTAGAGCACTTGATTGTAGAGCCCGACAGGCATATTTTATTATATTATATCAAATAATTGCATATATTTGGGCCTAACCGGCCTGCTGAGGGACTAATTTAGCTCAAATGCTGGCAAGGGGCAACTTGCAGGACTCCATAGTGAGTGAGGCCAGTAACCGACTTCCTCCCACTAAATGTCCTGTCATATTCAAAACAAGGGCACATGAGACCTTATTCTGTGGCTGATGACAATATAATTACCCTCCGGGCTACAATAACGAACAATCTGGTCTTAAACATAGAAGCCTGTGGCTTGTTCACTGCTGCAGCATGCATGAGAACAGCCGTGTGGACCAAGGACATTCTGAATCATAATGATGTGTTACTCTCGTTTTCAGATGTCAATCAAGGCCCACCATGGGACCGTGGATGGAAACTAGCTGCGCACACGCACACGCGCACACACACACACACACACACACACACACACACACACACACACACACACACACACACACACACACACACACACACACACACACACACACACACACACACACACACACACACACACACACACACACACACACACACACACACACACACAAATTCACTATAATTAACGTCGGGTCAGTGTTATTTGTGCTTGTACACTTGCATGCACCATCTAGGTTCAGAATCTGTGAGCTCTTTTGACACACATATTGCATATCGTGTATAGGCATTACACGACCAGCATTTCACACAAATGCTATTAAATATCGTGTTCAATGTTCAGAACATGGTTGAACACACTGTGTCCACTTGTTTTAGAGAAAGGAATATACTGCATATAACGAGCTCCAGATGGCCCTGAAATGTCACATAACACAGCATGTGTGATCAGCCTGAATCATTTAAAAAGGATGTGCGACACAGGAGGCTCTCTCTCTCTCTCTCTCTCTCTCTCTCTCTGGCAAACAAGATGGATTCATAGACACTAATGACTGTCAGTCAAGCATCAGAGAAAGGCCAGAGCGTAAGCACAAGCTCAGCAGGCAAAATTATGTTTTGCTGTCGGGAGGAAACCTAGTATGTCCTTTTCAGAAAATGGATGAAAAGAAAAGACTGGTGCTCCTGTGGATCTAATGTAGTTATTATTTAGTCACAAGCTCCTCTTAATACGTTTTATGAGTTCAATATTTATAAATGGTAAATGCTGCATTGAGTGCATTCATATAGCGCCTTTATCCAAGGCGCCTTACATAGATGTGCATTACATTCACCCATTCACACACACACAGCAATTAGGGGTTCAGTGTCTCAAGTCAAGACACTTCGACACTAACTCTGGGGGAGCCCCGGGTTAGAACTGGCAACCTTACGGTTTCCATCCGGCCACTCTACCCCTGAGCCACCACCCACAGAGATACATAACCACTCTATACCACTCTATATACCACGCCACATTAAAACTTCTCTTCAAAAAACACAACAAAAAAACCTTCACAATGAGTTTGTAGATCTGTGATTTGTCAAACAGCATGAAAGGAGTCCTTCCACACTATAGTGCTGGTTCCTAAACAATTAACTATGTAGGACTGTGATGTTTAGATACTATCATTCCATTTCTCGAGATTGAGGCTTACATTTTATGTTATATCCAAGACCATTGCGGTTTTATTGAAGATACTTCTGAACATGTCTTCTATTTCTAGTATGACCACTTAAAATAACTAGCATCTAGCACTGAAAATAGCAACTGCGACTGAAAATGTTGTGATATTGTAGATTGGCTATTTTCAGCACAAGAGATGCTCCTATAGTAGACAATATAGATATACCGGTACTGGCTGTTGTGAAATGCCAATTACTGAAATTAGTCATGGCGACTGAGGACTTTAATCCATGAGGTCGGCTATTCTTGTTACTTTTGTATGACGGGGTATTAATCTACAGAGGGAAAAATGGTACACGAGGCATCCTCAAATGGTCTGACAATAAAAAAAAGAAAGACGCATATAGCAAATTAAATTCATGCCTAGACCCCCCCCTCCCCCCCAAACACACACACACAATGGCTGTGCAGCAGTACCTCTGCCATGTTGATCACTCCCACCGCCAAAGTCTTGTAGCCCAGGATGGTGCGATTCTTGTAGCGCTTCCTCCGCTGCAGCATGATCTGGAGGCGGTTGGCGTCCCTCTTCAGAAAATGGGGATACTACCGACAGACAGACAGACAACACCGCAGCAAGATCAACAAAAGGGCATTACAATTCATAAACCTAAACATGTTCACCGTCTAAACGATCGCTGGAGTCGTGTTCTCTCCTCCGCGTCATCAGTGCCCATATACCCTAGGTATGAGCCTTTCTCCGTGTCCCTCCTAGGGTAGGGAGGGACACTCACAAAAAACATGCAGTAATCCTGGTCTCTATACTGCCTTACCCTGGCCAGCCGGGGCACCTGATTGAGGGGAAAGGCACTGGTTGGAATAACCGTGTTCCTTCCATGCGCTACGTCCAACCAAACCAGGGAAACTCCCCCCTGTCACGTGAAAAGAAGCGGCTTGGACTCCTCATGCAGTGAAGGAAGCATGAAGTTAGTCCATTGCTCTCCCCAGGTTGGCAGAGGTAGTGTAGCAGCGACCAGGATTACATACATACAAAAATTGCGGGAAAATAATTATACTAAAAAAATAAAATAAAAAAAGAACATAGGACCAACACTTTTAAATAGTTTTAAGGAGAGCGTTGACGAGGAGCAACTCAGACAGTTTAAGCCCAATGTTTACAGACATTGGGCTACCAACTACTCCCTTCCAAAAAACACTACAAGAGCATCAAATCTCGTACCGCCCGTCTCAGTAACAGTTTCTTCCCGCAGGCATGCAGTCAGGCTGCTGAACAGCTGACCTTGAGCTGTATTGCACTTGTCACTTTACTCTGCACTTTCTTTTGTTTTTGTGTTCTTTCTTTTGCACTGTTTACACTGGTGTATATAAGACAGAGTGCTCAAAGCAAAATAATTACATTGTATTTATATACGACAACGTTTCGATGTTTCAGTTACATCTTCGTCAGGTCATGACGAAGATGTAACTGAAACATCAAAACGAGGGAACACAGACAAAACAAATACCTTGAACTTATGTCAATATGCACAAGATGCAACTTCTTTGATCAAATACATCAAATACATAAATCAAATGTTTACAGACATCACAAGTCAAACCTTTTATTACATTACATCACTCATCTTTGGGAAAGTGCTTGTAAAGGTAGCTATGAATTTTAAACATGTTTAGGCATGTCGAGAAACTAAAAGGGACCATGCTGCTTGTGCCGACTCACTAACTCCTGACTTTGTTTTTAAAGGAAATTCCAAAAATAGCCAATGTACAAGGTCACAACACGTCGCACCGTGAGCTTGTAGAGACGCAATTTTTGACCAGTGACATCGATTTACGACAAAGTATAAATTAAGCACATGCAACTCACATAGTCACAGTTTACCTCTTTAAAAAAGAAACTCAACCGTTGAAGATGGGCCGTAGAAACCAATTGGCAACATTTCATGTGCCATGAATTAAAGTAAATAAGCACATTTATAGCTTATAGGCGTTGTGTGTGCATGTACGTATGCTTCTTTAGAGTGTAATGTCACTTATTTTGCTTTTACAATTAAAAAAAAAGAACGGAGAGTCTTATAATAGGAAACAAATTGCCTGTAAATGATCATATAAATGGCAATAAACAAGTTCAAAAAATAACTTAGGCCAGTAATGCTTGGAGCACTGGACAATGGCAATTATATTGAAAAATCATTTCAATTCACAGTTCATTTCAAAGAAGACAGAAAGTTTCCATGCATACAGTAGCACACAACGGTCAACCCTGCAACTCAGTTCAACAGTTCTTGGTCATACAGTTCCAGTTGAGCTCCATGCCAGTCTGTATTACTGTATGTACAACACTTAACACCATCAATCTTTATAAGGGAAACTCAGTTACTCATTTACATAGTACAGTACATATCCGTCAGATTGTCAGGCAGCCTAGCCAGAGCTCAGAAAAAACAAGCAATCAGTGCGGCCGGGTATGAACTAAATCGACTACAATGATCCTTCCACAGCAAAATAAACAATTCCTCCAATGGGAAATTAATAATCCGATTGCACAAAACGCTGACTGGCTGAAATATTATGTATGCAATGAACCACAAGGTACTGCATATGCTCCTATACCGTTTCCTGATTGACAGCACAATCCTTCACCCTATATTTTGATTCATGATTTAAATGTGCGCTGTGCACATTTTCCATCTACGAATAATAAACTGTTTAAGAATGTATGAGAAATTGAGAATATAACCATGCTTTGCAGATCATTTTTTTAACATTGATTGTAGAGTCTACGCATCAAGCGGTAAATATAAACCGGGCTCTGGTGAGGTTACTGCTTGCCGTGCAATGTTTGTGTAAAAAAACAAAAACAAAATGAGAAATTGTTCCAAAATTCAAAAACCTACGGGATGCTTTGGAAGTATCGTAACTAGGGTTGTCCTGATCGGATCGGGTGATCAGAAAGCGGGGCCGATCACGTCATTTTCAAATGATCAGAATCGGATCCGGAGCCAAAAAACGTGATTGGGACATCCCTAGTATCAATATTATATCCATATCATGAAATTAGACTGGATATTGTTTGTGATTTGGGATATTGTACTATTTGTGATATGGCATAAACGTTTTCTATAAAATATAAATATCGGATCGGGAAAACTCGGTATCGGCAGATGCTCAAAATCAAATGATCGGAATCGGATGGGGAGCAAAAAAATGTGATGGGGACATCCCTAATTGTAACGTTACTTGTAGGATAGTGGACTAAACATGAAATACCAAGGTTTTTAACACCTTCCCTCCCAATAACCAGTTACACAAGTTATGTTTTCATTGTTTAATTCACGTTAATACGTTTTAAGTCATACAGGGTTTCGATCGGACAGAGTGGGATAGGTGACACGTTTTGATGAGGACGTCATCGCAAAAGCATCCGTCGCACTGGCATGCAAAGGGTTCTGGGAAATTGAGGCCCAATGCATTGCGTTGGGCCTACAAGCTACAAGCTCGTAGCGCGCCACTCGGTGGCGCGCTATGAGCTTGTAGATCTGCTATTTTTCAATAGCTAAATTATAACATAATGTTTAAAACACCAAAAGGGGTTCCCGCCCAAAATGGACCGCAGTCAAACTGTTGACAATGTTTTGCTTTGTTTTGTTACCTGTAAGGAGAAGGTGAGCTCTAGATCTGTCTCCATTAGGCCACTGGGTGGGAGAACGTACTCATTTGATCTCAGAAGCCTTTTGGAACCCTGGAAAGGAAGGAGAAAAGGTTCAGATCATAAAAGTACTACATTCAGATTTTCTTTCTTTTTATAAATATGTGCCATTATATGAGCCATTAGCAAACAATCAACCCGGCAAGCATCCTAACAGTGACATCCATTTACTGGCTTTTGAATCCCAGAAATGTTGTTTGTTTCTCAATGTTGCTGCAGGCATTTTGAAATTATTGGCTGTGGCACCCGATTATTTTATTCATGAGATAGTCAGAGTCAGATGCTTTATTGGCCAGAGAAAAGTATTTGGCCCGTGGGAAATTGTTGTCGAAACCTTACAAACCATTAAAAGGAGGCCACATCTTTGACGCATGGCAGCACACCAGCCTAGTCCACAAACGTCTTAAGTGTTCAGACTTAGTTCACGTAACTAAATAGCCTTGCACTTATTGTAAAATAAGATTTGGGGAGCACCACGGGCCAACAGGGATATCCTGTATCTGACTTTAATACCCCGGAGAGAGAACCATTAACCCATTTTGGGCGGGAACCCCTTTTGGTGTTAGCATTATGTTATGCTTTAGCTATTGAAAAATAGCAGATCTACAAGCTCATAGCGCGCCACCGAGTGGCGCGCTACAAGCTTGTAGGTCTGCTATTTTTGAAAAATCGAAGAGCTATGTTTTCTGAAACATAGCTTTTTCAGAAAACTGTCTGGATGTAGAAGACATTTTTAGAATCTGATCTCAGGTCAAAATGGGTTAATAGTCTGGTCTTGCCGGCAGGACATCAGAGCCTAATGCTGCTGGCTTGACTGGCAGTGTAAAGAGCTGTTTGAATGGTGTAATAGATACAGAAACAGTTGAAACACGTTGGCGTGCACTGGGGATCATTACAGGAAGCCAAGGGAGGGCTATAGCCTTAATTCAACTGACCACTGATAGTAATAATAATAATGTAGCTGACATTAACCACGTTCGACCTGACGTTCCATATTTTGGGCCTGCCAATGCTGCCATTAAATGTCCAGACATTTTCAAACACGGCAGACCTACATGCGGACAGTGTGTCACATCATGACTCGTCTGAGTGGTTAAAATTCCATTTAGTCCTTAAACAACATAAATATAGGCCTTGTGTATTGTAGCCATGGTTACAGTGAAAAAAACTAAAACTAAAAACTAAGTGAGTGGTGCTGTACTGTACTGTACTGTACTGTACTGTTGCACCACTCAAAAAATAACAAACCATGTAACATTTTCAGAGAGTCAAGTCTAGTGAAACCAAAGCTTGTTTTGTTAAATACTTCTGCCCCCCCCCCCCCCCCTCCCCCCCTTTTCATATCTACAAAACATGTTGACAATGAGAAGAGAAGGATGACTGAAAATCCTAGATATGGACAAGATAAGCCTCCATACAAGTGAAAAGGAGCCAAGAACCCGTTCATCTGTACTAATGAGGCGCTGAGGGGTAGAGGAGGAGAGTCACTGCCCACAGAGCAGGCATATAACCCATTTGGGACCCACACCAGATTCTACTAAATCATGACAGTTTTCTGAAAAACCTTATGTTTTCTATATCAGTGGTTTTCAAACTATTTCATTTCAAGGACCCCCAAACACTATGTGTTTGGCCGTAAATATGTTGTTCCAGGGACCACCCCCTTCCCCCCCACGCTACGAGCTTGTAGATCTGCTATTTTTCAATAGCTAAAGTACAACATAATGCTTATTAATAAAACACCAAAAGGGGTTCCCGTACTGAATGGGATAAACAACCATGCTTCAATTAAATAACACCGTCAGATCAATCAGCCACGAGGAACAGTGGAGCGCGAGCAAACAAAGCCATAAGCGCGGCCTCACATAATCCGTTTCCATCTCCAGATCATAGTGGATGCTGGCAGATAAATAGGTATCGGGTCAGAGTATCAGGAGTCGGGACCTTTACAGGGGCCGATACAGATACTCCGATACCGGCAACTCTACTGTCGCAGAATATTGAACATAACCTCTTAAACAACTACCATATACTTTGTCAAACGATAGTATGATTAGTGAAAATAGCCGGTTTATCGTAAAGACATTGGAAAACAAATTCCAAAATAGGGTTGCCAGGGTTAACGTGGTTAACAGAGTAAGAATCACAATTCCCAAAAGGATGAAGTCCAATATCAACCATCCGTGTACGACAGAACAATACAACAATGGTGTTCTTCTCCAGTCAATACTACAGTGTAACAGAAGCACAGAGCAGACCCTTACGGGTACATGTTTTACACTCAGCATTTTGCAGCGTACAGAATCTGCATCTCTGCCAAGCAAGCCTCACAAAATATTCAACCGTTACATAATCTCTTGTCTATACATCATGGCTCAGTCAATATGCTGCGATGACGGAGCACGTTGGCAATAGCCTTGACAGTATCTACAGTGGATGTTCTGTGCACAGAGAACAGGGGGTGGGGGGGGGGGGGGCTAAATCATGGCGGGCCAACCTTGTCACTAACTGTAGGGGCCACAAAGCCGGGCCTTGTATAGCGCTCCTTTTCTCAAGCTTAGTAGCTAGTACAATGAATCAAGGAACAAAAGCCAAGTGCTCTCAAACTGCCTGACATGCATTAACAATACGGAGCCTTGGCGCGGGGAGGGAGAGCTTGGACTCGTTGTCCTCTCTCTCTCTCTCTCTCTCTCTCTACCGCTGCAAGATTCTTGACCGTCTCTCGGGGCTTGACGGGAGTCTGCAACAACCAGTGGTGGAAAATAACTAAGTACATTTACTTACGTACTGCAATTAAGTACAGTTTTGAGGTCTTTTTTTTTTTTCTTTGCCCGAGTATTTCCAATTTCCAGTACCTTTACTTCTACTCCACTACATACACACACATCTCGGAGGCAAATATTGTACTTTTAGTAACTAGTTACTTTGTAGATTTTGATTACTATTACAAAACATACATTAACCACTTCGGCCCACTTCGACCACTAATAATTTGAAAATCTATCGATCGGCTATTTTCAAAAGATTTTCTGAAAACTTGAAATGAGACATTCTGCACAGTGAGTAATTTCTACTTTTGGTACTTCAAGGACATTTTTTATGCCAATACTATTGTACTTTCACTAAACTACATTTTGAATTTGAATTTTCTACATTGTCGTATTGATACTTTTACTTAAATAAATGCGAGTACTTTTTCCACCACTGAAGATTCCTGACCGTCTCTCGGGGCTCGATGGGAGTCTGCAACAACGCCTCCCTTCTACCCAGCTCCAAACGCCTGTGGGAAAGCCTTGGCAACACCACCAGTACCCCACCACTACTACCCAAGTCCACTCTCAACAATATCTATTTTAAGGATGTACAATTCCCTCTACATGGGAGTCCAGTCTTCACACAGATGAGACATGAGATGATTCAGGGTCAAGGACTCCATGTACTGTATGACTACTGTGTTAAATAGATTTAGATGTTGGGAGGGGGGGACGGGGGGGGGGCATGCACAATACACACGCACGGCACAACTGTATCATATCGAAGATGTTAACGTTAAAGTGCTTTGGACAGTAGCTGGAGGAGCAAGGGGGGTTTCTTTACACTCCGGTGGCAGGACAGGCGGATGTCTCGTCACGACCTGAGGCTCCCCAGTCCCACGCAGATGAAAAGGGCTGAGTGCATACTCGTGTTGCGCCCATGTAGTTAGCAGAGCACTCTGCAGCAATGGAGCATGTGTGCGAGAGATAACAGATTGGTTATCAGTCAGACAGGTTGGTCTGAGGAGGAGGCCTGTTGGGTCTGGCTGGGATAGCGTGTTCCAGACAGTCTGTAATGTGGCAGACTGACACAAGGGATGAGTTGCCCAGTGGGAACAAGCAGCTTCCAGGAGACTGGAGCTATACTCTCATCATCATCTTCATCATCATGATCCATCATTAGAGATGTCCCGGTATCGGTATCGGAAAAGTATCGGTATCGGCCCTTTTTGGTCATATCTCCAGTCTTATATTTCTGACCTTGTGCCCCCCTATGCGCCTACCCGCAACCTCAGATGGGAAGATCAGCTGCTCCTCCAGCTGACCACCACGGCTAGACTCAGAACAGAAGGTGATAGAGCTTTTGTTATAAGGGCCCCTCACCTGTGGAATCAACTTCCATTGGAAGTTAGACAGGCTACCTCACTGGGCACTTTTAAAACTCTCTTAAAGACACATTTTTATAGGATGGCTTTTTGTTAGAGCCTCTGGCTAATGCTTGTGCTCATTTGATTGCTTTTGTTTTAAATTGAAATTGATTGTGCTCTGTATGTTTGTTATACGCATGTGTTTTTTGCCTTTGTGATTTGTTGTGATTTGTGTTGTGAAGCACTTTGTAAACTTGCTTTTGAAAGGTGCTATATAAATAAAGTTTATTATTATTATTATATCAGGTATCAGTATCGGCGAATATGCCAGTCTAACCACCGATCCGACACAGGGGTAAGGGGTTGACACTATGGCAGGTAAATAAAATGTTGGGGCATGTGGAGTTTGCTTTTCGAGTTGCCCAAACTGCAAGTGCACATTTGATTGAGGAGTCTGCAAGAGATAAAATAAGTAATTTTCTTTTTTGTATTATCATAAATATTATACTGGTATAGGTATAGGCTAACACAGAAATTGTGGTATCAGGATCGGATCGGGAACGAAAAGAATGTATCGGGACATCCCTATCGATCATCATTATAATCGTCATCAAAAATCACTGGACTGCAGCCAACTTTATCATTGCTTGGGAAGTTGGGAGTCGGTCTAAAAAAGGGTAATAGTTTAGATACCCATGGACTGAGAGTGCACGCAGCCAACTGAACCCCACCAAGCCTCAGGGACATCGAGACGGACAGCGTTTTGCTGTTGACATGCGGTGCGCAAGGCTCTCTCGTTAGCCCTCCAAATCACAAAGAAGCCTCATTTTCTCCCCCTCCGCTCCCACTGCTGCGGTGCCCCCTTCATCTCCTTGATGGGGTCTCTGTCCTCTGCAGCCCAACCTGCTGGAAATTGGATTTAATGCTCCAGTTTCCCGAGCTGCACTTCATGAGAAGAGCCTAGCGGAGCTCGCTGTGGTGTGCTGTGTTTGTCCTGCGGGCGGCTCAGCCACAAATGGACAGATTTCACGCTCCGGAGACAATGCGGGGCTGAGTGGATGACGCAAGGCCACACTCGGGTCGCTCGCGTTCTCCTTCAGGATGAGAGCAAATGAGGGACTGGGAATTGAATGGTAAATGACTGCATAACATATTTATTTATTTTATTAAGGCGTATGATGAGAAGGAGAAAGCGGACTTAGGACACAATACAAGGACCGTAAATACATCGAGCCCATGGCGCCATCGGCCGCCATCTTTATAGCCACGCTAGTCAATAACACTCTCCTGTGTATTACCGTCTTAAGTTAATGACTCCTTGGCACTGCTCGGCGTATCCCGTTGGTTTGCCAACCCTCTTCGGTCTTCTAGCCCATACATGGGCAACTGGAAGCCGGGGGCCACACCCCCACCTTAATGCGGCCCCCAGGTTAATATCGGAATACCAATATATTATTGCTGTTACAATTCCAAACATGCAAACATGACCCACTTTAACACTTTTACACATGATTGCCCGGGGTTATTTACTCTTAAATCATAGCGCCCGGCGATTTATAGTAGCGGAGCACTTTTACCGACGCACCGGATGTTATCCCGGATGTGGATGTAGCAGCTAAATGTAGCCAAAACACTAGAGCCGATTGACAACAACGGAAGGTATGATTAAATCTACCGCGACTAGCGACTGGACCACGGTGGGCCGTCTAAGACATGATCTTTTCTTAGAATTGGACGGGATGATTTAGACCACGAGTTATTAACGTTTAAAGATTTTCGGTCTCGTCGGCAAAACAGGGGGGGAACATTCCGTCCTTTCAATTAGTAACAACATGTTACTAATTGAAAGGACGGTGAACTTCGTCCTGGGCGATCGGGGTGTTAATTACTTCAGTCTATATTAGTACTTAGCAACAGTGCACTTTAAACAATTTACTTTACACTTAAGATAAAAGAACATATACATTAGAACAAATAGCTTTGATAAAAACTAAAACAAAAAACACAGCTAATTTAAAGCCAAGGCAAGACCTAGCTGTTATTAGACATCATTGGGATAGGCAATGTTCAATAAATATGTTTTAAAAAAACAGCTATGGTTGGGGATTTCCTAATGTAACCTGAAATATTATTACAGGTTTGTGGTGCATAATAGTCAAATGCTGCTTCCCCATGTTTTGTTCCAACTATGGGGTGAACTATTAGTAGGCCAGACCCAGATGACCTGAGGGTTCTAGATGGTTCATAATGGCTTCAGCATGTCTGAGATGTAGCTGGGCCCAGAGCCACAAACAGATGTATAGACAAGTAACAACATTTTAAAATCAATTCTCTGTGAGACTGGTAGCCAATGTAAGGATTTATATAGTGGCCCCCCTCCATCTTTAACCCATTTTGGGCGGGAACCCCTTTTGGTGTTTTAAACAGGTTATAATTTAGCTATTGAAAAATAGCAGATCTACAAGCTCATAGCGCGCCACCGAGTGGCGCGCTACGAGCTTGTAGGTCTGCTATTTTTGAAAAATCGTGAAAATATTTATTTCAGAAAACTGGAGGATTTAGAAGATTTCTTTTTAATTTCGACGTCAGGCCTAAATGGGTTAAAGGTCCCTGTTATAGACGGGACACAGGACGGTGGCACACAGCAGCACCTAGCGTCAAAAAGGGACAGAACCACCGACATGGTGTGTAAATGAATCGCACAACCCTTGTTTACACAGTCCACAGTCAGAGGAACGCTGGCTTCGTGAAATAGAAAACTCCCCAAACGGTGCCGACTGATATCAGAGAAACATCTGATGAATCATCATGACTCGGCAGCAAAAGGACATCAAACTCCGATCAAGTCAGTGACCATATTATTCACACAGAGGCCATTTTGCAGGGTGTTCGTTTCGTTCGTTCGAGTTATGATGCGAGAGCAAAATGGCCGGCAATTTTCTTGGGTTAACCGCTTCCACATGAACACCATGGGGGACATTGTACAGTATATGTACTGTATAATGTACACTACAGTATACTGCATGTCTTTGCACACACACGTGTGTGTGTGTGTGTGTGTGTGTGTGTGTGTGTGTGTGTGTGTGTGTGTGTGTGTGTGTGTGTGTGTGTGTGTGTGTGTGTGTGTGTGTAATATACATACTGTGAGGAGCACACACTGCCCTCAGCGCTCCCCCGCCAAACTTAACCAAACTGTTTAGAAGGCAGTGGACCATCATATTCACAACCACTGCTAGGACCACTACCGAGTGTATTGGGCGGGAACCCCTTTTGGTGTTTTAACCATTATTTTAAACTTTAGCTATTGAAAAATAGCAGATCTACAAGCTCATAGCGCGGCACAGTGCCACGCTACGAGCTTGTAGGTCTGCTATTTTTGGGAAATCGCGAAAATGTGGCCCAAATGTTTGAATATATATTCTTTCAGAGCGAACATTTTAACTCAAATCTTTGCTTCTGGGGGGGGGGGGGGGTCCCTGGAACAACATATTCTCAGATGGGGGTCGGCGGCCAAAAATGTTTGAGAACGACTGACATAGAAACATGGGTTTTTCAAGAAAACCTAAGATTTAGAAGGCATTTGTAGAATCGTCCTCAGGTCTAAATGGGCTAGCGAGATGAAACCCGAGTCTGACTGCACACGCCCACATCTTCTAACAATCACCGTGTGCCAGTTGAGATCAGTGGAGGTAAGCCAAGATGTTCCCTGTGAGGCAGGGTACGACAGACAGTACTCTTTCCTATTTTTAGATGGACAAGACGCAGGAAAAGAGGACGGGCAATATGGGCACTGGGGCTTTAAGCTGTAAGAAATGCTTCCGCAAATCAATACAAGATGCCAAATCCTGCTTATCGTACTTATGTTCCCTGCTTACTACTTCAATGCCTGTTTTGCCTTTTCAAGTGCCTTGACTAGATGTGACTCAAGGGCTTCCTGTAAAGGCTAAGTGGGTTTGTGTCAATCGGAGAGGGATTAGTCTATAGGCACCTATACACAGTGATTTATATTCTGCAGGACAGTTGCACACTTGGCAAAAATGTTGTGAAATAGCAAGACCGAAGACCGTCCGTGACACACTGCTATGAAACATGTTGCAATTAAAACAGGCTTTTCTGTTCCGTTCTCGCCATTGTTGACGTGCGATATAACCAACCTGTATTTTCACAGCTATGGACAGCGAGTTGAGTTCTTTATCCAGTTCTCTCAGGACGATGAGCTTCTTCAATGTGAGACTGCAAAGCCTGCATGAGAGACAGTGGGTAGAAAGCAAAGCCAGTAGGAGAGACATAAAGCGAGAGAGAGAGAAACAAAGAGGATAAGGGAGGGAAGGAGAGATGAGAAATAACAGATTAGTGTCGTGACTAACGTCAGCACACCTTTGTTTATTGCAACGTATGTGGATGATGGATCATGATGCACGAGAGCATCATGAGTGAAATACTAAAGCTCAAGCCAAAACAACTCCCATTGTTGCCACATCGTATTCCCACTTGTCTCTTTATTCTCCCTGTTCTGAATGAATAACATTAGGCTACATTTACATGACTCTCAGGCCCCTTTTCCACCAAAAGAACTTTGGTTCTAGATACTTGGAACCTTGATGCTTTTATGGAACCGGCTGCCTTTCTTGGTTCCAGTTCCAAACCAACTATTTGGGTTCAGAACCAATTCATTTTCAGTAGAAACAATCTGAACTGGTTCAATATTAGGCGGGACATTTTTCAGTTCAACCCCGGTGGGTGGGGGGTGGGGGGCGGTAGGGACCTCAGTGAGTGATCGTGATTCAACGCCATCTGTTCAGTATTGAATAAAAGTAGGAGCACTACTACGATTATTTTTTCACTTTGGGCTATTTACTGATACACATTGTGTCTCAGCATCATATGGTAAAGTAGACCGTTCATGTTATGTGGAAAAATAATGGATGGACTCTAGTGACTATAGCCTAGTGTGCCAACATTAACAGAAAACAATATTTAACATATTCAATCAGATATTAACATGTGTTGGCTGCAAACAATTATCACGTTTTTCTGCCTACTTCATCTCCAAAAATGAAAAACTTATCGTCTGAACTGAAGAGCAATGACTGCTTCCTCTTCTCAACTTGTACTGGGTGCAATCACAGACAGTCAATGTAGCATTATTAAATAAAGTACTATAGACGAATAACAGTTTAAGTCCACACTAATTATCCATAATGTATAAATGATGGATAAGGGGTCAGGACAACGAGGCCTTTTCGTGGAGGGGTCAGAATAAAATGTGTTATTTGTCTATAGTACTCGGTTTGGCTGTGGTTTAGAGACCATAAACACGTAGGCATGCAACTTCCCACTTCCCAGTGGAGTCAGACAGACATGCCAACCAATTTCTGCCAAAAAGAAAAAATAGCCAGAGTTAGTCATCTACTCTTTTTTTAGCCGCTCTACAAGCTCGCAACATGTCGATTTAGATAAGCAAGTTGAACCATTTCAAAATGTTTTTCAAAATAGTAAAATCTGGCTCAGTTCCCTATGAACTCCAGTCCAAACCTTCCTGACCTTTAAAAAACAAAAAACACACAGAGAGAGAGAGAGCACTTATAACTAAAAAAAATAAAGAAAACAAACTGGCTACTACAGCAAGACGTCAACAACATTCCTGTGCCAAGTTTACACGACTTTCTCCTCCTGACCCACTTATACCTCTATCCCCACCGCATCGTGTCGAGCCTCAGCAACAGCCACTGAAAAAACAAACAAACAGATCACCTTTCACTCACCGTTTCCTAAAAAAATAAATAAAAAAGGCTGAGTCATGGACTCTCAAGCCTGATTGACGTTGTTATGTGTCGGTGTCGTGTGCAGAAAGTCGTGTCGCAGCGTGATGCGTTGTGAGCTTGCACTGTTGCACATCTGCTATTTTCAAGCCTTGCACCCTCCCTCCCTACTTAGGTTAATCACGTCAACCAATTCATGTCCTTTCCCAGCTGCCGTCACAGAACCGGCTATGCTTGATTCATCAAGTTCCATCAAGTCCTAAAGCACAAATAATGTGACAGTGAAGCAGAATAAGTAGAAGACAAAGAAAAACAATTATTGGTCTATCAATAGAGCTGCACCGAAGTCTGACGTCAATATCGGTAGAGGGCGCAGGTACACCGGGTTGAGGTTCATGTACTTTTTATTTGCATTGTAATCCCTATAGGGCTCAGGACGCTGTGGGTGCTGGCGGCGTGTTTCCTCCTCCGCGCCATCAGTGCCAATACCCGAAGGCGGGGTTGGCGAAAGGGCCTTTCTGTGTGGAGTTTGCATGTTCTCCCCGTGTCCCCTAGGGTAGGTAGGTACCCTCACAAAAACATGCAGTAATCCTGGTCTCTAAACTGCCTGTTCCTTCCACGCACTACGTCCAATCAGGGAAACTCCCCCCTGTCAGGAGCAACTTGGACACTCAGGCATGAAGGAAGCATGAGTTCAAGTCCGTTGCTCTCCCCATGTCCCCCATATATGGGAACTAGGTTGGCGGAGGGTGTGTAGAGCCCAGGATCACATTAGATAATTGACACAGGGGTGAAAATGGGTTACAAAATCGCAAATGTTACTGCTGCTGAATTAGTTACATTTTTGCTAGAAACAGACGGTATCAAATATGAGTGACTGACGGTCGTAAACGACACAGAGACACCTCCCTGACAATAACACAGAGACAGCTTGTTTATTGTTGGACCACATTGCTTATATGAAACGATTTTAAGATGACCCCATGTTATTCTCCATAGAGAAATTACTTCCGTGAACCAGGGGATGAGTGAGTGACGTCAGGACTTCGGTGCTCTATAAGAGGCATGAAAAAAAAAACTAAAACAAAACAATCTGCAAGACTGCAACTGCGAATGTACCTAGATGTTGAAACTACGTTTAACACCACAGGAGGATAAGCTCAAGTTGGGTTTTCCACATTCATGCCGAGGCTGTAAAAGGGTTTGCTGACGTATTGTAAAGCCTATGAATGCAGTGTGGGGTACAAACAAACATGTATTTGTGAATTTACAGAGCTACAGTAGGGAGGATCTAAGCAGCTTTCTTTTTTCTTACCACCTCAAGTCTCCAACAAGTCAATTTCTCCCAAGGACAAGCAGAGATTAAAATAGGGTGCATTTCGCATCCCAAAACGCAGTTTATAGTTAAGGGACGCAATAAAACAATGACCTCTGCATCCACGGGATGCAATACTGTACTGTATTTTATTCTAGTTTATTTTTGCTAGCTTTAGTTATAATAATCATTCCTTCTTCTGTTTTCTACATGAATATCAATCAATCAATCAAAATATAAACACATGCCCAGGCGGTGGCGTAACCGTCTGGGCACCCGACTGGTAATCCAGTCGCAGTGTGCCGCGGGTTCGACTCCCGAGCCCGACACGGCCTTTACTGCATGTCTTCCCCCATCTCTCTCCCGTTTCCTGTCAGCCTACTGTAAAAAAGTAAAAAACAAAACAATAAAAGGCGTAAGCCGCAAAAAAAATATCTTAAAAAAAATATATATATAAACACATTATAACCATATAAAATGAAATGAGAGTTAAATGCTGCAATTTGTAAAAAATGGCAAAAAGTGGGACTCATAAAATGTCCCTGGGACTCATCTAAAAGACCATCTCTGCATCCCTGGACTAATTACATTGAAAACCTATTTACATCACTGGACGAGGTCAAATAAACCACAGATTGCATCTCTTGAGTGACCGCAATGTGAGACTTCCAAGTCCAGCAGGCCTTGAGCACCCAGTGCTCCGTGTTCCCATGTGGAATCTCCCTCCCTGCATTGGGCCAAATGCTGCATTCCACTACATTTTACAAGGAAGTGACGGAGAACCAGTGTTTAGCACTTCTTTAAAAATGTATGGTGTAGGGGGCACGGTGGCACAGTCTGTAGTGCTGTCTCCTCACAGCTAGAAGGTCCTGGGTTCGATTCCCGCTGGAGACGCTGTGGGTGCTGGGGGCGTGTTCCCTCCTCTGCGTCATCAGTGCCCATACCCGAGGCGGCGTTGGCAAAAGGGCCGTTCTGTGTGGAGTTTGCATGTTCTCTCCGTGTCCCCTAGGGTAGGTATAGGTACCCTTACAAAAAACATGCAGTAATACTGGTCTCTAAAACTACCTCCCCCTGGCCAGCCGGGGCGCTTGATGGCGGGGAAAGGACCTGGTCGGAACTGTGTGGACTTCTTGTAAATTCAGTGATGCAGATGAAAAATTGCAAAAATGCAAATTGAAACCAAATAGACCCTTCTGGGTCCATTTGGTTTCATTTTACACTCTCAAGAGTTAAAAGATCTATAAGGGTCCATTTGGTTACCAACTGTCCATCATTTAGCTGTATAGGTAGCGCCCAGGTCCACATGGCACAATGGTGAGCATGAGTGTCATCAGCCAGCCACAGCATGAAGGACAGCGAGTGGTGGGAGATGAGAGAAAGATGTGAAGATAACAAAAAGCCAACAGAAATGGACAGAATGACACAGTCACATGAAAGCAAACAGATATACAACAAAGGTAGACACTATGAGGAGAATCAGAGAGAGGAGAGAGAGAGAGAGAGAGAGAGAGAGAGAGAGAGAGAGACCGAGCAGAGCTGAAGGTCTCACTTCATCTCCAGCCCAGCCCAGCTCTCCATGGACGTGGATTCAGATGTAATTAAAAGGACTGGAGGCGCTGTGGGGTCACCCAGGGAACGATAGGTCTTTTATTAGACGGAGGTGCCGTTATCTCCACCGTGTCATGTGCAGGCTGGAAGTGAAACTCCCCCAGCCATCTGGCCCGGTCTATACCGTCCACCTCCTCCACCTGTGCCACTTTTCAATATGCCATCGCGGCATGCAACGACAACAGTGTGTGTGTGCGTGTGCGTGTGTGTGTGTGTGTGTGTGTGTGTGTGTGTGTGTGTAGATTTGCCATACTGATATTCGGAAGCCTGGGCCATGTGCATAAACTGACCATGAGTGGCCTAAGAATAGCTGGCATGACAAAAAGCAAAGCCAAACAACTTGCCAAATACTGTTCTGTTTCGGCTGCTATAGGCAGTTTGTCTGTGTGGAGGAGGTGCCATGCAGTATCCTTAAGTGAACATGAACTGTCAACCCCGTTATATTTGTTTCCTTGTAAAATGTATTGTAATTTGTGGATTCAAATAAAGAACTAAAATGTGTAAACACAAACATTGTCCTAACACAAACATTAATTGCCATTGATAATGAAGCGACAGTTTTGAATGTTTGTGTAAACACAAATATTGCGTAAACACAAACATAGAAGACGAAGGCGCATAATCAGATTGGCCGTAATGAGATGATGTATGATGATGTAGTACGATAAGAGCGTCCGTCACTTCACACGGGTGTGATTTTTCTTCTGAATGCCAGACATTGGAGGGGAGGATAGCATCCCCTCAGAAATGAGCATAACTCATGGAGTCTGTTTCCCAGTTGATAGAAACATCCCTATCTCAGTCTCAGTGCTCGCACTGGTTAAGCTTGGTCGGTTGGGTCATTATCGTTATGGCCCGAGTTTATCGATCCTCACTGTTGTTTGCACTTTAAGTCAATTTGTCTTTCACAAACTCTCCCTCCCTGCCCGGTCTCTACTCAGTCACTATCTGCTCCTCTTCCTGGGTCGAGGATGCTGTGAGGGGAATTTAAGTGCTGGTTAAACAGACAGGCCAACTATAAAGAGCGAGCCTGATATAGTAAAAGCCTCATTTAAATGACTTATGTAGATCGGGCTAATAACGCAACACAACGTTGCAGACAATGGACCCAACCTTTTGCATTGCAGAGCTGCGTAAAACAGTACCAGCTACAAAACCAACTGACAGCCTTTGACGTGATTCTGTGACGGACGGCGATGCGGTCAAGTAGGTTTCTGAAAACCCTAATAGGTTTAGCCTCATGGCATCAGTCACTGCAGCGCGGCCAGCACTGCTCAATCTAAGTCCATTAGTGCATCCGGTCGGTCAGCAGCACTGCGGCGTCATTAACCGGTGACCTATTGGACCTGAAAGCAACAAGCAAGGTCATTTACAGTAGCTCACTCCCGCTGATCTCTGGATATCATACTAATATTGTTGAGGAAATGCGTGTGCGTGTGTGTAGGGGCAGGGAAGTATTAAAATATTATTGCGACCGAAGGTTGCAGTTAACTATGGAATCTTGCATTTTTCGTCACTCAAAATCCCCATACATGGGGAAAGCCCCCATATATTGTGCCCAGGTCTCGTGACATCACTATGACATCATCAGCGATGATAGTAAATCAGGGATCAAGTCATAGTAAATGCGACCTGCTGTCGCAATTAAGCCCATATATGGAGATCCCTGGTGTCATCAATATTCGTATATGGATATTTAGGGCTATTCTTACTGGTGAGGTTGCCGTGACGCGAGTCACACTTGCAAATTAACCAAGTTGGTACAACACATGGATCTCCATATATGGAGCTGACATCACGACTGTATGGAGGGGACCAACACTGACATCATCGGCTGATCTCCATAACAGGGCTCACATCTACGTCTGACATCACGTATTCCATATAGGAGGGTCATCACCTGGATCTCCATATATGGAGCTGAAACCTGCTGACATCACAACTGGATCTCCATACATGGAAATGATGACACATCACTCTGACATCATCAGGATAACTTGAATAGTATAAAAGAAGCAGCCCTCCTCTATTATATAAAATATTACAACCAACACACTCACTGTGACTTATAGTCTTTTGTACTAAGGGAGACAAAGATAGAGACTCCTGTTATGCCTGTGCCCCCACCTTCCTCCACCAACACGTGAAGAGGAGCCACGACGACCTCCACTGCCAAACGCTGAGGAATGAACAGATCCCTTCAGCAGCCTGTCAGCAAACCAACAGCCCTGTAGCCAGCCGGAAACAACAGATCCCTTCAGCAGCCTGTCAGCAAACCAACAGCCCTGTAGCCAGCCGGAAACAAGGAGACACGGACGGACCAAAATATGACAGTCATCGACAGTCTACCAAGAATGCAACTCAGGCGGGAGACGTAAAGACGCATCGGCTAAGTTACACAGGAAAGAAAATATACACCTGCAAACAGTGTGACATGAGTTTCACTAGGGTCGGTCACCTGGAGTCACACCAGCGTATTCATACTGGAGAAAAACCATACCACTGTCAACAGTGTGACAAGAGTTTCGGTGAGTTATGTAATCTTAAGATTCACCAGCGTCTCCACACTGGAGAAAGACCATACATCTGCAAACAGTGTGACTTGAGTTTCACTAGGTCCGGTCACCTGGAGTCACACCAGCGTATTCATACTGGAGAGAAACCATACCACTGTCAACAGTGTGACAAGAGTTTCAGTCAGTTATGTAATCTTAAGACTCACCAGCGTCTCCACACTGGAGAAAGACCATACATCTGTAAACAGTGTGACAAGAGTTTCGGTGAGTTATGTAATCTTAAGATTCACCAGCGTCTCCACACTGGAGAAAGACCATACATCTGCAAACAGTGTGACTTGAGTTTCACTAAGTCCGGTCACCTGGAGTCACACCAGCGTATTCATACTGGAGAGAAACCATACCACTGTCAACAGTGTGACAAGAGTTTCAGTCAGTTATGTAATCTTAAGACTCACCAGCGTCTCCACACTGGAGAAAGACCATACATCTGTAAACAGTGCAACAAGAGTTTCAATCAGTCAAATCAATTACAGTCACACCAGCGTATTCACACTGGAGAAAAACCATACTACTGTAAACAGTGTGAGAAGAGTTTCGCCGACTTAGGTAATCTAAAGAAACACCAGCGTATTCACACTGGAGAAAAACCATACTACTGTAAACAGTGTGAGAAGAGTTTCGCCGACTTAGGTAATCTAAAGAAACACCAACGTATTCACAGTGGAGAAAAACCATACCGCCGTCAAGCATCGTCAAGCAGCAGCGCCTCAGTGTCGTGAAGACCATAATATGCAGTGGTGTGCTGTGGATGTTTTAACTAGTAGGGCTGTATTTGAATGACGTCACGTGCACACACATGCATGTGCACGTAGCCACTCAGCTCGTGCTAGTTAGGCCTATATGATGGAAAACCAACCATGTAATTATATATTACTTATTATTAGTTGCATTGAAAATGTGTTGTTTTTATTTTTGTTATTATTTTCCTTTTAGTTTTATATAAAAGCCCTTTGCATATACTCACCCTTACATTAGTTTGCTTTCAAAACAGCGGTTTTAAAACGATCACAAACAATGTTTCCTCTGGAGTCTGGACGCATGTCTTCTTCGGTGAGTCGTCATAATAATACTAGGCTAAGCTACCTGCATAGCCGTTTATAGCCCTACAGTGTAACTTAGAGGATGTGAAGTGATACTAAGTGAGAACATCAGGTAATGTTATGCAAAGCATAACACAGGAGCCTGCCAGCTAGGTTTGACGGCGCCACCGCCTGCTTTGTTTTAGGTGTTGAGCGTGCCGTCAACACGAATTGTTGTGCATGTGGGGGGGCGTGCGTGCAGCTTCAGAACTACCGGGGTGGCGCCCCGGGCAGCCCTACCGCCAGCTCACCGCTGCATATATGGAACTGGCCAGCAACTCTACATCTGACCTCACGGACACCGGTTTAACTCTGCTTCTTAAAAAGGTATATTCAATGATTTCACTTAATTCAAAATGTAATCCAGGCGCTTTTCAATCACCTGGCAACCGACTGCTATCACCTCCAACACTCCAACAGCCAATGGCTTTAGTCTATTATCATCCAACAAAACCATTACAGGCAGCTTTACATGGGCTAGTGTGTTTTCACAATAAACACACTTAAAACGCCTGTTCTAATGAATAATGATGATGATGATGATGATATCAATTGTTAGAACTATCCTGTAGCCTCGATATACAATACTTTTTGTGGCTTTCGCCTTTATTTTATATATTTTTATGGAGGGACAGACAGTAGGCTGACAGGAAATGGGGAGAGAGATGGGGGGGAAGACATGCAGTAAAGGCCGTCGGAATCGGGAGTCGAACCCGCGGCACACTGCCAGACTGGATTACCAGCCAAGGTGCCTGGGCCACTGCCCAGGCCTACAATACTTCTTTTTAAGAACTGCCAATGACAAAATAATATACAGGTACACATAATATAAAGTAGAGAAAGGCACTACGCACGCACACCGATTTTCTTTTTCTTTGCTTTTCTTTTTTTTACATTTATTTGTACTCTGTCAACAAATCAACTTATCAGGCAGCCTTGGACAAATATTTGGTTTAGATAAGAGAGTGCTGTGATTATAGGCCATGCTTCAGGTGAATTATCTTATCTTTATCTGCCCACCTCAGCCATTAGCTGCACAGTAACTACGTTGTATATAAGTAGTAACTAACCTACGTCGACTGGGATAAGCCTAAGCCGAAGTATAGTGGAGTGCAGGCCTGCCACTGCATTGCTTAATGAAGACAAGACATCTAAGGCAGGGGTCTCAACGTTTTTGGCCGGGGATCCCCGGAGATGCTTTGGCAGTGTCTCGGGACCCCGCCCCGCCCCCTCCCGACCCCCAATATAAATTGACTGCTACAATAACCTTAATAATAGAGACAATACACCATAAATAAATACTGAAACCAGATAATCATTAAGGAAGGTGTATATGTGTACTATATGTAAACTCTTCATTTCCATTTGCCAGCCATTCAGTTGCAAAATAAAGTTCTCTTTTAATATTTTGGGAAACCCCCAGAGGGGTCGCGACCCACGGGTTGAGAACCCCTGATCTAAGGTACCTTTCCACCTCGGAAGAAAAGGAAGAAAGATTGACAGATTGGGCATTAACGTTTACAATTTTCCAAGCCTGCCGGCGTTGTACAAACAAGTCAATAATAGTGCCAGCCGATATTAGTGAACGTCTGAACGCTCGCTCTCCTTGCCATGCAACGAAGTGTGATTAATTTTGGCCCACCTGTATCGGTTCAAGTCTGAGTGGGACATCCAAAGGAGACCAAAATTAATTTGTGTGAGGCAGATCAAAGCCAGGGAGTAACGCCCAGGGGCATTACACAGTTCACACAGTCAATAATCTGTTTCATCGCCCCCTCTGTGACCTCCTGAGTCTCAGGTTGGCTAGTTTACTGCAAGGCCTCCATCCACATGTCCGACTGAGATATCGGGCTCCATTTTCGTCACCGCTAAACCCCTTATCCCTAAACTTCTTTGCCTTTTTTTTGTTTACTATTTTGCAAAACATTTTTGAATAGTTAAAATGACCAGTCTACAAGATCACAATGTGTCAATGTGGATTGGCTAGTTGAACTATTCAAAAATGTTTTTCAAAATAGTAAAAAAAAAAAAAAAGGCAAAGAAGTTTAGGGATAAGGGGTTTAGCGGTGACAAAAATGGAGCCCATAGCCTAAAAAGGCACCGCTGTCCTCTGCCAGAAGGTGTTCAGTGTCAGTCTTTTGACTGAGTCAAGTCATAATGCTACTGGAAGCATCCACAACTGTGAAATCACAGTTAATGCCCCAAAATGAGCTTAACTCCCCAGACCCTAAGCCTTATCATAAAATCTCAGAGCCTGAGGATGTGAATACGGGGAAAAAGGAATAGTTATTTTGGTTGCCAGGGCAACCGTGTTCATACAGTGGGAGACCTTTTAAATTGCATTGATATTGGGACATCAAAAAAGGGTCTTAACTGTACGAATCCAATGGAGCCACAGTGTCAACATACAGAATGTGGCCACTGTAGACTTTTATCTAACTAACAAACATGTAAAAAAAAATGTAAATGTAATCCCAAACATGCTGGTATGCAATCATGTGTGACCGCTCTATTTCAGGACCAGTTTAGCAAAAGCAAAAATGTTAAGAGTCTCACAGGACTTCGCAACTAATCATGTCACAGCAAAATCCTAACTTAGGATACGGTTGCCAACATTGGTCGTCAGTGACTGAGTGCTTGACGTTACTAGGGTTGGATCCGATTTTACCGTTTCCGGCTCCTTAACGATTCCCTCTTAACGGTCCGATCCCTTAATGGTTCTTAATGGTAGATGTTATAGCAGACGTGAAGTCCACACACAAGGAATATCACCTCTAATACTAAGCATGTGTTGTATGGAGAATATAGGTTGCTACCTTCAGGAAGGAGATATGGTGTACCAGCATACAATAAGGTCAGACTAAAGAGGTCCTTTGTCCACCAGTCGACTTTGAGGCTTAATCAGGAGTTGTAGTAGCCACAGGGTAATCTAGGCGGTGGATATTGCTCTTGTCTTTATGTATGTAAATTGTCTTGCTCTTTGTGTTATGTCAAATGTGTGTATACGTGTTCTGCATACTTGGCTGCTGGGTCGCAAGACAAATTTCAGTGTGAACTGACAATAAAGTACTATATCATACTATATCATATCATACCAGCTCTGACAGTGTGATAAAAAACTATTTCACAAACGGTTTCAAATGTAATGGAAGTAACCGATTCCGCTTCCTCAATGTTGGATTCGGTTCCTCCACCTCCGGATTCCAACCCTAGACGTTGCGTTACCCATATGTTTATCTCAGGTGAACAGAATGAACCACAGATACTTGATTTACCCGTCCAGTATAGCTAGTGACCCTGCGGATGCTTCGCATCATGTATTCATTTCTGCCATGGTAGAAACAACGTTTCAGCCCAAGAAGAGTTGCTATCTGGAACGTCTCCAGTGCTGACAGAACAGCTGCTGTCTCCTCTCATGTTACACGGCACACATACTCCGCATGACATCAGGAACAGCTCGGGCCAAGCAGAGCCGCTGAATTGAACGACATGCTGCCTAAACAAAAACAGACTTTTCTGCAATTCTTTTCCCCCTGGTCAGCATTCCAGATGATGTTTTTGCCAGTCCCATGCCCTCGGATCACTGCACAGCAATTGTCAGAGGCACAAAAAGGGGGGAAGTGGAGGACAAGAGAGTGAGTGACGTAACCCCGGGAGCTGAATGAAAAAGAGACCGTCTATGTTTGGTGTCTGTGTGGGAGAGAGAGGGGGTGAAAAAGAAAAGAAAAAACTTTTTTTTTTCAAAATGAGGCTTTCAATGCCTTCAATGTGCTTTCACTCGAATACTCTGCCCTTGTCATGAATGTTACAGGTTGGATTCTCTCTTCAGGAAGCATGCTTGGACATAATGCCGTGCATATGGTACAAGCCTATTTCTGGGGAGGGGCCGGGGGGAGGTCATAGAAAAGCACCCTTTGGCTCCAGTGAAAGCCCCATGTTGACAAAAAGCCACCAGCACTTTGTTCACTCATAACCGCCATTTAATACTTGGGTTGTGTCTAGCTGCATAATTGAGTCCAAATAAAGTATGCACTTGTTTAAGAGCTACTTCCCCTGAATATTTCATTCCCCTACGAGACGAGTTTCAGCACGGACAGTCTGTTCGTGCTTATGACTGGTTCCAACCTTATACACTTTTTGTTCATTTATTTTTTTCCATTCCAGCCGGCAGTGCTTAGACTGATATGACAGCAGTGGAGGTTGAAGAGACAAGTTTTAAAGGTGCATTATTTTGGAGATGTTCAATATATATTTTTAGCCCAATCTACATGATCGGTAATGAAGAACTGACTGACTGACTGACTGACTGACTGACTGACTCTCACACTCACACACAGCAAACCGATGGACAAGCTCACAGCGTGATGTGTTGTGGCGCACTCTTATAGATGTGATAAATACTTTTGTTAAAAGAATGATTTTGAATTTAGGCTTCCTACATGCATAAGATAAGTTACTCCACCATATCAATATCTAGTTCATCTGTACCAAATGCCTGGCCATATGTTGGATGGGATTTTATTCTCTGGATGAGTTAAGGAGGAGGAAGCCATTCATTTGACATCCCTGGCTATACCCAGTTCACATTTGACTTACACAACAGATGTTAGGAAATTAAATGTCCACCATCATTGGTGAACTTTTAATCAACTTCAGTTCCCATCAGAAAATAAAACATTAGGTTTAATACGATGGCCCCAAATGATGTCAAGCCTTTTAACCATTTGAACTCTATAGCATCTCTATTCTGGGCATATCATAATAGGCAAACTATGATGACAACCATATCCACTAAGGGAACCCCTTTTGGTGTTAGCATTATGTTATGCTTTAGCTATTGAAAAATAGCAGATCTACAAGCTCATAGCACGCCACCGAGTGGCGCGCTACGAGTTTGTAGGTCTGCTATTTTTGAAAAATCGAAGAACGACTGACATAGAAACATAGCTTTTTCAGAAAACTGTCAGGATGTAGAAGACATTTTTAGAATCTGATCTCAGGTCAAAATGGGTTAAGTAACCGCTGAATAGAACGTATAGAAATGGATCAGTCGTGGCACTGCCGACTACTGAAACATATAACATGATTGTTTTGTAATTTCCTATGAATTGTGTTTGTGATAAATACTAATTTCGAGCCTTTTAGGAAAGCTGATCATGCACCTGACCCAGTGTTGGCATTTGCAGCCTGCTAAGAAGCCAAGGTCAGATCTGTTAAACCAATAGAAGCACTTCACATTTCAACCAACGCTAAAAAGAGAATTCATCAATAATAGAGGTTTACGGTCTTATCATCGGATTGCATATTTTCTCTCATCGATATCTTCCAGCCAACAGGTTCACAGTTTCATTACTGCTCCTCCTGCCCTTGACTTGGGTATGAGTCATTTCTACATGGCTGCAGAGATTAAATAGGGTGCATTTTGCATCCCAAAACACAGTTTATTGTTAAGGGACACAATAAAACAACAAACTCTGCATCCACAGGATGCACTACTGTACTCTGCATGTACAGTAAATATAATACACATAAAAAAGAAATGGCGATATTTTGCTAGCTTTAGTTCTAATAATCATTTCGTATTCTGTTTTCTACATGAATATAACCACATTATAACCATATAAAATGAAATGGGAGTTAAATGCTGCAATTTGTAAATATATGCAAAATATGATTCCTAACGTCGTTGAAGTGGGACTCATCATGTCCCTGGGACTCATTTCTAAAAGACCATCCCTGCATCCCGGGACTCATTACATTGAAAACCTATTTACATCACTGGGCTGGGATACGGAAGGACGGTTTTAACTGGGCTTTATAATCCAATTAAGACAGCTCTGTCTGTGCAAAACCAAACTGTCTTTGCACCTTGCCCACTGGAGAACAACAAGCTCATCACATAGACTAGAGTCTACCTTAATATAAGCCGTCTGACCTACTCACAAAGCAAAGCCTGTCAACACCGCGAAGCCTTGAATGAACTAGTCCCATGTTTCAAACCGTCAGGCGTAGTCAGGCGCTACCGACACCTGACTGTTTACAGTGTTTAACGTTACAGTTTAGCCTACATACAAACATGAAAAAATATCGTCACTATGCACTGCAGGCAGAAGTCTTACATCTTCATATTTCATGTTTCTATGAATTTTCAATCAATCAATGCCTTTTTTTGTACTGTAATGCCAGCATCACACGAAATTAGAGAAGTGAACGTAGCAGATCTACAAGATCACAAAAATGTCGATTGGCTATTTAAAAAAAAAAAAAAACATAAAAACAATTGGAAAGTTGTATGGCCAAAATAGGGATTCCAGGTTGAAAGTGGTAAAGTCTGTCTGTGGGTTTTATAAATATTTAGCCAATGAAAAGGATTGGAACACGTGTTCCCTTTCCCCCGTTTCCTAGCTTATGAGCATGGATACATGAAAGTAGCAAAACAGCATGTCTATTATTGCATGTTGAAAAGCAGTATTAATAGCTAAAAGGGCTTATGTAAGCCAGATGTTATTGTGCTCATCCTTTCAGAAATCACTGAAGACGATTCATCTTAAAAGCAATGTGAATGACATGTGACAGTGGATAGGAAGGACAGCACACCAAAACTGAACAATGACCTTTTGGGAGCTTTTAGGCATCAGTAACTCCCAACAATTTGTGTTTTATGCATTATGTTATACTTTAGCTATTCGAAAATAGCAGATCTACAAGCTCTTGTAGGTCTGCTATTTTTGAAAAATCGTGAAAATGTGCCTCAAATCTTTGCATATATATTATTACAGACTCAAGTGAACATTTTAACTCAAATCTTTGCTTCTGCGGAGGTCCCTGGAACAACATATTTTCAGATGGGGCATATTACATATCATTTTTGGGGTCCTTGATGTGAAATATTGAGCACCACTGATACAGAAACATAAGGTTTTTCAGAAAACTGTCAGGATTTTTGAAATTTTTATGTCAGGCCTAGCAACAGCGAGATTATGAAACACATGAGAGGTACAACAAGAAACAAAACAAAAGATTCATAAGAATGAAACAATAAGGTCAGCAATCCCCCCCCCCCCCACCCAAAAAAACAAACCCCAGAACAGACAGTACAGTCAGTTTGTTGTTTGGGTACCTGCCCTAATGAGTGAACAGATTAAGGCTAGATGTCTAATCCTTGTGTGACCTTCTGTGACAGTCTTAACCTGTGAAAAGCTTGGTCTTGCCTTAATGTGATCAAATGTGCACAGAGATTTATTTTACTTCTATGATTTGCCTTTCATGCATACATAATTACATAGTTACATACAGTGTTTCTTAATCTGCAATTGTGTAGATTACATTTACTTCTGCTACACCGAATCTTGTCGCCGGAAATAGCAGATCGTATTGTGATGCGTAGTAGTGACCTTGTTGTAGACATGCTATTTCCGCTGGATGTTCGCCACAGAATACGGACGCTGTATAAGTGGTGGTGCGACACCAGTGACTCCTAGAGGATGGTCAGGGCTCCTCTCAGTAGGCGGGTTTAACTGTGCGGATTAGGGTGGGTGATTGTCCCTCTGCACACGCTACAGCCTCCCAGTGAGGCTCCTCACTCACTGGCCGGTGGAAAGAAGCTGTGGATTCCAACACCACCCAGTCCAAAGAACAACCAGTAGGGGTCAGTAATGACCACTTCTGACAAGACTACAAGTGTGTGGAGAAAATGGGGATTTTCTTTTCCCCCCACATTTTTGCTAAATGTGGGAAGATTTACACAAAACGAAAGACAGCTCATTCCGCTGCTGGCTTAGTGTCTCCAAATGATTCAGTGTACTCTAGACTTTGTTTTTCTTCATAATTATGTAAGCAAAAGTATGTTAACATCAGTACAGTCAAGGTGAGTGGAAACTGAAGATGGCAAGGTTTCATTAGAACTTGGACCATGCTAGTCGGAAAAAATACTGGTTCTATTAACGCGGCAAGCGGCACAAATCTGACACAAAGCTCAGCCAATCCATGAAGCTGACATCAGGGAAGCCAATGCCCATGGCACGCCCTGCAAACAATCAGATTTGGTGCGTCCTCCGTAGACCTCCCGATCCAATTGCGAGTTATGCCTGGGACAGGACAGGCAGACACAGGTTTCGTGAACTAATAGAGAGATCATTGTGATAAAGGCTAATAGCAAAAAGGCTGAATACAAACAATGGCACACTGATGAGCTACAGCATCAGACGGACAGATTTCACTAAAGTGCAACATGTTCATTTAGATGAAGAGGAGAACGAAGGTCAGGAACAGATGTGACCCATATGGGGGAGATAAGGGATGGAATCATTTGAAACTGTATTGAACGTGACAGCTGGTGGACTGAGAGAGTGAGAGACACGTCAAGATGTGCTGCAGATTATTTCAGACAAGGCATCTTCTTTCCTTCCTCATGTTAGCAGAAAGCTACTCCCAGTTGAATTAACCGGGGTGGGTGTGTGTGTGCGTGCTTGCATACGTGCGTGCGTGCGTGCGTGTCATGACGATGGATGATGACAGCTCAAGCTGCAGTGATGCCTCCCACTGCACGTCTCCATACTGTCATCTACAGAAGTTCGAATGAGTAATGCTGTAATGAGAATACTCTGGACTAAAACTAAAACGCACCTTAACCACTTTCAATCTGGTGTCCCTATTTTGGACATGTCATTATAGTCAATTATTTAAAAACAGTGTTGTAGCAGATCTATAAGTTCACAATGCAAGCCTGCCCTGTGTGTGGCACGGCTATTTTCACCTTGAAATGCGTCCAATCATTGTGAGCTTTTGAATAGACATTTTTTGTTGTTGCTTTGTGACCTTGTAGATCGCCTGTTTCTTGAACGTTGTGATCTTTTAGTCTGGCTTTTTCCGCGGTACGACAAAGTATGAAATAGGCAGGGTTTAAGTGTTTAAGGATCAACTCTAATTGCAGGGGTTAACTTGGGACTATTTTCACAGAGTACGGAAAAGGTTGCAACGCGTTGTTTATCCTGCAGACCTCCTACTGTACCTATACAGTACATCCCACTGTACAGCTACAGCAGTGCCATGTGAAGTCACATTAACAGAGTTTATTTTTACACTAGGGCAACATTTATATTAGTTTATGTACGTTTCTATATGCTTGAGTTGAGTGAATAAGTGTGTGTGCGTGTGTGTGTATGCGTGTGTGTGTATGCGTGTGTGTGTGTGTGTGTGTGTGTGTGTGTGTGTGTGTGTGTGTGTGTGTGTGTGTGTGTGTGTGTGTGTGTGTGTGTGTGCGCGAAATGCGTGCGTGCGTGCACGCATGCATGTGTAATAGAATAGCCTATGCTTTAAGTAGCACACATGTTTTATATGGCTTGTCATGTGCATTCGCTCATTGCACAGTACTGCAAAGGCCAGAGTGTTTTGTCCTTGAAATAAACATGTCTATGTTGCTGCTGGCACACACAGCTCAGGAAATGCCTGAGGGGAGAGGTGGAAAATAAGAGGAGAGCGAGAGAAAAGACAAGCTGAAAAATATTGTCTCCCTTTTCCCCTCCGATGTGCTTATTTTGACAGCATCCTCCCCCATGTCAAAGGACAGCTTCCTTGCCTCTCGCTTCTTGGCTCAGGGAGAGGGATCTCCCTTCAGTCCCCTTGATAAGTGTAGACCTTACAATTCTACAGTGCTCAATTCTGGCAGTGCTCCCAATTCTGTGGCACAGAGATGCGGGGAGGGGAAAGCTAAATCTAACCTTTTCCAACTTTCTGACCCCTTCTACCACTCAACGAGGATGTGCAACCCACCGCTCCAGCATTGCCCCCTCCTTCTAGAAAGCAGAGTGCAGGTCAACAACAAGCTTCCAAAAAGGGGTGGAGAATAGAGCAGAGTGGGCCTTAGGACTTTCTAGCAGCTCTCCTCTGGTTGTGAGGAATGCGAAACGTTTCCCAAGGAAATTCCTCCTCCTCCAGGAAGTCAGGGGAAGGAAACCAAGACAAGCTTGACACATTTCGGGCAGCGGGAGGAGATGTGAAGTGAGCTAACTGAAAGGGGTGCTTAGTCTACTGATAAGAAGTCCTATCAGGCTGTGAGCAGAGAGGAGGGGCTTCAGAGAGGACTGCCCAAGTCCACTGGATCTTTTCCAGATGATTAGACACAAACATGAACTGCGTTCGCCCCAGCGTATGTCATCAATTAGACAGGCTTTTTTCCCCCTTTGTTATTATTATTATTATCTTTCTCCAAATTCACCACCAACTTAAGAACAAATTGGCCATTTAAAATTGGTTACACAATTTAGCTCCTGTTTGATATAATTATGAGCAATACTGATGGTTAGACCAATAGCCCACATAGGCTATAATACTGTAACTTGGCAATAAGCCTCGTCGTCTATTCAGTGTGAAAAACTCCCACACTCAGCTACACTTGGCTGGTTTCATTCAGCCTTCTCAGCTTCCAGTTTCTGAGGTCAATCCCAGTATTTTGGCCCTGGATTGTTAACATAATTTCACTCTAGACATATAATTCAACTTCATCTCATCAACAACAACAATGAAAACAGTTTGTTCTCTGAGACACACCTAAAAGGGAAAACAATATATTATGGAACACCCCTAAAACCATCAGCTAGAAATATTATCAAACAGAGAAATAAGTAGGACCTACCCAACACAATCTCATCAACAATGAAACTTTTCTTCTATTCTGACCAGACCACTCACACATCATGAAGATTTGAGCAACAGGCCGTAACTCAGCCGCTTCTAAGCACTTTTGTCATTTGTCAATATTCATGTTATAGCAGAAGCAAGATGGACAGTGTTGTGTCACATTCCTAGAGGGCCCTGGAGATGTCCAACAGGTCACTGTTTATGATTCCAGAGGAGCTGGGAGATTAAGCAGACAGGGCCCTGTGTGCAGCTTCAGATTACTAGCTCATCTTCTTTTCCTGTTATGAAATCAGATTAATTCAGCACAACTGCTGGGAGACATAATGTCCGGCCCAATGGTGGTACGGGTGTCTGGAAGGGCAAAGAGCAAAGTTAAGTACCTCATATTATTATTATTATTATTGAAATAGACATGTGGGCTATATGCATCTTAGTTTAATGGTTCCATATAGGAACAACGACATATTGTGAATCAAACATTAAATCTGTGAGATTAAGGTCAGAGATGAGTACTTGAGTAGGACTTCCAATTAGGACCTTTTATCTGCGTTTTTCCATAATGGATACGTTTACAAATGCAGAATTAATGCTCACTGATGCTCTCCTGACAGAACATTATAACAAAATCTTTTATACACTACAAATCACAACATGCTGTGAGCTTGTGGCTATGTTAGCAATTATTGCGTGACACGGTTGTACAAATAGGATTTAAAGGTGCTGCAAGTGATTTTTTGTTGTCTCCTGACCTGAAAATGTATTTTTTGTTTACTAAAGAGCAGGTGAGAGCGACTGATTTTAACGTTGATTATACACAGTATATTTTTAAACATTTCTCTGGTTATTTGATGAATAGAAAAAGTTATCGATTGCTAAGAAGATAATCGATAGTTGCAGCGCTAGACTCTGTTGCTAATTAACACCCTACTTGAACATACTAACCAAAATTAACAGATCCACAAGCTTGAAACAGCGCCATGACACGCTTTGAGATTGTAGATCTGCTACCTTTCCTCTTTTCTTCATTGGAATCCTGAAAACTAAAGTAACAGTTTTGGAGGACAAAATGAAGTTTACAGTTTCCACCCGACAGAGACGCTATACTATATTTGATGTTCTGCCATTACATGATAATCAGCCCTTCAAAAGTCTCAATTACCAAATACGATTACCACAAAGCTGCGGCCCTGCCAGTCCCAAGGGGAATATGGCCATCTTGGGCCTCACTCATGCATCAAACAGGCAGAGATGTCACACTCGCTCCAGATAAACATCCAAGGGGATGTTCTAGCAGCAGCTAGAAGCTAGAAGCTGCTGCTAGAAGCTGCTAGAAGCTGCTGCTGATTGGCCAGGCCGTTTTGTGGCCGGGCATCAAGTCTGCCTGAGAGTTCCCAGATGGGAGCAGGAGGGGGGAACCCAGTGTACTCTCTGCTGCCCCATCTGGCGGAGTCAGGTTAGTAGCTAGTAGGCATACATTAAAAGATATCCTATTTTTCACTTCCTCAACCAAAGAGCAAGCTTGAATAGTTGAAGTGTTGTTGTGTCAGTGGTAAATTTTACAGACTATTTCTACCAACAACTGTCCACTTTAGATGCCATGATTGCCATCTAGGCTAGATAGCCCAAGAACACAAACACAACTAAATAGTTAGCTTGGAAACCCTTTTCTAATTACAGATATGGCTAAAAGGGCAAGACTTTTGACCCAGAGTTGTCAAAGATCCTTTGACTTGGAGCAAACTCCCCCAGCAGCATTCGATAGATTCTACAACCGTAGCAGATAAATATGGCACATTCTTGACCCCTGTGTTAGTATCATACCTCCAAATACCACACACTTTCCACATCAAATGCCTACGTTGCGAAACTTAGACATGGGCCATCCAGGTACATGCAGGTTACAGTGCATGGAATTAGAAATTGAAGATTCTGACTCTCAAATGTACATAATTTGTTTTGATTGTATTGTTGTATTGTGCTGCTTTAGCAATGTAAACGTTTTCTCATGCCAATAAAGCCCTTTGAATTGAAAATTGAAGTGCATGTTGGCAATGCTGCAAGTCACTCTATATAATGGTTTATCAACATCAGATGTTGATGTTTTAGCCATTAGATGTTGATAACTGGGGAATGAGATCTCTACCTTTGAAGCACCATAAGCGTTTGTTGGGCAATGGACAAAACTGATAACGTCTTGCTGTTGTTGTGTAGACTAGATAGATACATTTCATACATTGATTATATTTTTTCTTAAATAAATACTATGCTGTCACTATTCTAAATAGACTTGGTTAATATAATTATTATTGGGTTGTATGGGCTCTACAAAAAGCAAGGAGTGTGACTAGCATGTTAAATCGCTGCTGATATTTATCATAGAAACGAACAACATACAGTACAGTTATGTTTAACTTTTGTTTTGTAGTGTGAACTGTGTTTTTGCCAGGAAGCAATTCATGCGTTTTCCCTTTTGCTATTTTAGGTTATTCAGCAACATTTCCAAAGCTTTGGTCAGCATTTGTCCCTGGAACAGAGGTCACAGAGAGAAAGTAAACAAAATACAGTATGTACTATCCTCCAAAACGACTGTCTAATTTTAGTATGAAGGTAGGGGTTTTTGGGGCCTATGAAAAGACACATCAAATTTGTCACAAGCTAGTGGGGAGAAATGGTAGAAACAGGCACGCAGCACAGAGCAAAACAATGCAAACCAGCCAACAGGCAGCAGCCACAGTTGTGTTGAGGAGATGCCACAACACCCGTCTGCCCACTGACACACACACACACACACACACACACACACACACACACACACACACACACACACACACACACACACACACACACACACACACACACACACACACACACACACACACACACACACACACACACACACACACACACACACACACACACACACACACACACACACACACACACACACACACACAGTCTGGAAGAAACCTTGTCTCGCTATAATTCATATTTTTGTTTTCATAACTCATTACTCCATCATACTAGTGTCACACAAAAACAGCTGATCTACAGGGTAACATATCGCATTGTGGCAGGTTGTGCGCTTGCCTTGTAGATCTGCTATGGGGAAATGCTATCAATGACATGACCAAATTAGGGAAAACGCATGGAAAGCGGTTAAGTCTTTCTGTGTGTATATTTAACTAATGAAAAGCATTAATAGAGCTTGTTGTGACTAGTAAATAACTACATTTGACAGTTGGATCCATTGGAATTTGGAACACAGATTCCTTGAAAAGTCAATGTTTTAGTCATACAAAGCTTCCACCAGACAGTGACAATATGTCTGCATAGAGAGCCATGTTGTGTAGAATATGCTTAAATCATCATCATTACAAGAAACAATTAGGAAGGAAAGGAAGCCACAACTGTCAGGCAGTAGAAGTAACGTATTTTCACATGAGATATATATGTGGTAGAATAGTTGTTGGCTGCTTGTAAAATAATGCATGTAACTACTGCACTATGCCATACATCAAGAGCAAAGTCACAGAATCACAACGCTGCACAGAGTGAAGATAAGCTATGAGATAGAAATGTACTAGCTCATTAATGAAAATCTGTTGGAAAGGCAAAATTGTCATCCAAACAGGACAGGGCTATAGAGCGTCGCAGTCCCGCCTCCTACCCGGGACCAGGAAATGAAATCCAATGCATTATTCTCATAGACATTTCGTAAAGTATTTATTTAAAGACGGTTACGCCGCGGACAAAGCCAACTCGAGTCGTGACAACTCATGACAACACAAACAATATTTTGGACCAAACAAATAATTAGAAAGAAGAAAAACAACACAAAAAGTGTTGTAACCTGCCGTTTTTTTCTTCTTTCTAATTATTTGTTTGGTCCAAAATATTGTTTGTGTTGTCATGAGTTGTCACGACTCGAGTTGGCTTTGTCCGCGGCGTAACCGTCTTTAAATAAATACTTTACGAAATGTCTATGAGAATAATACATTGGATTTCATTTCCTGGTCCCGGGTAGGAGGCGGGACTGCGACGCTCTATAGGCCTACCAAAGTGTGCCTGGGATGTGTCTGTGTAGCTGCATGACTGCTAGGAGTGTGAGGGGAGATTGATTCCAATCAAGATACAGGTTTGGAGGATTTAGCAGGTGTTGGGAATTTACCTAATCATGCCTAGGCTGGGGTTGCTATGGTGATCAATTGGCTCAACACTGGTCCAGGGACCACCAGTGGTCCTCATTCAAAAGATGGAGTTAGTAACCAAATGGACCCTTATTAATTCTCAAGAGTTAAAATGATTGTTAATCATCTACATCAGGGGTTCCCAAACCTTTTTGACTTAGGTACCCCTTGGGGAAGATTGTTTTTATTTGTAGGGTTCATTAAAAAAAAAAAAAAAACGTTAAAAAAAGAAAAAAGAAAGTCCCCCCAAAACGATTAATCGTTAATATTGAATTATACAAATCGATTTTCATTTTGGACACATTTACACATCCCTAAAAACCACGGGACTACCTTTTACGCAGAGCCTCGGTTTTGTTGGGCGCTGATGGGATGCTTGTTTTACAGCGCCGGCTACTACTAGTAGGGCAGTGTTATATGGGTGCATGCTTTCCGACATACCATTGGTCCGAACGACAACCTACCTCAAACTCTAACCTAACCATAACCGCAAGCACGGAGCGGCGCATCCCTCACCAACCTTAATCCGGTCGTTTTAACGGACCCCTCACCAACCTTAAATCGGGTCGTTTTAACAGATCCCTCACCAACCTTAATCCGGTCGCCTGTAAAACAAGTGCCCCCTCAGTGACCATCGACTACCAGGCTCTGCGTAAAAGGTCATCCTGTAAAAACACAGCAGATGGGTGGGTACAGTTTTGAGGGAGTGCCACACTGCCACAGTAAAAAAAGATATATATATATATATATCACACCTGTGTGAACTGAGCAGTGCAGGCTGCTCAACAACACCGTATTGCAGCTGTTCGTACTCCAAACAGACAGACAGACACACACACACACACAAGGACAGTCATTGGAGTGGTTATGCACCGCTCGAAAAGTGGCAGTAGTTCTATGAGCTCATTTGAAATCGTGCCACTCAGCTGGACAGTGGACAGCCACATATGCTGTGGGCTAACTGAGCAGCAAACAGCTGCAGACAAAGAGGCCCAGCCCCTGTAAGAAAGCCAAAGCAGAATCTCCACAACAGAGAGGCCCTGGGCTGGGCTGGGCTCACGCATGGTCTTTCAAAACAGTCTATGCAAAAACACAGAGGGCCCACTGGCTTTAAAACACCACACCTACTCAATTATTCTGCAAGACACTGTGTAGGCTGTATGGGCTGTATTCCAAAATTGGCATTCCACAGACAAATTACAATCAAGCTGGTTGACAGACATCTAAGCTAAATAAATAAAGAAACTGATATTTTATAGCATTCGTCATCTTGCCGTAATACGATTTTCATCCAATTACACGTATCGGGATGGATGGAGTATAACAAAGGCTTATGGCAAGCAGCAGCAGAGTCTTTTTTCTTCTGCTGCACTGTAATGAGTGATGAGCTTCTAAGCCCTCAGCCCATTAATAATCTATAATCAGCCTCACCCTTATTGATCTTTAATGCCATCAGCACCTGGTGTGTCATCCCATGGAGAGTGTAGATAGGGTACAGGAAGAGGCAGGGGTGTGAAATTATTAAATAGCCTTCAGCAGCACTGCCTTGTATGGCACAGTCTCCAATGCATTTGACCCCAGATAGTCTTAAACCTTAAAGCAATCATACAATTACAGGCAGCATTCCCGCTACACCCACTGCCACTTGGCACCCATACATAAATGGTGCATTTAGACATGGTAAATGGTGCATTTACATATTGCTATAATCCAAAGCGCTTTACATAGATTGTGAATTGCATTCACCCATTCAAACACATTCATTCATACACCGATGTCAAGGCAACCATGCAAGGTACCAACATGTAGCCTGGCTAATAAGCCAGACTAATATCACACAACACTGTCGCGGTATATTAGTCTGGGCTGGCTCCACTTGGATTTCATTTCCCGGGGGGCGGGTTCAAACATTTTCTCTTCGACGCAATTGGTCAGAGCTACTGTCAGTCAAAGGTCTCAAGCATTGAACGTCACTGTACCAAAGCCCGCCCATATTGCATACCGTGTCCCGATTGGTCCGACCTGTTCTCGGTTGTAGGAAAGAGGCGTGCTACTGAGCCTCGCCAGACCATAATCCGCTGGCAGGCAATTTTTTTTTTGCCAACGGCTGATTCGGTCTGGTTTATTAACCAGGCTAACCAACATGTACATCGGGAGAAATTGGGGGTTCAGTTCAGAGTCTTCAACACTAACTCTTGGGGAGCCTGGGATCAAACTGGAAACCCCACGGTTCCCATCCGGTCCTCTACCCCATTGAGCCACTGCCGCTCGCTACTGCATACATCACCAGAGCTATTTACAAAACAATACTTGTCAAGCGTACACTACAGGCCTAATCGCTTCACATTGAAGAAGACAACACAAGAGCTATGGAAACAACCCCAGGCAATGCTGATGTCATCGTAAGTCTTAAGTCTAACATCAATGCTGCCTTTTAACAGTGTGTTTTTAGTATAAAGAATATGAACAAATGTAAAAAGGGGCATTGAAGGGAAAAATACATCCATGCGTCACTCTTTTCAGAAATATTACAAGAATGACAAAAAGACAGCCCAACTGTCAAATTAGAAAGCCATTAGACCATCACTTCGAAGTCTACTACACTGCAGTAGACTCTGACGTGATGATGTTGACTGTAGTTAACTACAGTAATATTCACCGTCATCACTCTCATCGGCTGGCTTCAAATGAGCTCTGAACCGATACTGATTCACAGCCCAGATGGAAATCATGCTCAAACGCACATCTGAAAAGATCACCATCAGCGGATATATTGTGCGTGTTTTCATCTTAGTGAGATTATTTTGCCCACTGTTACACATACACACTTGTGCACACACTCCGCACGGAGGGCAGGCATATACAGTATGTGAGCAGTGCACACACACACACACACACACACACACACACACACACACACACACACACACACACACACACACACACACACACACACACACACACACACACACACACACACACACACACACACACACACACACACACACAGTGGAGGAAGCCCTCTCCTGGCCTGCCCCCTTCTCGTCCAGGGCCTGGAACAGATCTAGGTCAAAGCTGATTAACGTGCCCACAGCTCCCGTGAGCTTTCCAGTCAGGTGGTGGTAATGCCTGCCTGCTCCCTGGCTATGGTTACAAATACGGAATATCACAGATCTGTAGTCAAGACCACTGCACAGTTTTTTACAGTCTTCAGTTTTAGTAAATGGCTTTCAACCTGGTGCGGCGATGTCTATTTTGATTTTTGAGCATGTCATTATGGGACGAATTGTCAGAACATTTCACAAATTGTAAATATTAAAGCGCATACACAGATGGGCTATATGTTCACTCTAGATGTCGTATGGCGAACTATAAAGGGCTTAAGTGATTAAAGACAACATGGGTGGGTGGGTGTACTGATAGGGACCAAACATAAACACATTACACTCTGACAGTTATTACTAGTGTAGCAACACTATGAGTATGTTTAATATATATATAACTACAGGCCTTGGGGAGTTGGCCGGCAGCGGGGGTGACTCACGATAAGCCACAACAAAACATGCAGAGATGAATGAACTTCTGAGAAAATTGATTTTCAAATAGCAAGTTATTAATAAATCTACAAGGTTGCTTGGATTGGATAGCTCAAGCTCATGACACTTTCACAAGAGTGCTCAAGAATTAAAAGGATGGCTGCTACTTTATAACACATGTACGTACGTACTTACTGTACAGACAGTGTCCGAGTTACTGTGTTTCTAAATGGGTTGCAGTGGGATGGCATGCATTCCATAAACCAAATCATGTCTAGGGTGCCACCATGGAATTAAACAACTATGATGTGAATGTCAGGCCTATTTATTTACTCTAAGAGCAACAGCTTGTAATAAAGCAGCAACAAACAACACGTACTGTACGCCATCTTATTGACACAGTTGGCTGCACGTAGGATAACTGTACTGTACATCAACCCCAGGAACAAAATATAATACTATAGAATGCAACAACCCCCCCAGGGCACTATCTATGGCTATGCTAAATGTAACCTGAACATGTCTCTGATATTAGGACAGCCAATCCCATATAAGCATGTTTGAATCATTAGCTGGCCCAGTTTGTAGCCATACCACCACATTTTTAAATGCATGTTTTACTATGATGCATGAGAGAAAGTCGGCTATATGGCTTGGCAGCTTTAGCATTAGCAACGTCGTTGGGTTGGGTTAGCTTGCTAGCCCAACCTAACCACATAACACTTTGCAAAATGTGGGCAGCCAGCTATTGACTACATAACGTTGCCCTCCATACAGGCAACGTGTGTCTTTTGCAAGCGGGGAGGAGAGGGCGAACTGATTTGTAAACATTGCAATGCAAAGCTGCTCCGCTCCCTCCTCGACACACACAACGGTATTATCATGGTATTACCTTGGAACACAGCTCGGGGACGAGCGGTCTATCTCCCAGGTCGCGAAGAGGTTCATCGGCACGGGCACGGCGCCAGAGCCCGAGGAGGAGCCCAGGACGCCCGCCCCGGCCACCGCTCCTGTCGGGAGCGTTGTCGGCGCCGAAGACGGTCCGCCGCTGCCGCCGCCGCCTCCTCCGCCACTGCTTGGGTTCAGGAAAGCGGCCCGGACGCCTCCTCTCTCTACAGCCGCCGCCATCATCACCTCCTCCACTGCCTAGAAGCAGCTCTCGAGCTAAAAACTAACTGTCGGGTCGGACTATAGTAGCGCGGGAGGGAGTCTGTCTGGGAGAGAGGGGAGCTGCTGCGGCTCTGCTGCTCTCTCTGTCCTCCGTCGCGTCGCCAACCCTCCCTGCTCTCTCTCTCTCTCTCTCTCTCTCTCGTGCGTCTGCTCTGCTTCTCTACACAGAAAGATACACAGAACGGAACGCACGAGCCCCCGCTGCACTGCTGCACGCACTCACACACACACTACCCCACGTAACGGACTCTCTGAGTGAATGACTGACTGACTTGAGTGGAGACAGAGCCATTGAGTTTTAAGACAGAGTTACGCAAACTCCGTTCACTTCATGGGGCCATACAGTCCAACAATGGCGGCTCTTCTACATAGACTTCTATTGGTTTGTCCCTATTTGAAGGCTTCAAATAGGGACAAACAGGAGTTTACGGAATGCATTGCAGGTTATGGGGCTCGCGCGAGTACATGAACCACTAGCTCTGGTCCATAGCCTTCTACGATTCTGCCCTGCAGTATACGCATTTAGAGCTATGGACCAGAGCTAATGAACCACGTGACCGGGCTGTTTTCTTGCCCTCTCAATGTCGCAACTCTTCTATTAGATCTCTGAGTGGAGAGATACTGATGGGCGGGGCGTGATCATCCTGAAGCTCCCTGTCCAGGCGATATGGGGCAGCAGAAAGCCTAAAATGTATATATTCCTACATACGACGGTGTTTCTCGCCAAAAAGACTGGCATTATTGGCATAAAAGGGATATATATATACAATATATCATCATTTTGATTACGGTCGGTTATATGGAATTAGTTTAGGCCATTAGCCCTATTCTATACACAAAGTTAAGTCATTCTGGAACAGTTTACACTTTACAAGAAGCATATACACGTGATGAATGGTGTTTATTGTAGTTACTAGTTAGATACCGGTATTGATAGGTTTGGCTAAAGGACTGATGTTGATGTTGACTATTCAATCATTGCTCTTGACTATGTGGTATGATAATCATCATCATTTTTCAACCGTGGTCGAGATAGTGGATTTCACAATATCACGCCAGACTTCCCGGTCCTTCATTGCCATCCCCAGTTCCTGCTTACTGATGTCTGTGTCCCTAGCGATGACATCAGGGAACGACAGTTTTCTACCTCTGGTCTGCTTTGAGGCAGGACTATGTGGTATGATAATATCCATACATCCATCCATCTTCAACCGCTTAAGTTATCCATAGTCGGGTCGCGAGGGGGCCGCTCCACCAGAGAGCTGCAGACATCCCCCTCCAGAGCAACATTAGCAACTTCATCCTGGGGGGAATCCCGGACCATTTTTGCGATATAATCCCAATCCCTCCATCTGATCCTTGGTCTGCCCCGGGGTCTCCTCCCAGGGGGGCGTGCATTGAGGATCTCCCTAGGGAGACGCTCGAGAGGCATCCTTACCAGATACCCGAACCACCTAAGCTGTCTCCTTTCCAAGCAAAGAAGCAGCGATTCTACTCAGACGAGTCTCTCTCATGTGACTGAACTTCTCACCCTATCTCTAAGGCAGATGCCAGCCACCGGCCATCTGAGAAAAATATTTTTTGCCGCTTGTATCCGCAGCAGTGTTCTTTTGGTCATGACCCACCCTTCATGACCATAGGTGAGAGAGTAGGAACGAAGATTGCTCGGTAGACAGAGAGCTTTGCCTTTTGGCTCAGCTCTCTTTTCGTCACAACAGTGCGGTTGCACTGCAGTGTGGTGAGTGTGCATGTGTTTGTGCTAAGGAAAAAGTCACTAAGTCAGTGAGTTGCTCAACCACCAGAGGATAGTATACCTTTACTACTTGAGTTAACCTTCGCAGCTATGACATAACAAACTGTTCTCCAGGACTGACACAGAATAGCGAGAGTGGCCTTTTTTTGTGTGTGATCATTTCCTTCAACAGAGGTTGACCAATCACGCCCTACCTGTGAAACAGCCTAACAGGTGTGCAACACTGCAACAGTGTTGTCTGACTGAGATATATTTAAAATAGAATACAGCTAATACATTTATTAGCCTTGGTGTTTATAAATAGAGGGTCAAATAAACAGTTTAAACTAAGTGCCCTGTCAAAACCCCGGCACCTGTGAAATAACACGGATTGGCAATTCCGTACATACACAGATACACTAGAAAACCCCGAAATCCATACATATTACACTGAATTACGCAACAGAGATACCACCGAGCGAGCTAGTGAGCGAGTTGCCAAGACAAACGTTGCAAAGTTCGATTGAGCCGACTCAGCCCCGTCCGAATTGCAACTTAGGGCCGGTTCTAGGCATAAGAAATATAAGCGGCCGCTTAAGGCCACAACCACTGAGGGGGCCACATCACAGGGAGAAGATTTTTTATTTATTTTTAATGTATCCCCTATCCCATACATGGGCTACTGGCCCCCACCTTCACTTAATGCAGCCCGCAGGTTAATATCAACTGGCGGCCTGGGGGCCACATGTGGGCCCCATGCACCTTCACTTAATGCAGCCCGCAGGTTAATATCAACTGGCGGCCTGGAGGCCACCTTCACTTAATGCAGCCCGCAGGTTAATATCAACTGGCGGCCTGGAGGCCACCTTCACTTAATGCAGCCCGCAGGTTAATATCAACTGGCGGCCTGGGGGCTACATGTGGCACCCACCTTCACTTAATGCAGCCCGCAGGTTAATATCAACTGGTGGCCTGGGGGCTACATGTGGCCCGATCACTTAATGCGACCCACAGGTTAATATCAACTGGCGGCCTGGGGGCTACATGTGGCCCGATCACTTAATGCGACCCACAGGTTAATATCAACTGGCGGCCTGGGGGACACATGTGGCCCCCAGCTTCACTTAATGCGACCCACAGGTTAATATCAACTGGCGGCCCACCTTCACTTAATGCGGCCCGCAGGTTAATATCGGAATACTGATATATTATTGATTTCAGCTGTTACAATTCCAAACATGCATGACCTGCTTTAATTACTTCAGTCTATATTAGTAGCTTAATGACTAGTAATAGTCTTTTTATGTCCAATGTATTTGCATTGAAGTTCATAAAGTTAACATAAACATATAAATGTATTTGACATTAAATAAAAATGTTAATTTTCAGGATTCCAATTCAGAAATACCGGTAGCTAAAAATAATTCAGGATTCCAATAAAAAAAGAAAAATGCAAAAATAGCAGATCTACGAGCTCAAAACACGTCGCAGTTTGAGCTTGTAGATCAGCTATTTTTGACTATATGCATTGTGGCCCTCTGGAGGCCCTCTCCATCATCAAAGTTGCCCACCCCTGCCCTATCCAAAAACTAGTTATTTTAATATGTAATAAAATTAAAATCTCACACAAGACACAACAGAATCATTTTAATAATATGCCACATGTAGTTGAATGCAAGTTGCATTATGCAATACACCTGTGGCCCACTGCCCACAGGTGAAATGGTTTGCAGTTGATTGCAGTTGGTTGATTGAATTGATGGCAGTAGCACAGAAAAGATGATAATCTAATATGATGCATGTAGTTCTTTATAGATCTAACCTCTTAATTATGATCTCAAAGTGCACCAGATTGAAGGATTCATCGCAAATTTACAATTGTTTTCTGGAGCCCCCCCAGCGTGGCAGTGCATGGGGGGGGGGGGGGGGGGGGGGGGGCACAGAAGATATTCTTGCTTAGGGCCACCTGACTCCTAGAACCGGCACATTTGTAAATAATGTTGTGGCCGCGCAGTTTCCCCAACTGAGATAATGGGGTGAAGGCCACGCCTCTGTCACCGTCAAAACAGTAGTAGTGTAATATGTATGGATTTGGGGGTTTTCTAGTAGTGTATATGAACAGAATTAATTGCCAATCCGTGTTATTTCACAGTGCAGGAGGCACTTCTGGGATGCTGCTGCTGTAAGTCCTGTCCTTGATTTCCACATTGCCAAGGATGGCAACCCACTGAATGTAATTACCAGTCACGGTGAGTCAAAGGGTAGGACCCAAATGCAGGACAAGAGCAGGAATGTTCAAATTAAATGATTTATTAAAGCAGAATGCCGTCAAGCTACAAACAAAACAAATGAGTAGTAGCAGCATGCAGAAAATGCCAAAAATGCAAAGGTTCTTCAAAGCACAAAGCAGTAAACCGAAAGTTCAAACATGCAAACCTTTCGAAGCAGTAAAGTCCAAAAATGCAGCCAGACGAAAAACAGTCTAAGTCCAAATTTCAGACTGACCCCTCCACGAAAAGGCCTTGTTGTCCTGAACCCTTATCTATCATTGATATATTATGGATCAATAGTGTGGACTTAGACTGTTATTCGTCTGTGGTACTCAATTGCAAAAACAGAGAACCAGGAACTCCTGGGGGAAGACATGCAGTAAAGGCCGTCGGGATCGGGAGTCGAACCCACGGCACACTGCCAGACTGGATTACCAGCCAAGGTGCCTGGACCGCTGAGCCACGGCCCAGGCCTTCATATCGCTTTTTCCTATCGCTTTTTCTATCGCTTTTTTCTATCGCTTTTTCCTATTGCTTTTTTCCATCGCTTTTTTCCATCGCGTTTTTCCATCGCTTTTTTCCATCGCTTTTTTCTATCGCTTTTTTTCTGTCGCTTTTTTCTGTCGCTTTTTCCTGTCGCTTTTTCCTATCGTTTTTTCCTATCGCTTTTTCCTATCGCTTTTTTATATCGTTTTTTTCTATCGCTTTTTCCTATCGCTTTTTTCTATCGCTTTTTCCTATCGGTTTTTTTAACGCTTTTTTCCTGGGGGAAACACAGGGGACAAGGAAGTATGTTCTGACAGTGGTGGAAAGAGTCCAGTCTTATAGGGAGCAGGGTAATTGCCCAAGTGTTCACAGGTGTGGAAGGGGCATGGCACTGTTGGGCTGGAGAGGGAGTGGGAACAGGTGTGTGACAAGGACTGAGTCGGAATGGAGAGTGAGTGGCTGACATGGAAATGCAGACAGGGGAAGAGTCAAACCATGACAGCCTGAGGGCGAGAAGTGACCTCGCCCTAATAGGCGAGGTCGCGTGCACGCATCAGCCTCGTTGACGGCAGACTGCTGGGTGAGCGCTGGCGCTTTGGCATGGGGGGTCAGATTCCCATAAGGAGCATGTCTTGAGTGTACAGGGTTTGATGAGGTCAGATCAACATATGGATTATGGAATGTCAGAACAGGTCAGCTCGTGGTACCGAAAAAATAAATCACCAGTACAGTACAGTACAGTACAGTACGATTACTACAGCACCGTACAGCACAGTACGGTACACTACGAGTAGTACAGTAATAGTTGGACCGCTCAGTTCACACCTTTTTCCTTTTTTGCTCTAGACGTGACGCTTCTAGTTCACTCAAGCCATGAAGCAATATGTTGCAAGAAAATAATTGAATGAATTGAATTCACGTGTAAAAATGTCTATTACTATTTAGCATTATTTGATCAACTTACATGGTGTAAGTACTAGGCAAGTAGCTTATCAGAAGGCTAAATGACACCTGTATAGAGTTCCTATACTCACCTGATGAAGATCCTGTGAGAATCGAAACTTTGTCAACTCAAAAAGTGATCCTTTACCTTGAAGGTGGCGTGCGGCCGGGCTCTACCTCTTTAAATATAGAGGGTATGCACGTGACATCATCATCAAACCCGGAAGTTATGCAGGAAGGCCAGACAGCCCAACAAAAACAGAAAATCTGATCTGATTGCATTAAACAACGTTAAACAATGTTAAACTCACTTTGCCTCTCACTTTGCCACTCGATATGCCACTCGATTTGCCATTCACTTTATGCATGCGCATACCCTCTATACCTGGACAATTCCACAAATTGTTTTACATTCAGCCCTCAGATTTACATCCATCTTCAACCGTTTATCCATAGTCGGGTCGCGGGGGCAACAGCTCCACCAGAGAGCTCCAGACTTCCCTCTCCAGAGCGAGTGACTTCCTCCTGGGGGATCCCGGGACGTTCCAAGGCCAGTGAGTCGATGTGTTTCCTCCAACTGCGCCTTGGTCTGCCCTGGGGTCTCCTCCCAGTGGGACATGCATCGAGGACCTCCCTAGGGAGACGCCCGAGAGGCATCCTATAACCAGATGCCCGAACCACCTTTCCAGGCGAAGAAGCAGCGACTCTACTCCAAGTCTCTCTTGCGTGACGCGTGACTGAACTTCTCACCCTATCTCTAAGGGAGATGCCAGCCACCAGTTGATTTACAGGCAAAGCTTATGCTACATTATCTGTATAACCCTTCCATTAGCGTCATCTTTGACGCTTTGACCCCTTTTCAAGTTTAAAAAGTAGGCCCAAGTTACATTTCTTTATTGGAACAATTAAGGCTTCATCATATACTGAGAGTTGGGGGCTGGGGCTCTTCGGAATCGGGACCCAAACCCAAACCCTATTGCTATTAGAAGGAGTAAAGTCAAGTTTGGGTTTATGAAAGATAAATTACATTTTTTTTGTTTTTTACCTTCTTTCATGTATATGGGGACATTTTTATCACTCAGTCACACACACACACACACACACACACACACACACACACACACACACACACACACACACACACACACACACACACACACACACACACACACACACACACACACACACACACACACACACACACACACACACACACACACACACACACACACACACACACACACACACAGAGAGAGAGAGAAAATGTAAGTAAAGAAAAGGGCTAATTTGTGGAGTGCACTGCCACCTGGTGTTTGAACACTTGCATTGGAAAACAAATGTGGGCCACAGCTTATGCACATCATGAATCTTCCAATAGGTGGCAGACTGTCTCTATTATCATTTGCCATCATGGTAAGTACATTCCATGTTCTCTCTCTCTCTCTCTCTCTCTCTCTCTCTCTCTCTCTCTCTCTCTCTCTCTCTCTCTCTCTCTCCCTCCATCTCTTTCTCCATTATGATAATGTATGCCATGCCACAGCAGCATAATGTGTGGGCGTGGGCAGGTGAATGGGTGGCCCGCAAATTATATGACACCGTGACACAGACACGATTGTTTCTATAGAGCAGCACTTGGACACCTCATAAGCTTCATGACAACCACATTCAGTGCTGAATGATGTTTGTAAAATACCAACTGAGCAATGAGCATCAATTTGCTATGGCACACCTGACAACACAGAGACTGTCGTACCACCTCAGAGCCATGACATTGTCACACGGTAAAATGTCAATGGAATGCGTCTAGTATTAAATCAACAGAAGCATGGACAGAATGCAGGATTAGAGAGAACTCTTGATCCCCTGATGTGTAAAGTGTTTGACAGGCTTAATGCATGTCAAACAGTTGTTGACGTACGCACGTAGGCGCACGCACGCACATTTTGATTTCTTTATTTGAATCCACAAATTACAATTAATTTTACAAGGAAACAAATATAACGGGGTTGACAGTTCATGTTCACTTAAGGATACACATGGCACCTCCTCCTCCACACAGACAAACTGCCTATAACAGCCGAAACAGAACAGTATTTGGCAAGTTGTTTGGCTTTGCTTTTTGTCATGCCAGCTATTCTTAGGCCACTCATGGTCAGTTTATGCACATGGCCCAGGCTTCCGAATATCAGTATGGCAAATCTACAGCGATACCCCAGGTTTGTTATAATTCCAAGTAATGGTTGATACTTAGAATACTGATACTTGGTTACATTTGTACACTCTTGGGGTAAAAGTAACCACCAGGGTTTTACTTTCTAGAGTGGAAATTGGTTCTAAATGTCAGTTCACACACACACACACACACACACACACACACACACACACACACACACACACACACACACACACACACACACACACACACACACACACACACACACACACACACACACACACACACACACACACACACACACACACACACACACACACACACACACGGCTCATATTGACATTCCTTGGACAAGTAGCAAGCAAGTCAGCAATATCAGAAATCTGATAAGTTTTTAAGTACTATAGCTGAAAATAGCACTTTATTGATCACTGCTTGAGGTTTCAAACTGGCAACAATGGCTCACATTCTAGTTTAAGTGAAGAACTTCAAGGACAATGGATTTTGTTATGACATACCTGCTGAGGTAGGTGTGATGGGTGCATGTCACAGAGGATGATGAGGATACCTGCTGAGGTAGGCGTGATGGGTGCATGTCACAGAGGATGATGAGGATACCTGCTGAGGTAGGCGTGATGGGTGCATGTCACAGAGGATGATGAGGATACCTGCTGAGGTAGGCGTGATGGGTGCATGTCACAAAGGATGCAGGCTGAGGTAGGCGTGATGGGTGCATGTCACAGAGGATGCTGAGGATACCTGCTGAGGTAGGCGTGATGGGTGCATGTCACAGAGGATGCAGGCTGAGGTAGGCGTGATGGGTGCATGTCACAGAGGATGATGAGGATACCTGCTGAGGTAGGCGTGATGGGTGCATGTCACAGAGGATGATGAGGATACCTGTTGAGGTAGGCGTGATGGGTGCATGTCACAGAGGATGATGAGGATACCTGTTGAGGTAGGCGTGATGGGTGCATGTCACAGAGGATGATGAGGATACCTGCTGAGGTAGGCGTGATGGGTGCATGTCACAGAGGATGATGAGGATACCTGTTGAGGTAGGCGTGATGGGTGCATGTCACAGAGGATGCAGGCTGAGGTAGGCGTGATGGGTGCATGTCACAGAGGATGCAGGCTGAGGTAGGCGTGATGGGTGCATGTCACAGAGGATGATGAGGATACCTGCTGAGGTAGGCGTGATGGGTGCATGTCACAGAGGATGATGAGGATACCTGCTGAGGTAGGCGTGATGGGTGCATGTCACAGAGGATGATGAGGATACCTGCTGAGGTAGGCGTGATGGGTGCATGTCACAGAGGATGCAGGCTGAGGTAGGCGTGATGGGTGCATGTCACAGAGGATGATGAGGATACCTGTTGAGGTAGGCGTGATGGGTGCATGTCACAGAGGATGCAGGCTGAGGTAGGCGTGATGGGTGCATGTCACAGAGGATGCAGGCAAGAGTCATCTTTTGTGTCTCTACCAGTCTTTTATGTAATTCAAAATGCCATGGAATGTATTGACACTGAAGTGGCAACACACCTTTAATAATAAATGAAGACTGATAACATGGCCACACGTCATGGTCATACTGAAGGTGCATATTATGGAATAGCCTTAAAACTGATGAAGTATTATTACTCTGCCCCTAGAAAAGTGAGGGGAAATGATGGTGTATTATGTGCACCATATTGACACATTAAAAAGAGGGATGTGAGGCTACTTGCGAGGCACAACTGAATTTATGCGCAACCATATGCTGTTTTCCGAGGAGCTAAAAGAGGCGACATTGTGGCTCAGTGGATGATTATAAATGCTGTGCGTGGGAGTTGCATGTTACCTGCAGCACGAGCGAGAGAAAGCCTGTGTTTATGCGAGTTGGCTTCTCTGGGGGCACTTTCAACATCTGCCTTCCCAGATCTCTTCTCCCTTGCAATCTTATGACGATGAAGTTCACTTCTCAAGATTTCAGGAAATAAAAATAAAATTGTGGTTTAGTTTTTCAAGCAGCGGTGTCCCTCTTAGTTGTGTAGTTCTGTTTGGACATTTGGCAAGAATAGAGGGTATGTGCATGCATAAAGTGAATGGGAAATCGAGTGGCAAATCGAGTGGCAATGTGACTTGGCAAAGTGAGTTTAATGTCGTTAAACGTCATTTAATGCAATCAGATATGACTTTTCTGTGTGGATGTATGGGCTATCAATCCAGAAAAGTAGTTTTTTTGCCACACAGTATAGGTGTTCCCGCATAACTTCCGGGTATGATGATGATGTCACGCGCATACCCTCTATTACATGTCACTGATGTTGAAGCCAGCACTGTTGCTTTCATTGAGTCTGGAGACTACGTTATCTTATTTAAGGAATAAACCATGTCCAAGACTATACATGATGGTCCGCACAGTCCTCTGATCTACAGTGTCGTCAAGTTGTGCCAAAAGAAAATGGTTCATCTTCTGCACCATCAAACTCAAAGCCTCCCCATTTAACCTTTTTGGTAAAAGAGGTCTCGTTCATCAAGAAAACTGGACACTGTTGTTACGTATCTCATTTTACACATGTACGGCATATTACACCAGGCAGCAATCTTAGCTCAGACCAATTGGTCTCCAGGGAACAGCCAGACAGCATTTAAAGGTCCAGTCTATAGTAATCTATTGAAAAGACATGGGATGTAAGTGATCAATTCTCAACTAATCTATTTCTGCTTGATAAGGCTATGTAGGCTCTATGCCTTCCTCCTCGCTAATCACCTTTTAGAACACGATCGGTCACAGAAAGACTGCTGATCTAATTAAGGTTTTGTGAACACAGCAACTTAAGGATATTATGTCATATGTACCACGTCCGCTCCCACTGCATGACCGATTATGTGTAATTTCCTCCATTCCTAATTAAGGTATTTTAATGATTCCTTGTGCTATTCAACTCACGGTATTCTGCAAAATGTCTATCTTTCATTTTGAGTTATCATTTTGAGTTATCATTTTGAGTGATATGGCCCTGGTTGCCTTACTGAAGAAGGGGGACACAGCGGGGGAGAAAGCATACAGAGTACATCTCTTCAGAAATGGTGCAATAAAAGCTCCTTAGGGACAAAGTACCAAAAGCTAACCGTAATATTTTTAAAAATTCCTTCATACCAAATGCCATTAAGGCACTAAATGATACCATGTCTCGCTAGATTTGTTTGTTGTCTCCACCAAGCCGAAGGCATGGGGAGAGAGTATGTTTTGCACTCCGTCCGTCCGTCCGTGTGTCCGTCCGTGTGTCCGTCCGTCCGTCCGTCCGTCCGTGTGTCCGTCCGTGTGTCCGTCTGTGAACAGCTAATCTCTGGCACCGTTGGCTTGATCTCAGCCATACTCTGCACACACACTCCCTGAATGCCAGAGCTGAACCTCTGCCCGAGAGTATGTTTTGCACTCCGTCCGTCCGTCCGTGTGTCCGTTCCGTCCGTCCGTCCGTCCGTGTGTCCGTCCGTGTGTCCGTCCGTGTGTCCGTCTGTGAACAGCTAATCTCTGGCACCGTTGGCTTGATCGCAGCCATACTCTGCACACACACTCCCTGAATGCCAGAGCTGAACCTCTGCCCCAAAGTTTTCACATTGGCCTGTTATAGCGCCACCAGGAGGCCGCTTTGTGCAAAACAAATGTTTTGACAGTACACCTACAGATTTTGTCCAAACATTACGCAAATTGGTACACAGTCTCTCTAGAGCCATTCAACGAAACCGGTCTTTCAGATTTTTCACACTCCATCCTGATTGGCTAAAATTGGCTTCCAAAGTTCGCAGGAGTACTCCGTTTCAAACAAAATGCTGCAAATCATGAACACATGGTGTGATTTCCGTGAAATTTTGCACGCACATTCCCACTAGGTCGAGGAAGAAATGCCACTTGAATATTTTCAACTCAGCCTCATGGTGGCGCTATAACTGGTTGATTTGTGTTTTACCTATAACTGCACCGATCTGTGTAAAACCATGTATGCACACTCCCTAGAGGCCAAGGAAAAACCTTTGCCTGGAATCTTTCACATCTGCTCTTTATAGCGCCACCAGGAGGCCGACATATGTAAAACACATTTTCTAATATTACTCCTTCAGATTTTATCCAAATTTCACGCAAATCGGTACACATGCTCTCCATAGTTATGTGATCATGTGATTTGTTTGATTTCTCATAATTATCCATCCTGATTGGCTACGATTGGCTTCTAAAGTTTTCAGGAGTAGCCCGTTTGGTACAAATCGCCACAACTCCTCAACGCAGCGTCCGATTGCGGTGAAACTGTGCATGCCTATTCCCACTACTAGACACTACTAGGTTGAGGAAGAAATGCCACTTGACAGTTTTCAAATCAGCCTCATGGTGGCGCTACAACAGGCCGCGTCTCTCACACACACACACACACACACACACACACACACACACACACACACACACACACACACACACACACACACACACACACACACACACACACACACACACACACACACACACACACACACACACACACACACACTTTATATTACTCCTAAACATTTTGCCAAACATCACACACAATCCTATCCTCCTGGTGGAGACCTGTGCCCAGAAGGGCACTTTTTCTAGTTTTTCCAATGTATTTGCCACACAGCGGGGGAGGAAGCATACAGAGTACATGTGTCATCTCTTCAGAACTGGTGCAATAAAAGCTCCTTAGGGATCAATGTGACAAAAACAAAAGAACCTGTGCAGTCCATTAGAATTGGTGGACAAATAGTAGAGGTAGTAGACACTTTTAAATACTTTAGGCACATATTGACAGCAAACTCAATTTCAGTGAAAATACTGACCAGATTTTTAAAACTTGTAACAAACGCCTCCACCTACTACGCGAGCTCAACTCCTTTAGAGTGAGCAAGCATATTATGGAAACAGTCTATAAGAACCTGATAGAGGGAATCTTGACTTTTAACATGGCAATGTGGTATGGCAATCTAAATGTAAAAGGAAGAAGCAAGCTGCAGCGAATAGTAAACCTAGCCTCAAAAATCATTGGGAAGAGACAGCAACATTTAGGCTGTATCTACAAGGAGGTACTTCGTAAAAAAGCTGTCAAGATAGCAAACGACCCCTCTCATCCACTCTGCAGGGAGTTCGAACTACTTCCCTCTGGTAGACGGTACAAAGTACCAAAAGCTAACCGTAACATTTTAAAAAATTCCTTCATACCAAATGCCATTAAGGCACTAAATGATACGATGTCTCGCTAGATTTGTTTGTTTTTCCAATGTATTTGCCACTGTTGTCCTGCACTTTTTTGCCATGAGAAAATAATTGTGTTAAGTGTTGTTGCTGTTGTTATAACTGTTTGTTTTTTACTGTTGAGACCGAAGACAAATTTCCACACGTGGACAATAAATGAAACTAACTAACTAACTAACTAAACATAGCAGCACTATGTAAGTAGCCTTGGGAAGCAACCGTCCCCAATCCGTGGCCCATGCAGGAGCCCATCTCCTGTTTCCTTAGCGCAGGGGTAGGCAACCTTTATTATCAGAAGAGCCATTTTTGGCCCAAAAACGTATTACAATTTGATCTGGAGCCGCAAAATATGTTTGCTTTAATTAAGCAAACTTTCATTATTTGTGATTTTTCTGGTCTTTTAATATTACATTTTATTGTTTGTTAATTTCTCAAAGCATGTCAAGTATACTGTACAAGCCATGTCTTATCATGAATACATTCTTCTATTCTTCTATTTTCCTTCATTAAATTTGATTCTTATTTGTATCTGGTGTATACGTAGGTGTATTGCAATATCAAAATGAAAGAATAACTTTATACCTACTACTAATTCAATAGAAAATTATGATTAAATGTACAAAAAAAAAAAAAAAGAAAGAAAACCTCTTATTCCTTTTCATACTTCTTTTCCGTAGCAACTGGGAGCCACGGGTGAGGACCACATGAGCCACATGTGGCTCTAGAGCCGCAGGTTGCCTACCCCTGCCTTAGCGTGAGGCAGCTGGGCATGACACTAGCAGAGACTTACCCCCAATCCACTTGATGCTGAGTGCTGAGCAGGGAGGCATTGAGTACCATTTTGTCATGTCTTTGGTATAACTTGACCTGCATGCAGGGGGGGTGCGGATATTCCTTTTTTCATGTTTTTTCAAGAATCTGCACTCATCAACTACAGAGAGAGAGTATACTCCAAGACTCCCCCTGAGTAGAGCGTGCCTTCTCCTGTAACCTTTTTTGTTGGGGATTGAACCCTGACACTCTAACGGTTAATAATAATAATAATAATAATAATAATAAACTTTATTTATATAGCAACTTTCATGACATGCAGCGCAAAGTGCTTTACAAGGCAAGGCAGAGAAGAAACAAGGCAAACACACACACACACACACACACACACACACACACACACACACACACACACACACACACACACACACACACACACACACACACACACACACACACACACACACACACACACACACACAATTCTGGGGGGAACATGTCTGAAAACACACATTTAACATGAATCCAATATGTAGTGGATTCCAGATTCCATGCTTCATCTTGCTATCAAACGTTGAAGACCCGTGCTGTTACCACAAGGCCACTGAGCTGGTACACAACGCTATGCGAGGATGGCCCCCTGATGTCAGTCTTGATCAGGACATTATGAGCGCACATGCAGGTTCATGATGGGAGATCCCAAACGCTGAAATGTGATCAACGGTAGTTAACGTCGTCACAATGGCGGAAAAGCCCAACGTGTGCCTAAAGCTGATGTGATCAAGACAGAGCAAGGGGATGGAATTCCAAAACAGAATTCAATCATGTCGGCTGCCACTCAAAAGATGCCCAGACTTGCTAGGCTGGGGAACACATCAAATAGATTTTAGATTGTGATGCTCAAGCCTTTGACCACAATACAAAGAACATATATAGCGTAAGGCAATTTTCAATGGAGGTTTATATGCCACTGTAACAAGTTGAATGGCGTGGACCCTCTCGTTCAATTTAAATAAGCATTGGCCTTGGCTACTAGTAGTAGTACCGGTATATGTAAACTCTCCCTATGTACTGTACTGTGGTAGATATCCCCTGTCCAAAGATATTGTACTAGTGATAGCAGGGAAGACAGACGAGAGAGAGAGAGAGAGAGAGAGAGAGACAGAGACAGAGACAGAGACAGAGACAGAGACAGAGACAGAGACAGAGACAGAGACAGAGAGAGAGGGAGAGAGAGAGAGAGGCAGAGTAAGGACAGAAACTGAGACAGAATGAGAGGGAGGGAGGGAGAGAAGTTATGTAGGCCTACTCAACTGTATAACAAAAAATCACACCCGTGTGAACTGAGTGGTGTAAGGTTTTATATAGCATGATCAGCTGTGGTCTGACGTAATGTCTGACGTAATGAAATAAGGTAAGGTATTATGTAGCCTGATCAGCTCTGATCTGACGTAATGAAATCACACCCGGATGTGATTTCACAACTGGCTTTTTCTGTGCAGAGAAAATGACCATGGTTGCTACGGTCATCCAGTTCACCCGGGTGTGATTTAATTACGTCAGAAATTATTTTGAACATAGCAACCATGCTCATTTTTTTCTGCACACAAAAGCCAGTTGTAGGAGTGGTTTACACCACTCAAAAAAGTGAGAGAATGAAGGGAAGATTAAATCCTGTCACAGTAGACATGTGACAGGACATCAAATGAGCCAGCTATAAATCTCATCTTAACCCTAACCCTACAGTAACCCTATAGATCGAACCACGAAAAACATGGCCCATCCGTTACCAGCTTCAAATCCTATCCTAATCACACAGTACATAAAATCTGCATAAAGCATATTCATATTTTGTCATCTCTTTGTGGTATCATCAATAGAGCTCCATTGATCTCTGAAGAAGAATGCACTGCCAGATTCCCCCAGACGCCCATTGTGTGTGATCCGGACAATTCATCCCAGCCAGAGATTGACAGACGCCCCAGTGATGTGAAAGGCATTATTGAGTGTAAGCAAGGGAGAAGAAGCATCCAAGACAAAAGACACACAGGACAGATGTGTGTTGGAGAGAACAGAGAAGACTCTCGTGAGATGTGCACAGGACTCTGAGACCGATAATAGCAGGCGGGAATGCAGGAGGCCAGGCAGATTCACAAAAGGCATTTAGCTGGAGAAGAGCCAGTGTTGGGAGATAATTTCTTCTGCCATTAAGAATCCTATTACCAGTGTAGAAGCAAGAGCCACACCTGACAGGGTTCTCTCTCTCTCTCTCTCTCTCTCTCTCTCTCTCTCTCTCTCTCTCTCTCTCTCTCTCTCTCTCTCTCTCTCTCTCTCTCTCTCTCTCTCTCTGATGGAAACCATTGTTGAAAGGAACCGTTTTGCATTTAGATTTCCCAGAGTAAAAGAAGAAGGGGGGGACGGGGGGGACGGGGGAGGGACTCTCCCCTGTCGGCTGAGAAGTTACTTCAAGAAAAAACACTTCCTAATGAGTCTTCATTCAGGTGATTATTTTCTGCCATAGAAATGTTACAACTGACTGACTTGTCTTTATTAGCCCACAACAACACCAGCCATGAGGCATGCACGGTATATTTGTGAACTCCATTCAAAGGAATGTGCTCTGGCAGTGTGGTGTCATGGTGTCTTCATCGGGTGGCGTGGTGCTCTGGCAGTGTAGCGTCATGGTGTCTTCATCGGGTGGAGTGGTGCTCTGGCAGTGTGGTGTCATGGTGTCTTCATCGGGTGGCGTGGTGCTCTGGCAGTGTGGTGTCATGGTGTCTTCATCGGGTGGCGTGGTGCTCTGGCAGTGTGGTGTCATGGTGTCTTCATCGGGTGGCGTGGTGCTCTGGCAGTGTGGTGTCATGGTGTCTTCATCGGGTGGCGTGGTGCTCTGGCAGTGTGGTGTCATGGTGTCTTCATCGGGTGGCGTGGTGCTCTGGCAGTGTGGTGTCATGGTGTCTTCATCGGGTGGCGTGGTGCTCTGGCAGTGTGGCGTCATGGTGTCTTCATCGGGTGGCGTGGTGCTCTGGCAGTGTGGCGTCATGGTGTCTTCATCGGGTGGCGTGGTGCTCTGATCGAGAGGCTGGCTGGACTGATAGAGCGGTGCCCTCTCTGGCTGCTGGCATCAGGGACGTGCAGAGAGTGTTAGAGAGGCAGGGGCTGAAATCTTGTAAGAGGGCACTTTTAGACAAAAATAGCAAAAATAGCAGATTACAAGCTCACAACGCGTCAGCTTGTAGATCAGCTATTTTCGGGGCGCAACCCAGCAGTCTTTATCTACAGGAGATGTGGTGTACGGCATGGATTAAAAAAAAGAATAAAATTAAACGCAAAATGCTACGTTCGAGTTCAGGAGACTTCAGGGGGGAAAAAAGCAATTCTCCTGAATGCTGCCTTCCAGTATGGCATGGAAAGGAGTGGCATTTGCATTTCTTTCACCATATATGCTGCATTTGTGGTCTGGAAAGGGCAGTTGTTTTACAGACGGGTAAAAGGGCAGGGGCTGAAGCCCCCTTTGATGTCTGTGTGTGCACGTCCCTATAGCTGGCATGGATGGGGGTATACAGACGATGCCCGTGGCTGAATGTAGGCACGTTTGGCTCATCCACACCACTGGATAGCTATCATCTCTGCAACCCAGATAAACCTGGACCCTGGGCACATCCACAATGGGAAATGACGCGCCACATGTCCAATATTCTCTGCATGGATAGCAGCCAGACTGAGGGCAGCGGCCCCTTCCCTGCTGCCTCGTTGCTCTCCCTCGTGGCTGCATGGCGGGTGGGAGACTGGAAATGTCTTGTGTCTTCCTCCACCCTTCCTCAGTTTGTGGTACTGAGACATGATGGCATTTGTAGACTGATTGGTAGCACATATACATGATTGGGCGGTTCTGCTTCTCATAGGGCATCATTAGCCTGATCGGTCCCAGGCTTACTTATCTGCGAAAAGAAAAGCCTGGTCACAACGAAAGGCAGAGAAGCTATCGGTATTTCCCCTGGATACGATATTTTCCCGACCAATCACAACACATTGATGCTTTGTAAAGCATCAATGTCATTTCCTTGGGGCGATACTTCCGCTAAAATCCCGCAACTTCCGCCCAAACAAATGATAGCCTCTACAGCATAGGTCTTGCCCAGGGTGGGGCATCATGGTGCATCAGCTTCTAACTGGAATGAGGGATAACCGCTGAGGGTCTCAGTCACTCAGGTGTGGCTATAGGGGTTCAAGTGCCTCTGGCTCTTTGCCAAGGTTTTATATGAACACATGGTTCAGGGGAGGGAAGCTGTCAGCTCACTATCAAGGACCACACCACCAAATAATGGTTTTCTTTTTTTTTTAATGTTTTTTTTTTGTGGCTTTCGCCTTTTTTATAGAGGAGGGACAGACAGTATAGGCTGACAGAAAATGGAGAGAGAACTTGAACACAGTTTTTTGCATTGAACAAATGTGTTTAGAAATCCATGTCGTTACAGCGCATCTCCAGTAGATACCGAGTGCTGGGTTGCGCCCCGAAAATAGCTGATCCACAAGCTCTCAAGGCGTCACAGCGCGACGCGTTGTGAGCTTGTAGATCTGCTATTTTTGCTATTTTTGTCCAAAAGACACTCTCTGCATGTCCCTGCTGGAAGGTGAGCGGCGTGAGCCACTAGGGCTACACAGAAATCTGTAGAGAGAGGGTGGTATGACCTCTAGATTGGGCAGAAAAAAGTGTTAGAAATTTAATATTCGGTACTAAAAAAAACAACACGCTGCGGGCGAGGTAACGCAGCTCAGTGTCATAGTTACATTAAATTGTACAGTCGCAAGCATGCAGCTTATTTGGTTTCCATGACATGACATCTCTTGTTTGTCGCCTATGCGTTTTGTGATAATTTTTTAAATGTTTTTTTTTTGTGGCTTTCGCCTTTATTTTATATTTTTTATGGAGGGACAGACAGTAGGCTGACAGGAAATGGGGAGAGACGAGAGAGATGACATGCAGTAAAGGCCGTCGGGATCGGGAGTCGAACCCGCGGCACACTGGCAGACTGGATTACCAGCCAAGGTGCCTGGACCGCTGAGCCACTGCCCAGGCAATCTTGTGATAATTTTAAAGAGTTGAGACATAACTCAGGTTGTTCAATGTACAATAGCAGTGAGGTAAACTAAACCCAGTACGAAAATTCTAAAAGGGCTAACAATACAATGTCACTCTGCAGCGCCCCTCTTATCAAGCTCTGAAATGCACAAGTAAATAAATAAACGTGCTTCTCGACCAAGACGTTTCATAAAATGTGCATGAACATTGATGTATGAATGGGAACAACTTGCTCCAAGGCCTCCTCCGCACAATAAAATCACAAGTGTTCATTTAGCCCTGAGAGCGTACAGATGGAACCAAAATGAACCCAATTATGGGTTAAATTAACACTCAGGGGATTAGAGTATCTGTCCACAGATCTTCCTTTTCAGTGGTAAAAGTGTGGATTGGGTATACTTCAGGGGAGTAGGGTACGTTTGATAACGCCTGAAAAAGAATGCTGCTAGTTCTCTGCTACTACCTCCCACACCACAGATATTATACATTTATCTAGACTGCCAATTACGAAGCAGCGGGTGCCACTGTTTTCCTGAGAGCAACTAACAGCCTGAGCTACTTATAGCTGAGGTGCAGGGATCTTGTTGCCTGCATCATAAGGTAATGGTGCTTCGGTATATGGTGCTTGTCCTTCACTAAAGGTGGCCTTCAGTAGCAACTGAACCATGACATACAACAGGGAGCGCATCCTGAATGTCAGAATCACAGAGGCAGGCCCCCGTAAAGACTAACAACACCTTTGTCCTTACCCTGTCAAAGATGTCCCTTTCCAGCTTGTCCGTGGACTCCTGTAGTGCAGGACAATGACAGATCTGATATCATTGACAGAGCGGAACAGCGACAAAAGATCACTTTGCTAACACAGCCCCAGGGCTGATGCTGGGAAAAACTCTGAACAGTGACTTTATCTTTATATATAACGCACGCACGCACGCACGCACGCACGCACGCACGCACGCACGCACGCACGCACGCACGCACGCACGCACGCACGCACGCACGCACGCACGCACACACGCACACACGCACACACACACACACACACACACACACACACACACACACACAGCTTAATAAATTCTACCAATATTTATATGTCAATATATTTTATCTGGGGGCATGTGGGCATGGCTGAGAGTGTAATGTGTACATGATCCAAGGCCTGCATGGCTAAATAGCGTTATTCGGATAATAACTGTTTGGTCAACTATATTGATGCTGATAAATGGATCTTATTTGTCCAGCTTTCATTTATTTTTGCAGAACTGGTGACTTTAGGGATTACCTAAAGCTGGTGGACGTATAATTATTGTTAGTTGGCTTATATTAAACAATCGGTAAGCTTTGATCCGTAATGTAAACATGTGTTCTTATCGGATGAAGATGCAGCCTGTTGAAGGTGCTGGGTGTTATCTTAGCATCTTGAGGTGATTTGATCTTTTAAAACACTCGAGATAATTTTATCATGGTAAATGTCCTTTATTTGGATAGTTGTGAATATCCTCATATGAGTATGAAATCCTGAATAGGTTTAACGACAACATCTTTTCACTATGACACAAATGAAAGAACAAACTCACACAGAGTTTATTTTTTTGTTCTTTAATTACATGGTGGGCCCTATAATTTATTTATTTATTTATTTTGTACCTCCTATCATGATCCCACTGTCCGTCCAGTTGCCCGTCCTCCCGTCCGTCTGTCTGTCTAGCATCCATACAGCCATTCATTATTTGATTTATTCGGGCCACATCCATTCATGCAAGTATGATGCAAGGTATAAATGTCAAAAACTGGAGGGTAAAGTAACAGGGGAAATAACTTAAAAAAAAGAAGAAGCTAGGCAGCTACTACTTTTGACCCATTTCCTTATTTTATTTTAATGAACAGAATATTTGAAGCAGCACCGTATGTTGGGCTGCGATCCCAAAGCACTGATCAAAAGGACCAGATGTTATCTGTATGATGTGGGTAATGGGTTATCACGTCTCAGGGCACGGATTACACATCCATTATTATCCCCCCACTCTCTTTTGGATGTTATTGAGGGAGGTCTAATTATATTGTCAACACACAGCCACCTCAGCAGTGGTGTAAAGTAACTAAGTACTTTTACTTATTAGTACAATCTTGAGGTATTTGTACTTTACTTGAGTATGTCAAATTGTCAGTACTTTTACTTCTACTCCACTACATTTCAGAAGCAAATATTGCACTTTTACTCCACTACATATATTTACTATTTACATTTATTTACTAGTTATTTTGTAGATTTTTATTATTATTACAAAACATTTCAGCCATCTGAAAATAGCCGATCTACAACAGATCAAATTATTTTTATACATTTGAAAACATATGGGACATTCTGCATAATGAGTACTTTTAGTACTTTTGGTACTCAAGTTCATTTTGAATTCCGGACTTTTACTTGTAACGGTTCTAGTTCTACATTGCCGTACTGACATGGACAAATTATGGCAAGTGTGCACGTGCACAGGGGCCCTGGGCCAATGGGGGCTTCCAACACCATTTGAACTGAGCAGATTGGACTTTCCGTTCCAGAGATAATGGCCAAAACTACCACTTTAGACGATTTTCGATGGCAGATTTTAGCCGTTTTCCTTTAATAACATAACAGGCTAGGAAGGTCGGACAGCGACAAACATACCTGAGTAAAGTTCACGTTGAGCTGCATCCAACACATCCACTTCCATTCCAGTCTGCCTTACCGGCCGTTAGGCTGCTACGGGCAGTTGAGGGGGCGGGAGGATTCTGTGGACAGGGCCTATTTTCACTTTCATCCGTCGCTGAGTACTGATACTTTTACTTAAGTAAAACATGTCAGTACTTTTTCCACCACTGCACCTCAGTGGCCCTCAGGCTCTTCTCCCCAATCCAAAGTACTGCAGACAGAAAGTACTTTCTGTCACCTTACTTAACATCACCGCAATCTCAGCAGCTCCTCACCAGCTTAGACATGATGGCTGATGCGTAGGCTGGGAATTAAATGTGTTTGACAATGAATTGCTTGTTGATTAGAAATTATTTAATTGTTAGGGGGTTGCTGAGATGTACTTAATTGGTTTGACTGAGAGGTGAATTTGACAAACTATGCAATTGATATTGGGTGAGAAAATGTGGGGACAAAATGGGAGAAAACGCGAACGAAATCAGTCGACGGGCGTTGCATTTGTAGGCCTACTGCACAACTGCAGCGACATTGTTTGTCGGTCCATATCACCATCACAAAGTGATTTAATGAAGCAATATATATCAGACAAAAGCATATCCGTAAAATAAACTGGGTTGCACTATACCACAATACTAATATGAAGGGGAAAAAAAGTACTGCTTAATTGGGAAAATCATATATCATACATGGGCGTTAACTCAGGGGCTCTGTGTTTATCAGAGCGAAATGTCAACTTAGGCTTCTTCTGTATAATCAGAATGATGGGGTATTTGTCCCACTATATCATCAAAGGGGGGGGCTTAGGCACTCCAGTGTCCCAGCCAGTGTGAGGGGCGACTGTGGCTCAAGAGGTAGAGCAGGTCGTCCAACGATCCATGGGTCGGCGGTTCGAATCCCGGCTCCTCCTGTCTACATGTCGAAGTGTTCTTGGGCAAGACACTGAACCCCAAATTGCTCCCGATGTGCTGGTTGGTACCTTGCATGGCTTCCGCCGCCATCGGTGTATGAATGTGTGTGTGAATGGGTGAATGTAATGCACAATCTATGTAAAGCGCCTTGGATAAAGGCGCTATATAAATGCACCATTTACCATTTACCATTTTAGCCTCCTTATTCCCAGAGCCCAGCGGTCACTTCCACGGAATGGGTAGGGGAGCCTGAGAGGTAGCGACTCACACAATTAGTATGGTCATCACATTAATTGGGATACTAGGAGAGGGAATATGGACTAGTCTTACCGGGTGCCGCACGCCAGCCTGTCTCTCGGGAGAGTCTCTGAGAGTGTGAGCAGGACAGAGCCTTTTAACCTGCCTGGGTGTGGACGCGCAGCAGGTGGCTCATTAAGACAGACGAGGAGACGGGCTGGGATGTACCATCCTTCCAGGACCCGCCCTCGTTGGAAACGCTTCACTCTGCCTGTCTCTCTCCCTCTCTCCCCGAGGTGGCTATATATATATATATATATATATATACATAATTCAGTTTAAAACAGTTTGTCTGTCTGTGTGTACGTATGCCCTCTCAAAAGTAGACCAGCTTATGCAGCAACTCTATATGCATGACGTGCGTGAAAAGAAAGCGCCTCTGCTCTGACCATGAAAGCCTGAAATGCCCTTTGAGGTCAAATTGAACGTATGAGGGGTGTGACCATTGTGCAGTAGTTTAAAAGATATCTCTGCTAGTTAGACATACCATGAGACACCCTCCCTAAACCCTAACCTAAACCTAACCTTACAGGAAGACACAGGTGATGTTTAACCCGCAGCACGGATTCGTTTTAACCCGCCACACATGTCGGGAGCCACGGGTGATGTTTAACCCGCAGCATGAGTTTGTCTGACTAATGACTCTATAGGACTGTTGGTATGTCTAAGCAACGTATAACCCCGTCAGGAAGAATCCACCTAACTCCAAAATGTAAAATATACATTTTCAGGAAATTAAAGAAAACCATATATTTTGAAAACAAAGCATGATTGCCTCATCAACATTGGTGTTGTATATACTGTATTGTCGATTACTTGCATGCGAGGGGGAGAGGTGGTGGAGTTAGCTGCTTTAGCAGACAGTTTGAGGGTCCTATGGAGTTAATAGGTTTTGTGCACGTGCGTGTTTGTCTGTCTGACATTTATTCCCAAAATACCTTTGTACCACAAATTACCTCTGTTGTGCCTTTGCTAATGTAATCTCTTATTCAATCAATATATGAAATTAATTGGGCCTGAGAGACACTTTCAGCCAATGCTGGTTTTTGAATTTTCATGCCAGAGAGCATCTAGCAATAACTCCATAATCAAACTTAGCAGTAAAATACGGTCTAGGGAAATGTGTTTAAATGACTTTCATAGGCCTTGTTCCCTGCAGTGACGTGCCACATCATCACCTTTCATAGGCCTTGTTCCCTGCAGTGACGTGCCACATCATCACCTGTTCCCTGCAGTGACGTGCCACATCATCACCTTTCATAGGCCTTGTTCCCTGCAGTGACGTGCCACATCATCACCTGTTCCCTGCAGTGACGAGCCACATCATCACCTGTTCCCTGCAGTGACGTGCCACATCATCACCTGTTCCCTGCAGTGACGAGCCACATCATCACCTGTTCCCTGCAGTGACGAGCCACATCATCACCTGTTCCCTGCAGTGACGTGCCACATCATCACCTGTTCCCTGCAGTGACGAGCCACATCATCACCTGTTCCCTGCAGTGACGAGCCACATCATCACCTGTTCCCTGCAGTGACGTGCCACATCATCACCTGTTCCCTGCAGTGACGAGCCACATCATCACCTGTTCCCTGCAGTGACGAGCCACATCATCACCTGTTCCCTGCAGTGACGAGCCACATCATCACCTGTTCCCTTCAGTGACGAGCCACATCATCACCTGTTCCCTTCAGTGACGTGCCACATCATCACCTTTCATAGGCCTTGTTCCCTTCAGTGACGTGCCACATCATCACCTTTCATAGGCCTTGTTCCCTGCAGTGACGCCACATCATCACCTTTCATAGGCCTTGTTCCCTGCAGTGACGCCACATCATCACCTGAATGTGTTTAAATGCCTTTCATAGGCCTTGTTCCCTGCAGTGACGTGCCACATCATCACCTTTCATAGGCCTTGTTCCCTGCAGTGACGTGCCACATCATCACCTTTCATAGGCCTTGTTCCCTGCAGTGACGTGCCACATCATCACCTTCATAGGCCTTGTTCCCTGCAGTGACGTGCCACACCATCACCTTCATAGGCCTTGTTCCCTGCAGTGACGACGTGCCACACCATCACCTTCATAGGCCTTGTTCCCTGCAGTGACGACGTGCCACACCATCACCTTCATAGGCCTTGTTCCCTGCAGTGACGTGCCACATCATCACCTTTCATAGGCCTTGTTCCCTGCAGTGACGCCACATCATCACCTGAATAGGCCTTGTTCCCTGCAGTGACGCCAAATCATCAACTGAATGTGTTTAAATGCCTTTCATAGGCCTTGTTCCCTGCAGTGACGTGCCACATCATCACCTTTCATAGGCCTTGTTCCCTGCAGTGACGTGCCACATCATCACCTTTCATAGGCCTTGTTCCCTGCAGTGACGTGCCACATCATCACCTTTCATAGGCCTTGTTCCCTGCAGTGACGTGCCACATCATCACCTTCATAGGCCTTGTTCCCTGCAGTGACGTGCCACACCATCACCTGAATGCAGTATTAAGTGGGCTTGTTTCATAGGCCTTGTTCCCTGCAGTGACGTGCCACATCATCACCTGAATGCAGTATTAAGTGGGCTTGTTTCATAGGCCTTGTTCCCTGCAGTGACGTGCCACATGTCACCTGAATGCAGTATTAAGTGGGCTTGTTTTTAGAGGCGTCTCCCTTCCTCTAATCTGTCAAAGCCAAATGGATGGGCCTAATGGTTCAATCACGATTAGTTCACCGACCAAGCCAATCTGCCAGTGTGGGTGAGGATGCTTTTATCCCATTTCGACCTGAGGACGATTCTACAAATGCCTTCTAAATCCTGACAGTTTTCTGAAAACCCTATGTTTCTATGTCAGTCGACCTCAAACATTTGTGGGGGTCAATGACCCCCACAATGTTATGTAATTGGCCGCCGACCCCCATCTGAAAATATGTTGTTCTATAGGGATCCCTAAGGAGTTTTCCTTTTTTATACAGTGAGCAAGACCTTTTCTGTCAAGTTTTCCTCTATGTTTTTGAGACCACAGCTTCTGTAGACAAGTTTGAAAAAAGAAAAAGAAAAACAGTTTTCTCAGTGCTTCAGCGTTCTAGGGAACCCCCCAGAAGCAAAGATTTGAGTAAAACGTTCGCTCTATATATTCAAAGATTTGCGCCACATTTTCAAGATCTTTCAAAAATAGCATATCTACAAGCTATGAGCTTGTAGATCTGCTATTTTTCAATAACTAAGTATAACATAATGCTTAAAACACCAAAAGGGGTTCTCGCCATCCTGAATGGATTAATGTGGCTCTCCACCACATTCTGCATCATCACTTGCATCACACACCCACACACCTACTCATGAATCCTTTATCGACTTCCACTCTGCCTTCAAAACGCTATAGTATCAACCCCTTCAAACTTCCTGAGGAACAGGACCACAGGCTGTCAAGATGAATAACCTTGCATCTCACACCCTGACCTTCAGCACCATGCAGTGCTCCAAAGGGTTAATGATAAATGGTAAAAATGGTGCATTTATATAGCGCCTTTATCCAAGGCGCTTTACATAGATTGTGCATCACATTCACCCATTCACACACACATTCATACACCGATGGCGGCGGAAACCACGCAAGGCACCGACCAGCACATCAGGAGCAATTACACATTAGAAAGGGTTGTGTGCTGTACCACCATAGGCTATACTTACTGTAGTTGGCCTTATCTTGAAAAGATAAGAACGATTATACAACAGGTCGTTTCGAGGAAGCAATCTGATTGGTTGAAACAGCCTTCTAGCCGTGGTTCAAGAGCACCACCCCACACCTAATCAAAACAAAGAATTCAGCTGCTCTGTTCTCCCAGAGCGCAGCAAACTCGGTGGCTAGGCTAGCTATTTTCTTGGGACATTTGTGGTCGTAGTGACTACATCTGTCATTAAAGAAATATGTTTTTTCAGCGATTTTCTTAGTTTTAAGGGTAACTGTTGTATAATTGCAATATTACACTCAAGGGCATGGTTTAACGTCATTAATGCACGCTGTATACCACAAAGTGATGGTCAGTGACATGGTGCTATAGGGCTTCCCAAAAGGTAGATCAGTAGATCACAAAGGCTTACATGATAAAAAACAATATAAAATAATATACTGTATATATATATTATTTTTTTTGGAGTGTGCCACATTAATTAAAGTGACTTGATTTACTTTCAAAGGACCTGTCAGCTCAAACCCAGAATGCAATATTTTGATTTCAATTAGTGTTAGTGTTAATTCAATTAGTCAGTGTCTATTAGTGTAAATTAGTCAGTGTTAATTCAATTAGTGTTAGTGTTGCTCACAAAAGTCAGCAGACATTACAAAGTTATTGCAAAAAAAAAAAAAAAAAATCCTACCAATTCTGTTTCCCATTCCAAGTGTGTTTGTCTTATACAGGTATGTAACACCAGCGCCGCTATTCCAAAGCCCCCTCAGGTGCATTTTTTATCTATTTTCAACAATGGGATAATAATGTTTTTGGTGGGTTGGTTGAGCAGCAGGTAATTTTGAAAGTAGCTCTCAAGGCCAAAAAGTGTGGGCACCCCTTTCAGCTACACTAACAATCTCCCAGCACGTGACCACAAACACGCATGCTAAATCTCTGACAAGCCCAGATTACCACGATAGTTCAATTTCCTGAGTTCCCACATCAGCACGCTCCTTGAGATGAGTCATCCACACTTACAAAATTAGCAAGAAACCTGGGCACTCATGTCGCGGAAAAAGTACTCACATGTACTTAAAACAAGTATACTGCAATATAGAAATACTCTGTTACAAGTAAATGTACGGAATTCTAAATGTACCTGAGTAAAAGTACAAAAGTATTGGCATCAACATGTACTTAAAGTACCAAAAGTAAAAGTAGTCATTATGCAGAATGTCTATTTTAATGTATAAAAATCTTTTGAAACTAGCAGAGCTACAACTTGAAACTAGCAGAGCTACAACCCTGTATGCAGGGCTGAAGTGGTTACTGAATGTTTAGTAACAGTAATCAAAAGACGCCCTGAGGGCGAGGAGCTCCATATATAGAGATCTAAGGGTGGCAGCGGGGGCAGTGTCTTGAGTGTACAGGGTTTGATGAGGTCTGGTCATATATGGAGCGTGTCTTGAGTGTACAGGGTTTGATGAGGTCAGATCAACATATGGAATGTCAGAACAGGTCAGCTCCATATCTAAGGGTGTCAGTGGGGGCAGTGTCTTGAGTGTACAGGGTTTGATGAGGGTCCAGGTAGAGCCTTGCCATGCAGGCCCGTCTAGAGTTTAAATGGACAGTTATCAGTCAAAAGGGAGACATCGAAGAGGAAGGACGGGTGGGGAAAGGATCAACATATGGAATGTCAGAACAGGTCAGCTCCATATATGGGTTTGAGGTTTGAGGTCAGATGTAAAGTTGCTGGCCGGCTCCATATATGCAGATGTAGTTGATGATCCAGTATTCTCCATGTATGGCAATCCAGGGTTTGATGAGGTCAGTGTCGTGATCTTCATATATGGAGATGGCCATATATGTTGGTGTGACGTGTCACGAGGCGTGACCATATATGGAGGCATGTCATGAGGCGTGCCCATATATGGAGGCATGATGTCATGAGGCGTGACCATATATGGGAAATGCGGGTTTTCATATGAACTGTGACCTATGGTCGCAGCAAAGTAACTAACTCAAGTTTTCAAATAATTGTAGTGGAGTAAAAGTACAATATTTGGACCCGAGATGTAGTGGAGTAGAAGTAAAAATATCTCTCTAGGTCGTCCTCCTCAGACGAGCCTTCCATCGTCGCCTCCAGTCATTCCGGTTCTCCATACATCCAGCCAGCTCGTTGGTGCTTTGTGCTCCTGCATCTTTCTTGAGTACATCCACATATGTTAGTATGGGACGTCCTTGTGACTGGTGCCCACTGCCCATGTGTTGGTTCCCACAGCACCAGTTTGCTGGCTGGGAGCTCTTGGTGTCTTTGGCAGTGTCCTGCGAGTCTCACTCTCCTGGCTGCTATTTTGTCGCTCAAAAATATAGACATTTTGAAATACTCCAGTAAAGTAAAAGTACCTCCAGCCTTACTTTCTAACCACAGTCTTTCAGACAGCTGCGTGTCAGCAGGACTGTACTCAAAGAGGCGCTCTCCAGGGTGCTGAAGCTGTGGAGGGCAGGAAAGCGTGCAGCGCGGGGCCAAGGAAGAATGCACACTTAGCCTGCATAGTCAATGAATCCGAGTGATTAGTCTGCACCTGTTGCTAACGTCATTGAGCCGCAAGCTCCCCTCAGTGAACTCATTACACACACGTCTCGTACCTCCAGACCTGCAGGGAGAGTCACGACTGTCCCCTGAGCACTGTTGTTTTTGGCAGCAAATTTAGATTTTCGTTTTAGTCATATACTGTCTCTTGAATAGTTGCGCAAGCAGAGCTTGCAAGTAATGTTATCAGTCAGGTGCTACGATACGTATGTCCCTTAGCAGCAGCACATGATATGACGTCATATGCTAGCACGGGACACACGGAAGCAGACCGTGCAGGTATGTGTTCTGTCATGCTACGAAGCGTATGTCCCATGACGTGATGAAGATATATACCAATATTGTTCAGTGGAAAAAGGTAGTCGACAAACATTTTTCATCATAGTTTTAGTCGACGAAAACAACACTGCATCCCCCTCCCATCCAGCCCACTAACCGCTTCATCCCCTTCTGTCAGGAAGACATAACCAACGCATACCCATCACACATCCTTACAGTACAACAGAAAAGACCTAGGTCATTCTTCCCTTGACAGCTACTGCTACAACATGTGGGGGGTTTGGGTGAGTCATTATGGGTGGAGTTAAGTACATATTGTCCCTCCCATTGACACACCCACTTCTGGCCAGCTCTAGGTGTTGAAATGTTGTGAATATTCAAAGGAGCTTTTCTCAGCTTTGGGTAAAACGGTACAATCATTTTAAAATGGTCATATCTCCTTCAAATATTTTCCAATTTCATTGAATGATACATCATATGAAAGCTTAAAAAAAAATCTAAAAATTATTCTGGTCGATATGAGGGCCTTTTTGCCAGGTGCAGTCAAGACAGACAGATTATACACCTACATGCCTACATCCGTGCAGCAGATAAGAGCCTGCCCAGGGAATTCAAAAGTGTGATTGCTGAGGGTGGGGGGGGGGGGGGGGGGGGAGCTATTTTTGAAACAGGCAGTTCTGGGGTGCCTAGTGGCGCAGCCGGTTTAGTGCAGTTGCCATATGTTCCTTGTGAGTCACAAGGGGGACCCGAGTTTGAATGTGACTCTCATCATCATGACTCTCATCATGACTCGCATCATATGTCCCATCCTCTCTCTGCCCTCGGAAGCTGTCTCATAGCACGCTTCTGTCTAAATCATACTTGGGCAACTGGCGGCCCTGGGTTAATATCAGAATACTGATATTATTGATTTCAGATATACAAACATGAATCACTTTAATTACTTCAGTCTATATCAGTAGCTTAATGACCTGTATTAAAAAATTGTCTTTTTATGACTTACTTTTCAGGATTCCAATTAAAAAATATCAAAAAAATATTCAGGATTTCAATTAAAAAAATTGCTGATCTACAAGCTCAAAACTACGACAGTAATGTGCAATGTGGCCCCTCTGGAGTGAGTGTGGAAATATAGTGGCTCTCGCCATCATCAAAGTTGCCCACCCATGGTCTAAATCAAGCGACAACAAATACCATCAAATCTGGTCACATTGTCTGGAACAGTATATCTTTCATTTTTTAATACGGGTTTTCTGAAAAGAACTGAACACAATTTCTAATATGCTTTGAACACAATACTAGCTTGGATATGAACAAAATTGCGGTGGCCAATTGGCCATATAACTGCCATTTCAGAATCAGCATAGCTGCCAATAAGTAGATTAATTAATTAACCTTCCCGTTAGCTTCCGTTCTGATTTTTGTGTGCGTTTTTGCATGAGCACTGTAAATTAATTAATGTATTCAATCAACAGGATATACAGATGAAGGTTAGGGTTATTTTACATACATACAGAAAGTATACAGTATACAGTAAGTATGTAGGATACCTTTGAACCTGTGATGAATTGTCATCAAATATAAAAACATATATTTAGGAAATAAGCTATATACAAAATATAGATAGTTTATACAAATAAAGGATAAAAAAAACATACCATACCGACACCGTATAGGGACGTGCGTGCGTGCGTGCGTGCGTGAGAGAAGGGGTTGTGTAGTGGTAGTGAAGGTCAGGGGGCTTGTTTGAAATCCACATTGAAGAATATATATATACAAAATATAGATGTTTATACAAATAAAGGATAAAAAACATACCATACAGCAGGGTTCCCCAATAAATTTTCCTCGAGGGCCATATTTTGACTAGGGTACCAGGCTGGGGGCCGAGTCCGCACGCGTGAGGTCGAGGTCTTGCCCTGAAAATTCATTTTCAGGGCAGGACCCCATTTGAAAAGGATGCCCAGTTTGACATGCATAGGCTACTGACCCCCATTTAATGCCATTTATATCTGGGACCCCCCCCCCCAAAAAAAGAAAAAATAATGTTGTGTGCGAGAGAGAGAGGGTTGTGTAGTGGTAGTGAGGGTCAGGGGGCTTGTTTGAAATCCACATTGAAGAAACTATTCATATGGTGCCAGAACAACCGCTTGCCGAGGTGCTAAGGTGTCAAAAAAACCCACTTATTGCCTTATTTTCTTTACTAGGATGTGTACATGTACGTTTATTCATTTGTGACTATATGTTCACCCGTACTCCACTACAATTATAAAGGAAATGTTACTTTTTACTCCAATGCATTTCCCCATGACCCATCCAAGGCCCCGTAACATTGGCCTTCTAAGCCAAAAAATAAGATTAAGAAAAGGGTTTACTTTGAAAAGAAAATATTGTGTAAGCTCTTAATAGTGCCAGCATATTCAGGCCTGTCAGCACGTTGTTGCTACCAAGAAGGATGGCAGCAGCAAATGCAGCTCTCCCTGCCAGCAGCAATCATCACCCATGGCCATATCTAAGGGATATGTTCAAATTCATTGAAGTGAGGGGAGAGGATGATGATGATAATACTAATAATAATACTAATACTAATACTAATACTAATTTAATTTCATATTTATTTATTTCATTTCAGTTATGGTTTTACATGATTATATTAATTTTACTTTGTACTTTGTTTTTTACATATTCGATAACAGAAAAGAAAAGGAGCAGGAAGAAGATACATCTTTATTATTTATACCTGCCCCTATCTATTATTAAAAAAACATCTAATTGATGCTGCTGTAATCACCATGATTACATAAAAAAGACAAAAGAACATAGAGCTCAACAAGAGAACAAACAAAACAAAGCTGAGGGAACGAAAGAACACCTAATTCATATTTTATCATTTTTCCTGTGATAATAACATGAATAATACTCATACTACTACTATTACTACTGCTGCTGCTGCAGCTAATCATAACAATAACTACAACTGTCGAGTGCCTACTTGTGTGTTGCACACAAAGGCCTACTAGTGTGCAAGCAGAGCGCGCAAGTACTGTCGACCGCTACAAACTTTCAAATCTCAGCCTCTCTGTAAAACATTGAAATTAAATACTAAAGTCGGGTTATAACTGGCAGGTTATAACTGGCTGTCAATGGTGACGTAATTACGATATGTTTCAATATTGGTTGGGTAACAGGTAACGTATGTATGTATACATGTATGTAAGTTGTAAGTTGAAAGTACTATACTGTGGTCGGCTGTCTTTTTTATGTGTATGCTCGGAGGTATAAATACTAGATGTTGATGGTGACGTAATTAAGATATGTATCAATGCCGGGTTATAACTGGCTTTTGATGGTGACGTAATAAAGATAGGTTTCAGATTACAGTACATACCGTACATGTATACATACAGACATTACCTTTAATTCACCCGACACTGAAACATATCCTAATTTACGTCACCACCGACAGCCAGTTATAACCCGACATTGAAACATACCCACATGTCTGAATCTGAGGTCTTCCAATCGTTATTGGCCTTGAATGTAACATTTTCATACAGTGGATTATTTTCTTTTTAAAAGTTAATGCAGTTACAATTCGTTCGGGTCTGATATATTGATACATGTAATGTCCCTTTCATTTTCTTTTCAATTTCAAAGAAACTATTAGAAGCGGTAGAAGGTAATCATGGAAGTAATGTACAAATTGGAGTTAGATTACTAGGGATATTGATCGCAGGACCAACAATTTTCTTCTGTTTTCCTAAATGGACAACCATTTTCATAAATGGAATACGTTGAGCAATTAATCAAATCTCCATCGAGTTTAAACCAAGTAGTTCTTCCGGCACAGCTTCAAGTATTAAATGATTGGCCACTGCCTGACTGGGTAGTCTACCTCCTTTCAAATTGCTACAGTATGACATGTATTACAAATCCATTCTTTCTCCCCTGTTCTTTTTTTCCTGTATTTCCTGTCTTGTTAGATGGCTTCAGCCTTCAATCATTCTTCGATCACGGAGTTGTTCATGTGTTTCATTTCCTTTGATCTCCTCAAGTTTTTTTCTTCGGTTATCCTTGAGTTTTTGGTTACACATAACCAACCGTTCCTTTCGTCCTTTTTCCATTTGTAGAATTCCAAGTCCTATTTCACTCATACACTTTCCTTCTTTTTAAAAGCCGTTGCTTTCGTTGTCCATCTGTTTCATTTTTTCGGATTTCCCTACGTTTTAGGGTTTGCTTTTTACCCATTTCCTTAAATATAGATTCCCAAGCGTTATTTTAGTTCTAAGCTTTCTTTCAGAATTCAGAGATCTTACAGTGTACTCCCCGTCTGACATTTGTATAATTTATCTAGGACTATTTCAACTGGCAGATCTTCAGAATCTCGATATTGTTAATGTTCGATATTGTCAATGTTCTTTCAATCTGTATCCTGCATGATCACGTGTGCCTTTGTCCTTCCTCTATGTCCTCCTTTGTATTTGTACAATTCTGTATTTAATTACCTATACTGCTCTTTCCAAGAAGTACAAATCCTGAGCTAGTAGATGATGGTCCTCCTGTAATCCTTCTTCTCTCAGGGTCCAAGTTTTCCTTGACTCTCTTGGTCGCAGCTTTTTGGCAACAAAAGCGGATTTGCCTACTCTGAGAGGCTGGTATTTGATGTAAGTGTGCCGGATTTGCCTTCTCTAAGAGGCCGGTATGCTTGTGGAATCTGTGGAACGCTTGAATTAATTATTTTTCTGACCCTGTAAATGATTGTAATTCTTTATGAACGATTGTAAAACATAGATTGGTTACGTAACCAACAACAACCAATTAGGGAATACAAAGGTAAGTGCCCTGCGCACTACCCACACCCGTCTGCCTGCCACCCCCCCCTCTCTACCTTCATCTACTTCTCTTCCCCCCCCCATCCCCTCTCTATCCCACTTCTCTCCCCTCTCCCCTAACGAGGTCCTTCTCCTTGTTACCTCTAGTCGCCCCACCTCATGCTCTCTGGACCCGGTCCCATCCACTCTGTTGCAGTCTATTGCACCTGAACTTCTTCCCTTCTTAACCCACCTTATTAACACCTCTCTGACATCTGGCTACTTTCCCTCTACTTTCAAGACTGCCAGAGTCACCCCCCTCCTGAAGAAACCGACACTTGACCCCTCTGAGATCAAGAACTACAGACCGGTTTCCCTTCTATCCTTCCTATCTAAAACTCTCGAACGTGCTGTCTTTAAACAACTGTCCTCCTATCTCCACCAGAACAACCTCCTGGACTCCAACCAGTCTGGTTTCAAAGTGGGTCACTCGACAGAGACTGCCCTGCTGGCAGTGACGGAGTCGCTCCATGCCGCTAGAGCGAACTCTCTCTCCTCCGTCCTGATACTCTTGGACCTGTCTGCAGCGTTCGACACGGTGAACCATCAGATCCTCCTCTCCACCCTCGAGGGGATGGGTGTCTCAGGCTCTGCACTCTCCCTGTTTGCATCCTACCTGACGGGTCGCTCCTACCAGGTGATGCTGAGAGGGTCTGTGTCAGAACCACACAGGCTCACAACTGGGGTTCCCCAAGGCTCGGTTCTGGGTCCTCTTCTTTTCTCTCTCTACACTACATCTCTGGGTGCTGTCATCCACTCCCATGGCTTTTCCTACCACTGCTATGCCGATGACACCCAGCTGATCCTCTCATTCCCCCCCTCTGATACCCAAGTGGAGGCACGCATTGCTGCTTGTCTGGCTGACATCTCGGCGTGGATGTCGACAAACCACCTGAAGCTCAACCTGGACAAGACCGAGCTGATGTTCCTCCCGGGGAAGGGCTGTCCGCACCGAGACATGGCCATCACCATTGATAATGCTGTGGTGACCTCAACTCGGACTGCGAAAAATCTGGGTGTGACCCTGGACGATCAACTGACGTTCTCGGCAAACATCGCATCAGTGACAAGGTCCTGCAGATTCCTCCTCTACAACATCAGGAGGATTCGCCCCTTCCTCACGGAGAAGGCAGCCCAGGTGCTCATCCAGGCTCTCGTCATCTCCCGCCTGGACTACTGCAACTCCCTCCTTGCTGGTGCTCCGGCATCTGCCATCAGACCTCTGGAGCTTGTTCAGAAAGCTGCGGCTCGTCTGGTGTTCAACCGCCCCAAGTTCTCCCACACAACCATCCTTCTCCGTTCTCTACACTGGCTCCCCGTAGCGGCCCGCATCCAGTTCAAAACCCTGGTGTTAGCCTATAGGGCAGTGAAAGGAACAGCTCCTTCCTACCTCCGGGCTATGGTCGATGCCTACACCCCTGCCCGACCACTTCGGTCTGCCACCTCGGGGCGACTGATTGCCTCGTCACTCAAGGGTCCTTCTGGCCGATCCACACGGTCACGACTCTTTTCTGTTCTGGCCCCACAGTGGTGGAATGAACTCCCCACTGATGTTAGGACAGCAGAGTCACTGCCCATATTTCGCCGCAGGTTGAAAACCCACCTCTTCAGGAAACACTACCCTTCCTCTCTGCCTGACCTACTTGTTGTTAACTAGTTGTACGAACGCTTGTTTTCTATTGTTGTATTGTTTATTGGATCTTGTTTAGTCGATACACTTAATTGTTTTAGCTCATGCTCATTTGATTTAGCTATTTTGTCTCATCTGGTTAAGGAAATAGGTAGCTGATATATTGCACTTTTACCTTAGCGCTAGGTATACTCTTGGTTGCTTGTTTTTGCAGAAAATGCACTAAAGACTTCTGGTGATTAGTAGTTTTTGTTCCCTACCTATGTTGAATACACTTATTGTAAGTCGCTTTGGATAAAAGCGTCTGCTAAATGACTGTAATGTAATGTAATGTAATGTAATGTAATTGGTTGTTAATGTTGTTGTAATTGAGATAGGTTTCATGTTTGGCTCGTTTGGCTGTCAACGTTTCATGAGCCTCCAGGAAGAAAGTTCTATTTATAGTGACTCATAGGAATAGACTATGTGACAACCGGGAATAGTCTGGTGACCACCAGACCGGTTGGCAGCCGGAATGTAGACGGCACCCGGGTAAGCAGTTTGAGTTAGCACCCCAGCCTGTATTCGCCGTGAGGAGGACGCCCACAAAACCCATGTGAGGCCTTTAGGAGGGCCATTCATGCCGCAAGTGGAGCCTGTCGCCCTGTCGGTGGAGCCTGCAGAATCCACTACTCCCGAATGAAGTGTCTGGTGCTGGAATCTGGTGCAACGCACAGGTCCTGTTCGTACTCCTGGTGAGAGCAGGAGAGGACCTGATGAGACGTAGGAAGTGCCCGGCCAGGAGTCAACCCACAGTGCCTAGTCCCTCCACGCGCCGGATGGTGCAGCGGATTGTGTGTCCCTGGTTTTTCCCTAAGGGACTGATCGAGGGCAGCTACTGGGACGTAAGTCGGGACTTGAATACCCCGGCTTGGTCACCCGAGTGAGGGATATGATGTTGGAAGACCCGAAACCCTGATGACCTTGGGATACATCAATGAGGATACGTCCCAGTTGCATCCTAGCGATGTTTTTTTTGTTCAAGAAACCCTATAAATACAAAGGGAAGATATCATTGCACATAACAACCACACCAAGGTGTCTAATGTCACCTCATAAATGGGAAAACAATGGGAAATATGGGAAACGATTACAAAAATCACCTTTAAACATTTGTTTTCTAGTTTCTTAGATTTTTCTTTTATTTCTCATTTAGTCTGTCTTCAGTCTTCAGTCTGTGTGGCCGCGCCCGCAACAGTCTACCAAATATCACACCCCACTACTACACCAGAGTAATCTAGTAAGAGACTAGCGTTGACTCCCATTGTAACAATGGAATGCGGAAGTGCTCATTCTATCTCAATGGGATAGTTCCAGCCATAGGAGCAATGTTTGGAACTATAGCCCATAAGGCACCCGCTTTGCGGCGAGATCAAAGCGTGTCGCTACTCTCCTACTCTACACTCTGTACCACACATCCCTTCTCACAATATGCACACCACATAGTGTGCCCTTCCACCATTGACAATCATTTATTATTAAGACACTAGAAACACGCCTCAAAATCAGGAGAAAAAGCACCGATTGATTGAACAACTTCATTGTGTGCGCCGGCATAGAAATGATCAAATCAGTGAATCCCCAAACAACCCAGAGCATCTCAGCTGTTTGCACAGTCAAAAGACCTTTTCTGTGAGTTTGCTGAAACCATTGTAGAGTACGCTAACTGAGACGTGTTTTCGTATAAGGTGAACATTCAGCAACAACATAGCAGACCTCACAAGCTATTTTCAGAAAAAAAAATGGTATGGAGGGAAAAAAAGAGGGGGCTTATAGTATAGAGTCCTGTGGGACTGCAGTCAATGAAGTACATAGGGTTTAAGTGGGCATAGCTGGAGTAGTGACTTATGGATGGACAACACAAAGTGAGACGCTGAGAAGTGAGACTGATAACTATTCAGGACTTTGGAATTGGAGAAATAGACTCAACAGACCAAAAGCCCAGTTAAGTGTTCCGTTATTCCACTTCAATTCACTTGCTACTTATAGCCACTTGAAACCCATTGCTCTAAATAAGGGAGAGAAAAGAAACTCACATTGAAATAAACTGATGTGTTTATGAAAAACACAAGGGGGATATATCCTGGACTAGCCTACATAATATAAAGTATACTCTGGGGTATAAAACAGGCTATAGCCTACTACTAAAACCCCATATGGTTAAGGGGAGTCCCTCAGGGCTCTACACTGGAGTTTATGGAGTTGGTAACAACAGAAGGCACCTTAACCTTAGCCCTTCTATCCTCTATTCCTCTAATCCTCTATATCACCCGTCTCGCTGCGTCGCACACAGGCCGCTTTCCTACAGGCTTCTCGCATCCCACCTCCACCCCATTCACCTCCATAGTAGCTATTTTCCCTGCTCCCCTCTTTCTATTTCTATTCAAAGGAGCCTTATCGGCACGAGAAAACATACATTTACATCGCTAAAATGGAACAAGAAGATAAAAAACAAACTTTCTTTTCTCTCCTACTTCCCAGGTTCCTGGGGTAAGGCTTCACTCACACCTACACAACAATGTTGCATGGAAGATGTAAGCAAGTTGCAAATGCCTCCATTTCCTACAAGGCTTTGCGGGAAGTGGGCGGTGCGCTAGAGAGGAATGCGGAAACAACAGACCCACGTTTCTCTGCGTGTAGTCTTTTTGTGGAGTTGTGCTCAATGTGCTGGTAGACTCAGAAGACTACAAAGAAACTCCGCCCATTGGGATCAAAAACAGCTCTTCTCTCCTATTGGTTGGTGGTTAAACCCCACTCTCTGTGTAGTGTGGATGTTGTGTGGATGTTGCGCCTACACGCTGTTGTACGGCTTTCGGCTGTGTTTCGACTGCCCCCCTCCCCCTCATACAACACGTTTGTCTCTTCAAACCATGTGACTACCATTGGAAATGAATTGCGAGCTTGCAACACGCACAAGACTCATGCATCAGCTATACAACATTCTGTTGTGTAGGTGTGAGTGAAGCCTAACAGTCCACGTGCGTCGCAAAGACGACGGCCACACGACCTAGCTCCTTCCCAAAGACTCCAGGGTCGACGAATCCCGAATAAAAACTAGACTAAAATGTTAGGAAGGGACTAGTGGACAAGATATCCAGTATAAGTCATTTTACAATTGGTTGCATGCTGAAAATAGACGATCTACAAGCTCACAAGGCGTCACGCTGCGACGCCTTGTGGGCTTGTAGATCGTCTATTTTCAGCAAGTGAAAAAACCAGTCGACGGCATCAAGGCCCGCCAAAATACATTTTGTTCAACTAAATCTTATGATATTTAGTCGACTAAAACTAGACTAACACTAAAACATTCCAGGTGACTAAAATGTGAATAAAACTAAATTAAAACTATTCAAGAGACTATGACTAAAACTAAAATTAGCCAAAATATTTTGGGCTGTTGAGCAACATCCCGGTAAATTCATTTGTCATTTTATGAAATAGTTTTGCAATGGGTATGTGAGGGGGGGGGGGGGGGGGGGGGGGGGGGCTCCAACACATACCCACTGCAAAACTATTTCACAAAATGACAATATAACCAATGCAAAAAGTGTACGCGCCGCCCGGGGGCATGCTTGGAAGTCTTTCCCCTGTCCAATATCCACATCCTGGGACGCTAGGCCTACACTATTTTCATTAATGTATTAATGTCTCGGAGATGGAGGCAACATAACTTGCAGTTATTTTTAAAAGAACATCTGAAAGGGACCATTGGGTATACCCCATGCCTAAACAGTGAAAATCCTGTTCAGTGTATTTCACCTGTGAGATATTTTAAATGCGAAACACCTGCTGCACTCTGGCCTGCAATAGTAAAGCCATGCATATTTATTCCTCTATGCAATGCTGAGATCTCTTTTGCTTGTGCACATATTTTCCCTCTGGGAGGGACTATCATGTACAACAGTGTGTGTGCTATAATTGGATGTGCGCTATCTTGGCCCTATTTCTCTGGGCGTTGTCTGTTGTCAGCAATCAGTTTGGATACACACAAATATAAGACGCTGTTGCACGAAATTCCACATACAGCCAGGATCGATACGACCTGGCTATCTGTTAGATATGATTTGAGGAGGTTGTTTGGGGACTTTTTAGCAATTGGATAACTCCCCCCTATACAATGCGGCGATCGATCTTAAATCATCTTCTTGCGCCAGATGCACCGCAATTCTCAGCTTGTTCCCAATGTCCTCTTGCAGTGGACAAAAAAACCTACCCAACCTCTGGCCATGCACGTTGCTGAATCAATGTGTTTCAATGAGGGAGATACTATTCTATTTTTCTGATTTCCCACCCCCAAAGAATCACGAATCAGTGGACACATGCTGTATAAATTAAATGAATGTAATCACATCAATAGCAGTAATATATAGCTGTACGGAGAACAGACACTGTTTGAGACCACAGGGAGGCTTTCCTTTGCATGTCATCATTTTGTCTCTCTAGGGTAATACATGACAAAAAGGGAGTCCACACACAAGGCAAAATGTTTTAAATTAGATATGTATTACTCTAAATTAAATAAAGTAGGCAATAATCAAAAATAAACTGGTATGAGATGTGATAATGTCAGTAATCAGTCATGTAAGTGTGTGGATGTATGGAGCGTGCTGTGTGTGAGTGTTGTAAGAGGTGTACGTGCAACTGTTCAAAGGAAGGAAGGAAAGAGAGCTTGCTTGAGAGCATGGAAGGAGAGACGCCTATATACTCTCCCAAACCCCACCCCACCGATGTTGTTTTCGTCGACTAAAACTATGACGAAAAATGTTCGTCGACTACCTTTTTTCACTGACGAAAACTGAATGGAAACTACATGAACACTAAGCTATGATGACAAAACTGACTAAATATACTGTCGATTTTGTCAACAAATAAAAACTAGACTAAAATGTTAGGAAGGCACTAGTGGACAAGAGATCCAGTATAAGTAATTTTACACTTGGTTGCATGCTGAAAATAGCCGATCTACAAGCTCTACAAGCTTGTAGATCAGTTATTACGATGGCATCAAGGCCTATCAAAATACATTTTAGTCGACTAAAAGTAAACACTAAAACATTCCGGATGACTAAAATGTGACTAAAACTAAATGAAAACTATTCAAGACACTATAACTAAAATAGAAATCTGCTGCCAAAAACAACACTGCACCCCACTCAGGTGTACACAGTTGGCCTGACGGCCTGCTCCACTCTGCCCTAATCACCCAGGCTGCTGACATTGAAAGGGGTTTGGAAGGAGGAAATAAAGCATCCATTGATCCAATATTTACTCGCTTTTGTAAAATATGCCACTATAGGCATGTGCAACTGTGGACCATAGGATTTCATCACTGTGTCAGTTTGTGGCAGAATCTCATTACTATAATCTGTAAAAAAAGAAAAAGAAAAAAAAAGAAAACAGAAATCCTCAAAAATGGCATAATTTTTGTTTCTTTTTAAAGCCGTAGTGAAATGAAAAATATGTTTTTCACACTTTTAGACCACATCTGTGGTCATCATATGAGCATACCTAACAATGGATGCCAAACAAATGGGTACATTTTAATTTTTGTGTATTTTTCCATAAAAATCTAAAACGAACTGCGTGATGACGTGTCGAGGCCCACATCGATTGTTAAAAGCCAATACAAATTAAGCTCACCCGTTTAATTCCCCATATCTGTGCATCCGTCCAACACAGCTGCTACTGATTACAGAAATCCTCCGTTTTTATTCCCATTCAAGATACCATCCAGACAGTGTATTACTCGGTTTCAACTTAATCATCACGCTAAAATATGTATCTGAAAACATTATAGAAATAAGCCACATAACGGTAAACTGGTACAGCTGGCCGACTATCTGACTTGTAAACAAACACACTCCATGCGTCCTGCGGATAGCATAGCTACCGTCCATAGCTACCGTCCCATCGCCTGAAGGGATGCAACGCTCTGATTGGTTCAGAAACTTCAGAGCGGTGTTTCAAGCTGAAACCGTCTGAAACTTCAAAATAAAATGCCCACCATTTCCGTTTCCCTACACCTTTAATAAATTGAATGCATGGCAAGATACCAAGGTGATGAGTCTGAGTGACTTCAAGTATGAAGAGTCTACCAAGTGTGGTGTTTGAGTTTAAAATTGGTGAACTTGAATCAGTTTGTTAACGTGCCATTATTATAGTCAAACATTATACATTCAAAGAAAGGCGGATTCCCTTGATTCCGAGCAGAACCAAGAATATAGCTCACATTCATTTAATTAAGCATTTAAAAAAAATAAAATAAAGAGAAAGCACTTCAACCACTAAAATACATTATACTTACTTCAATGACCGGAGTCCCCCATGGGTTTATACCAGAGCCCCCTCCTTTTTCCACTTGGTTGAAACCTAAAAGCCGATCTAAGAGCTCACAGCGTGCTGCATTGCGCCCCCTGGATAGGGACACTAGGATTCATTTTTTAAATGAACATCGGATGTTTTGAAGGGGTGCTCTAAAAAAAAAAAGAAAAAAAAAAAGAAAAAAGCTCTGAATCCGTTCAAACACAGAACACAAGCCTCTGGGGTTAGCTACAGTTACACAGCATTTCACCAGCCTCAAAGTAGTGCTGCAGCATTCATGTGAACCTAATTATACCTTGCCTGCATCCCACCATTATATAAAAAAAAGACTGAATAAGAAACAAATCAAACAATTATAAAACAATAATTTGTGCCAGAATTGCTGCAGAGCAAGTCGCCTCAGCAAGTTTACTGACCTGGGATCACATAAGAAATGCACATTAGCCTGAAGGGGCCCAATAAAGTAAAGGATTCTAGTGCTAAATCCTATACCCAAAACTTTAGGTGTAAACTTTTATGAGCCTGACCTGATGCTGTTGTGTCTGCAAAACACTTTCCATAATACAGTATGTGTGTGCATTAGAATCGAATGCACACCCATACTGTAATATGGAAAGTGTTGTTAGATATTTTAATTCTTTATATTTATTCTTGTAAAGCACTTCTTGGGACACTTCTCTGGAAAGTTCCTATACAGATACACTTTATTTACTTACTTAACTTATCCACAAACTTGACTGTCAACAACACTATCTTTACCTTTAGGGTGAACGATTTGTCATACAGTATGATTTGAAATGAAACTAAAGCCTTCATTGGCAAACAAAATACTCGATCGCAGTGTCCATTGGTAATACATCAAAAAAATAAGTAGTTTTGGTTGACTTGTTTCCGAAACCAGCTGCCAACATTTTCATACTTCAAAGACTTCCATGCACACACACTACAGTGATTCGTACAAGAGATAGAATATAATTGCCTGGATATGAATAATTCAGGCATGGGATTTATGATAAGACAAAATTCTTATCGAGGGCTTTCCTTCAAGGTCCCCTGGACTGTTTTCCTATTTACATGGCTGGCTGCACATACGAGGCTCTGAGGTCTGTATCTTTTTACAGTCTTCTTTCCCACTGATGCCCACACGACGTCAGCAAGCAGGGACGTGCAGAGAGTGTTAGAGGGGCACGGGCTGAAATCCAGTAAGAGGGCACTTTTGGACAAAAATAGTGAAAATAGCAGATCTATACAAGCTCACAACGGGTTGAATTTCTTTCACCACAGTAAATGCGGCATCCGTGGTCTGGAGAGGGCAGTTGTTTTACAGACAGGTACAAGGGCCTTTGATGTCTACTGTATGTGTGCACGTCCCTGTCAGCAAGACATTGACACCCAACAGCTCATCCACTGGCTGGATGAGCAGTCATTTGATTCCGTGGAGTTTAACAACATACTCATCAAAGGCATGATATGGCAATTGTGCATGAGTCATAAATGCATCCATCATCATTGTTTCTGAGGCTTACAGTGAATAGCGATCAGTGACAGCAGGCGTTGAAACGGCATCAATTGATTTGGCCAAAGAATGCCACAGTAGCCTACGCACGCCCACACAGACATGCAAACACACGCGCGCCCGCACAGACATGCAAACACACGCACGCCCGCACAGACATACACACGCACGCACAGACATGCAAACGCACGCACGCACAGACATGCAAACGCACGCACAGACATGCAAACGCACGCACGCACAGACATGCAAACGCACGCACGCACAGACATGCAAACGCACGCACGCACGCACGCACGCACAGACATGCAAACGCACGCACGCACAGACATGCAACCACTCTTGTTAGACATCGCAGTTTTTCACAGCCAAATGAAAAATGCAACGACAGTAATGATTCCACCACTGTGTGACATGAAGAAGTGTGACAGTAGAGGTTGTGCTGCAATTTCTTGAAGTGCTTTCATGCATTTTAAACCACTTTAACCCAATATACTTTGTTGACCAGGAACCCTGGGTTCTATACTTGGATCTCTCCTTTTTCTCTCTACACAAAGGGCCCTATCTTGTGCCACCCCTTATCTCTTATCCCTAAACCTATTTGCCCCTATTTATTTTGAAATATATTTTAAAATAGTTCAACTAGCTGATCTACATCGATACGTTGTGAGCATATAGATCTGCTATTTGAACTATTTTAAAATGTTTCTCAAAATAGTAAAAAACCTCAAATAAGTTTAGGGATAAGGCGTAAGGGGTGGCACAAAATATAGCCCTTGTGCTCTTCGTCAAAACCAGACGATCTACAAGCCCAAGGCATGTGACATGGGCATGTGACAAGTTGTGAGCTTGCAGATCTGATATGCCAAATGAACATAATGTTCACCCATTATGATGACCAGTGCTGTTTTTGGCAATAGTTTTCATTTAGTTATAGTCATATTTTAGTCACCTGGAATGTTTTAGTGTTGATTTACTGAAAATTGCTGATCTACAAGCTCACAACGCGTCGCAGCGTGACGCGTTGTGAGCTTGTCCACTAGTCTTGTCCACTAGCTTGTCCACTAGTCCCTTCCTAACATTTTAGTCTAGTTTTTATTTGTTGACGAAATTGTCAGTATATTTAGTCTTAGTTTTAGTCATCATAGCTTATAGTTTTAATTTAGTTTCCATTTAGTTTCCGTCAGTGAAAAAAGGTAGTCGACGAAAATGTATTAGTTAGTTTTAGTCGACGAAATCAACACTGATGATGACTAGGGACATTAGGGTTGAGGTGCATAAAGCTTTGTCTTTCAGCACAACCGCTTCCATTTGCATTGCCTCATTGTCTATTAAACACCCTTTAGCTCCCCTGGATGCTGCAGGCAGTTATTATGACTCATTCATAACATTTTGTCCCTGTGTGTGCACTTTTAGAGAGTGTCGGCCCTGTAAAATGTTCTTTTTTTCTTCCTCTAGTAAATCTATTCGAGCTGCTGCATGTTTTAACGAGGACCTTAACAAAGCTCTCTTATTAACACTTCGTACCCTTAGCGAGAAATAAAATACTTACTTATTTCTACTTAAATTAGAGCTTTCTACGATTTCTTTGAATCAAAATGTGGGTACTTCAATTACTATTTACAAAAAAATCCCTTGGTGGTGCATTTTATACGTGTGGTGGGGGGCCCAGAGTGCGTCCACCGCGGAAAGTAGGGTTTATAATAACACAAGCCGCCTTTGTATTGGTGAGTAGCGAAAAGGTTATTTGTATTTTCGCTACAGTCGAGAGGCTGGTCTGCATTCCATGCGAGCGAAGGAAGTCGAGAGTAGCATAGCTCTAATGCCTTTGCATCAGAGCTGCATGTGCTTAGGGATCGGCCCTATAGCAAACAAGAAAAGGGTCACAAGTAAATACAGTACACCCTTATTTTGTGTTTCCTACAGAGTTTCCCCTAGATTTTGAACCTGAAGGTGTAGGGGAGGAGGTGCTTTTTGGGGTTCTCAAAATGCATTTTGTGTATAAATGTTTATAAATCCTAATCCATTATACTGTACAACTGCGACTACAAGATCTGTACAAACGTACCATATCATTCCCACTATTTCACTGCACACAAAAGAGCTAGTGCACTAAACTTTGCTAACTATTTCAAATTAACATTGATGAAACGTACTCTTTTTCCAAGTTTCTCAACCATAAGACAAACACGAAGCACCCCTGTGCCATCAGTCACAAACTGTGAAAACCCTCTATCCCAGATATAAAAATGTGAATACATTATTTAACTATACTTTCTTTTAACAGTGGTACAGTAACCTCAAACGACCTCAAAAGATTCTGCCAAATATATAGTTCAAATAGTTCATCTTTCTCTGGCTTATATGAATTTCCTGCTGCGGGGGCAAGTCTACGGCCACTTACTTGGGTGATGAGGCAAAACTTGGGCCTAGACAATCTTAAATCCTCCTATCTCTTTTCTCTAAAAACTTTTACTCAAATATAGATATTGTTTCTTTTTCTTTTTTCTCATACTGCAGAACAGGAACCCTCTGAAAATCTGCAGTTTTATTTCATTTCAAGTGAACCTGTAACCAATGTGACAATAACCCTCGGATCAGGAGCATTATACCAAATTAAATCACACCTGTGGGTGCGACGTAACTCTATAAGTGCGTCCCAAACCCACACACCACCGCTCTCAAAGGGCACCTACGGATGGCTGCAATTCGAAACTGGCCCCCGTAAAATCCCACCCCTTTTCCCCCTCACTGTATATGTTTCTTTTCCTTTTTTACCTCCTTTATGATGAATTCCTGTTCTGTTCTTTGACTATATAGAAGTGTCTATTTGTACGTCTCTAAATGTTTTGATGAATTGAACAAGGTGGACCCTCTTGTAAATGTGTAATGCTTTATTGGGTCGTCCACTCACAGTTAAGTCTTTGTATTGAGTTGTGCTTGAAATGTACTGTAATTCTGCAAATTAATACATCAATCAATCAATCAATCAATCAATCAATCACTCAATCAATCAATCACATCAGGGGTTTTCAACCATTTTATACCAAGTAGGCCTACCACCACAGAAAATATCTGGCACCACCATAATAACTGATGTTAAAATACAGGAGCGTAGACCTGCCCCATCCTATTCAGCTATTATTAACACAGGAAGAAAATGTAATTTATTCTTTGAATTGTTTTGTTTTTGTTGTCAGAAGTCTGTGCACTGTTTATGAAGATGTAAGCAGGGTGTCTCGGCAAGTTAGATGCACTTCTAAAGGTCTTCCACATGTGGTGGCGGAAGCTTCAATCAGTGAAATCCAGAGTTTTAACATAAGACATAGAATGAAAAATCTAATCCAAATATCAACCATTGAATTCAGCTCACAATGCCTAATCTCGTACCAATAAAAATTGATCTTGATTTAGATCTTTCCTTTACCACTACATTGTGCTCTGCATAGTATTACAGCATGTTTTATCATCTTAAAACCTCTTAGCTTTGCCCCAGGTGTCTTAACTTTCTGAGCTCTAGTTTCCTGCTTCTAGCAGACAATGTAGGGCTTCCGTCAGACTCTAGCTGCCTCAGTCTCAACTGGGGCAGTGGAAGCATGTACATGTAGCAGTGTTGACTTTTAGCACTTCAAGGTCTTTGGATCTCCCCTAAAAAAAGTTGGAGCTGCAACCCAACAGCAGGCAGGTGTTAGTCCCTGGACATGAATTCTAAAGTGCAGGCTGCCTGTGCTGCAATGCCCCCTGTTGCAACAGACCACGTCTGACGTTAATTCCCACAGGCCAGTGGCCTTGACAGAAAGGGGCCTGATCTCCCGTGACAACTGTGACAATGCACTTTTGCTGCGCTGTACACCTGAAGTCTCACACTGAAGGCTGTGTAAGTAACAAATACACTGCAGAGCTGCAAAACACATCCCAGAGGTCTTTCTGTGGCCTGAAAAACATTTGAATTTAAAGCGCAAATTTACATTTGTTTTCTAATACATAATATCATATTATATATGTCCCTCAAGCTTATTGTCTCCACGAAGGCATGGGGTACACATGATCTCTGTAGTCATGTAATGTGATCAAGATGAGTGTTGGATTCCTCAGATTCTACACTGATTGGCTAAGATTGCCTTCCAAAGATTTCAGGAGTGGTCCGTTTCGTACAAAATGCTTGTGAAACGAGGTGCAGTGAAACGGTGCACGCATATATTCCCAATAGGCTGAGGAAGCAATGCCACTTGACATTTTTCAAATCAGCCTCATGGTGGCGCTATAACAGGTCAAGTCACGTCTTTACATGCACTGATCTGCATCAAACTTTGTAAGCACACTCCCTACAGGCCAAGGAAACATGTCTGACTTTTAGTGTTGTTGCCAAACATCACTAACACTCCAATCCTCCTGGAGGAGACCTGGGCCCAGAAGGGCACTTTTTAAGTGGTGCAACCACTTCATTAAGTAGCTTTGTATGTGCCTACCTGGCTGCCTGGGTCTGAGCACGAAAATAGCATATTTGGTTGGTTTTCAAAACCAAGTGTCACTGTTGTGCAGCCTAACACACACATACATATTAACTGTATATATGATGATTTCAGGTGTAGTACAGTACAGTAGAGGGACCCCCTGGGGACCCCACACGGTAACTCTGTCATTTCTCAACCGTTTCGGACGTGGGGCAGCCTGACGGAACCGGCTCGGCCCCCTGGGGGTCTGGAAGTTCCGGGAACCCCCCACACAGAGTTGCACCACTTACTAGCATAGCATAGCATAGCATAGCATAGCATAGCATAGCATAGCATAGCATGTCAGTACAATTGTCAGTTGCTCTATTGTTATGTTTTTAATGGTGGATATAATCTAATTTCTTCTTCGCAGTCTGAAACATGAAACAGATTCAATTTAAACCTTACGGTCATGCCCTCTAAATGTTTAATATTCTGTACAATAATGTGAAGAACATTTCACAAAGTAGTACAGTAAAAATGCAAAATAATATATAAAAAATAAATAAAACCTAATGGCTGGTGATGGCGCAGTGAAAGTGCATTAAGAGGCTAAAATCAATATGGGAACACTTGGATCAAACCCAACACTCAACCACATCCGTTGGCTTACTCTCTCTCTCTCTCTCTCTCTCTCTCTCTCACACACACACACACACACACACACACACACACACACACACACACACACACACACACACACACACACACACACACACACACACACACACACACACACACACACACACACACACACACACACACACACACACACACACACACACACACACAATTTACAATTTAGGCATTTAGCAGACGCTCTTAAACCAGAGCGATTTACATTAAGCAAGAACAAAAAGCATGGGAATACATCACATATATAAACAGCATTTATCAAGAAACATGCGTAAGCTAAGAACGTAACTAGAACATATCTATATATAATGACACTATACATATAAGCTATACATATATATTATACTATGCTGTACTGTTATTGTGCTGTCTACATGACATGCTATAAGTCTGTTTCAAATGCTATCTACACACACACACACACACACACACACACACACACACACACACACACACAAATGCTATCACACACACACACACACACACACACACACACACACACACACACACACACACACACACACACACACACACACACACACACACACACACACACACACACACACACACACACACACAAGAAATCACAAGCAATTTAAACAGAAGGCATATGGTCAAACCCTATAGTGAATGGAATGCTTAATGCCCTGCAGCCTTGACCAGGCAGCCAGGGACTATACAGCAGCACTGCTGCACCTCATGAGTCCATGGTTGAATCATTAGTCGCCCTCACCTCCACACTGACATGGATGACAATGCAACAGCCTTTTAAAATAGTACCGGGCAATTAAAAAACGTGCTGTAGGTTCATATGACATAACAGTTATTCAAGCTGCCTATATGCTCACAACCACCCACATATGCACACACGCACGCACGCACGCACACACAGTTCACCATAGGGAAACACAGAGAACTTCTGAAAAATAACACTTGGGGGGGTGAATTGTTAATTTGTCTCATGCAGGGTCCGTTGAGAATTGGGTAATACGCGGTGGGACAACTATTTGTGTTTTGAGCACCAAAACACTCGGATCACCAGAATTCCCACAGAGAGCATGCAGAAGAGCCCTCGGTCGGTGAATATATGATTAAGCACAGAGTTACATAATGTATGAGCATCCTTCAAATAAGCATTGTTAAACAGCAACAGTTGAGGCAGGATAAGAGGAATAATGGGCCGTTGACGTTATGACGACAGGAACAGAGGACCCACTGGGAGAACTGTGGCCAAGTCACTGTGGGCCTCACAGTAGGCCTACATACTGCAGGCAGGAGATCAGACAAGCATGAAGGATAGGAGGGACTGGGATGAAAGAGATGCAAAGGAATTGATTGATTGATTGAAGAATTTATTAACAGTTTGCAGAATTACAGTACATTTCAAGCACAAACTCAATACAAAGGCTGTTAACTGTGAGTGGACGACCCAATTAAGCATTACACTTGTTTCCAACAGGGTCCACCATGTTCAAATCATCAAAACATTTAGAGACGTACAAATAGACACTTCTATAGAAGAATATGCGGGGCCTAGAGAGAAAGGGATGACTCAGAGAGAACAGTTTCGTCTAGGTTTATTTCGTTTTTGTGTGGCCCCTGTTGTGAATTTGTTTTTCAGAGTGAGTTTCTCACCTCGCTGAATTCTTTAAGCGAATTACAGGTTGAACAAGTCCAAAGAATCTGGTGGAAACTTTATATAAAAAAGTCAAAACAATACTATAGTGAAACAGCATATGATTATGTACCACCCATGGATTTGTCTTCATAATGTTGAAGTTCAATAAGCTAATTTTATAAACGGTTTGATTATGCCTGGCATCCCCTATACCTATAGTGTGTATAGTATAGTGTGTTTATATTAGTAGTTATATTAGTTTCGATATTATACACTGATGATAGGTTCATGATTTACCTATGATCCTAGATGACTTTCTAGGCGTGCGTGCGTGTGTGCGTGCGCACATATGTGGGTGGTTGATGTATTACCTTGTGTTTTCCTTGTTTACTGTAAATGACTCTGGATCGAGAGCATCTGCGAAATACATCTGCTAAATGCCTAAAAGTAAAATGATGAAAAAACAATCGAGTGAAAGTGCCAGCAGAAAAATCTCTTCTTAGTTCTTAACTTCTTAGTGATAATATTTTAAACAGTTATGATAAAATCCATTTTAAGGTTGATTGTGGACACATTGGCATTATAGGCTTGGATAAATCTCTGTCTGTGACGACAGCTTTAGCTGCACGCCTCTATACACAGTACGTGGAGAGAATGTAAAACACAGTCATGACATAGCATACTCTATCAGAGAGAGCTGCATTTACAATGACGTAATGAAGAATCGTCAACACAAGGGTAAACAGCCTATAAGTAACTGTTCCCAGTGGGGTCCGTTGAAAGACATGACATTTTTCTTTTACCAAATTTCCACCATATTTTTGAGGGCCCTCCTATACAGGTTTAATGTTTGTTTTTAGTTCAATGTTTGTTTTAAAAAACGCCATTGACAATGAAGAGAATTTAATGTTTGTTTTGTCCCTAACACAAACATTAAATCCCATTAACAATAAAGAGAATCCAATGTTTGTTTTACATCATCATTCATTACATCACCTAATCATAGCTGCTCCAAGCTATACCGAATTCCCTCCTCGATGTTGTAAGATGATAAGTGCGCCCCTCACTTCACACAGGTGTGATTTTTGTACCAATACCTTAGACAATAGAGGGTATGCGCGTGACATCATCATCAAACCCGGAAGTTACGCAGCAAAAAACTACTTTCTGGCCTTGACAACCCATGCATCCAAACAGAAAAGTCCTATCTGATTGCATTAAACAACGTTAAACAATGTTAAACTCACTTTGCATGTTGCTTTGCCACTCGATTTGCCACTCGATGTGCCATTCACTTTAAGCATGCGCATACCTAACCTGACTCCGCCAGATGGGGCAGCAGAGAGTACACTGGGTTCCCCCCTCCTGCTCCCATCTGGGAACTCTCAGGCAGACTTGATGCCCGGCCACAAAACGGCCTGGCCAATCAGCAGCAGCTTCTAGCAACTTCTAGCAGCAGCTTCTAGCTTCTAGCTGCTGCTGATTGGCCAGGCCGTTTTGTGGCCGGGCATCAAGTCTGCCTGAGAGTTCCCAGATGGGAGCAGGAGGGGGGAACCCAGTGTACTCTCTGCTGCCCCATCTGGCGGAGTCAGGTTAGCGCATACCCTCTATTCTGAGACATTTGTCCCCATGTTTTCCATGGAAAGTGATTACCAACATAATTAAGGCATGCCTAAAACTTTATATTTTTTGTGTTTTTTTCAGCAGGCCGTGTGATGGTCGCAGATTTGTTTTGCCTTCTTAGTATGCAATTTTTGTCTCCACCAGGCCGAAGGCACGGGGAGAGAGTATGTTTTGCACTCCGTCCGAATGTGTGTGTGTCCGTCTGTCCGTCCGTTACCAGCTAATGTGCTCAAGACGGATCTGTCCCATATTTCAAGTTTGCAGGATTGGCACGTTTTGAACAAAAAGCGTCAAATCATGAACGCAGCATGCAATTTACGTGAAATCTTTCACGCACTTTCACGCAATATATCCCACCCTTTTCACATTGGCCTGTTATTATGGGGAGAAATATGTCTCAAAAGTATTCACAAATATTCCATGATTTACAAATGTGTTTCCAAGATTTACAAATGTGTTTCCAAGATTTGCAAATGTTTTTCTATGATTTGCAATTTTTTTTCCATGATTTACAAATGTATTTTGTATTTTTACAAAAAAAGAATAGATTTGTGTGTGCGTTTATCCTAAAATACCATTTGTAAATCCTCAATTGTGCGTGTGAATTGTAAATCTGCATTTGGCATTCCTTTTTCCTGTTGAATCATTTTGAGACAAACGTCACGCTTTTTTATGATAATTTTCACAAATGTATTGTAAATATTCCACAATTTACTAATGTGTTTCCATGATTCACAAATGTGTTTCCAAGATTCACAAATGTGTTTCCATGATTCACAAATGTGTTTCCATGTTTTACAAATGTATTTTGTATTTTTACAAAGAAAATATTAGATTTGTGTGTGCATTTATCCTAAAAAAACATTTGTAAATCCTCAATTATGCGTGTGAATTGTAAATCTGCATTTGGCATTCCTTTTTCCCGTTGAATCATTTTGAGACAAACGTCACGCTTTTTTATGATAATTTTTACAAATGTATTGTCCTATCCACAAAAAAACGTGTAAGTTGGCATTTAAATACATGTGCTATGATTTTTACAAATATATGACAATTTGTAAAAAATAATTTATACTTAAGCGCATTTATCAAAAAATATCATTTGTAAATCATCAACTCTGTGTGTCAATTGTTGCCACTGCATTTGTGGATTTTCTCAATGCATTTGTGACACCAGCCACTTGTGGATTTTCTCAATGCATTTGTGACACCAGCCACTTGTGGATTTTCTCAATGCATTTGTGACACCAGCCACTTGTGGATTTTCTCAATGCATTTGTGACACCAGCCACTTGTGGATTTTCTCAAAGCATTTGTGAAACCAGCATGCGGTAAAAATGTCTCAAAAAGGTGATTGGCTGCCTTGTTGCTAGGCTGCCTCTAAGCCAATGGGAGACTTACCATAAATCCTATAGTCTGAAGATCATGAGCTACAAGGCGAGGGAGGGCGAGGTGAATTTGCCGGTCGGCCCATGGGTCGGCCGGTCGGCCCATGGGTCTGCTGGTCGGCCCATGGGTCGGCTGGTCGGCCGGTCAGCCCATGGGTCGGCCGGTCGGCCGCATGGGTTGGCCGGTGGCTCATGGGTCGGCCGGTCAGCCCATGGGTCGGCCGGTCGGCCGCATGGGTTGGCCGGTGGCTCATGGGTCGGCCGGTCAGCCCATGGGTCGGCCGGTCGGCCGCATGGGTTGGCCGGTGGCTCATGGGTCGGCCGGTCAGCCCATGGGTCGGCCGGTCGGCCCATGGGTCACTATTACACTATGACACATATTACCCTATTACACTTATTAGCCTATAACACTATTGACTGATTACACTATTGCACATATTACACTATTACACTTATCCTATTACACTATTCCACTTATTCCACTATTACACTTATTAGCATATTACATTATTACACTTATTACACTATTACACTTATTAGCCTATTACACTATTACACATATTATCCTATTACACTATTACACTTATTAGCCTATTACACTATTACACATATTATCTTATAACACTATTACACTTATTAGCCTATTACACGTATTAGCCTATTACACTTATTAGCCTATTACACTATTACACACATTATCCTATTACACTATTACACATGTTATCCTATTACACTATTACACTTAAAGGTATATTCAGTGATTTCACTTAATTCAAATATCACTTCTTTTTTTGTTCTGTTGTGATAATCCGCCCTACTATAGAGTGTGCTGACCATATAAGGAGTTCCTCTCTGTCCCCAGTTAACCCCTGGGGTCAAAAAAACGTAGGTTTCGTTTTTGGCTAGGTGGCCCAGCCTTCATCCAATCAGGATAGAGAGGGGCCTTCCGCCGATCGAGCGGGGGCGGGCCTTGGTGTGCGTGCTGTTGGCCTGTCGCGTGTCACCCCATCTTGTTACCGGGGCGGACTGGGGGGTTTTCCAAATCACTGAATGCTCCTTTAATAGACGACCCATGAGCCACCGGCCGACCCATGGGCCGACGGGCCGACTGGCCGACTGATGAGCCACCGGCCGACCCATGCGGCCGCCCCATGGGCCGACCGGCCGACCCATGGGCTGACCGGCCGACTCATGAGCCACCGGCCGACCCATGCGGCCGACCCATTGGCCGACCGGCCGGCCCATGAGCCACCGGCCGACCCATGCGGCCGACCCATGGGCCGACCGGCCGACCCATGAGCCACCGGCCGACCCATGTGGCCGACCTATGAGCGACCGGCCGACCCATGGGCCGACTGGCCGACCCATGAGCCACCTGCCAACCCATGCGGCCGACCGGCCGACCCATGGACTGACCGGCCGACCCATGGGCTGACCGGACGACCCATGGGCCGACCGGCTGACCCATGGGCCGACCGGCTGACCCATGGGCTGACCGCCCGACCCATGAGCCACCGGCCGACTCATGAGCCACCGGCCAACCCATGGACCGACCCATGGGCCGACCCATGGGCTGACCGGCCGACCCATGAGCCACCGGCCAACCCATGCGGCAGACCGCCCGACCCATGGGCTGACCGCCCGACCCATGGGCTGACCGCCCGACCCATGAGCCACCGGCCGACTCATGAGCCACCGGCCAACCCATGGACCGACCCATGGGCCGACCCATGGGCTGACCGGCCGACCCATGAGCCACCGGCCAACCCATGCGGCAGACCGCCCGACCCATGGGCTGACCGCCCGACCCATGAGCCACCGGCCGACCCATGGGCTGACCGGCCGACCCATGGGCCGACCGGCAAATTCACCTCGCCCTCCCTCGCCTTGTAGCTCATGTTGCTTTGTGTTTTTATGATCTTCAGACTATAGGATTTATGGTAAATCTCCCATTGGCTTAGAGGCAGCCTAGCAACAAGGCAGCCAATCACCTTTTTGAGACATTTTTACCGCATGCTGGTTTCACAAATGCTTTGAGAAAATCCACAAGTGGCTGGTGTCACAAATGCATTGAGAAAATCCACAAGTGGCTGGTGTCACAAATGCATTGAGAAAATCCACAAGTGGCTGGTGTCACAAATGCATTGAGAAAATCCACAAGTGGCTGGTGTCACAAATGCATTGAGAAAATCCACAAGTGGCTGGTGTCACAAATGCATTGAGAAAATCCACAAGTGGCTGGTGTCACAAATGCATTGAGAAAATCCACAAGTGGCTGGTGTCACAAATGCATTGAGAAAATCCACAAATGCAGTGGCAACAATTGACACACAGAGTTGATGATTTACAAATGATATTTTTTGATAAATGCGCCTGCAAGTATAATTATTATTTTTTTTTTTACAAATTGTCATATATTTGTAAAAATCATAGCACATGTATTTAAATGCCAACTTACAAGTTACAAGTTTTTTTGTGGATAGGACAATACATTTGTAAAAGTTATCATAAAAAAGCGTGACGTTTGTCTCAAAATGATTCAACAGGAAAAAGGAATGCGAAATGCAGATTTACAATTCACACGCAGAATTGAGGATTTACAAATGTTTTTTTAGGATAAATGCACACACAAATCTAATATTTTCTTTGTAAAAATACAAAATACATTTGTAAATCATGGAAACACATTTGTGAATCATGGAAACACATTAGTAAATTGTGGAATATTTACAATACATTTGTGAAAATTATCATAAAAAAGCGTGACGTTTGTCTCAAAATGATTCAACAGGAAAAAGGAATGCCAAATGCAGATTTACAATTCACACGCACAATTGAGGATTTACAAATGGTATTTTAGGATAAACGCACACACAAATCTATATTGTTTTTGTAAAAATACGAAATACATTTGTAAATCATGGAAAAACATTTGCAAATCATAGAAAAACATTTGTAAATCTTGGAAACACATTTGTAAATCATGGAATATTTGTAAATACTTTTGAGACATATTTCTCCCCATATGTTATAGCGCCACCAACAGGTGGATTTTGCAAAACACATTTTTGGAACAAAAAGGCTCAAATCATCCAATTGCCATCAAAGGCATAATAAGAAATGGCACCCTTTTCACATTGGCCTATTATAGCGCCACCAGGAGGCCACAACCTGACCTGGCCTGGTGGAGACCTGTGCCCAGAGGGGCACTTTACCTAGGCTAGTTTTATTTGCTTTGCTGAGGCAGCAGCTTCAGAGAAAAGCGTTTCAAAGAGAAGAAATAAAATACTTGTTTATGTTATGCTGTAACCCAAGAATCTTCCTGAAAGTGTTGCTGTTTAAAATGGTATCTGCTGCCTTTTAGCACCTCAGAAAAATGTGTCAATAAAGCAGGATGTCTTCATCTTTAGTCCTGAATTAGCTCTTCAGAGTTGCTTGAGCATCACAACTGCACAGAAATAAATCTGCGGTTATATTATGTCAACCCTACATTCTTAGTTGACCTACATTCTTAGCTGCCCATAACTCCGCCATCCCATTACTCTGACTACGTGGCTTGGCGTGCGGTTATAGGGTTAGGGACAGGGTTAGTAATGCGGCGAGTCGGACCAAGTCAGAATAATGAGCCCTCCGACGGTCAGACTAATGACATGGCACGCTCTAGCATCTGTATTCTGAGACACAGAAAATGGCAGCTCTACAAACTCCAGTTGTGGACTTGTAGATTTTCACTTCTGGTGTAGAGGGGAAATAGTAGTGTGCCGCGTGCGTACCCAGTATAGAGACCGAGACAGTTGCACTAACGCTGGGTGACCTACCTTCAAGTGGCCCTGCCGAGCTTAATTGACCATACCTGTGCACTACAACTATTACAATACCACAGCACAGAACAGTACAGACCAGTACAGTGAATACAGTACAGTACAGTGTCCAGTACAGACTACAGTACAGAACAGAGAAGTAGAGTAAAGACTACAGTACAGAGTAGGCCTACAGTACAGCACACTACAGTGAACAGTACAGTACACCACAGAGTACAGAACACAGTTACAGTACAGACTACAGTACAGTATAGACAAGTACAATAAAGAGTACAGTACAGTACAGTGTACACTACAGAATACAGTACAGTACAGTACGAGTAGTACAGTATGACACCCAACTCTACCTCAGGACTATCCCACTCCCCTCTGCCCCCCTGTCATCACCTTCATCACCATCATCCACATTAATCACCTGCCTTGAGGAGATAAAGGCGTGGATGACTGACAACTTTCTTCAACTCAACAGCTCCAAGACATCGGCACCCCACACCAGGTCAAATCATCCCCAATAACCAGCATCACCTTCTCCAGCCAAGACCTCCCCCTCTCACCTGTAGTCACCAACTTGGGTGTAAAAATGGACCCCCACCTGACCTTCTTCCCCCATATTAAACACTTTCTTCCACCTCCGAAACATAGCCAGACTCCGTCCCACGCTCGACTACTGCAACGCACTTCTCACCGCGATCCCTAGCAAGAGCATGCAGAGGCTCCAGTACATACAGAACAGTGCTGCTAGGATCCTGGTGAGAGTGCGAAAATATGAACACATCACACCCATACTCCATTCCCTTCACTGGCTTCCCGTCTCCTTCAGGATAGAATACAAGGTCTGCCTCCTCACCCATCAGTGCATCCACAGCAACCCCCCCACGACTTAAAGGAACTCATTGAACCCCCAGCCTCTACCCGCTCCCTCCGCTCTGGTACATCAAACACACTCAAAAGAACAAAAACAAAACTCTGTGGAATACCGATGTATAATTATCATGAACCCTGTAACTGGGAGCGAACGGACTAAAACGAACTGAAACTACTCAAAGAGGGTTCCCTTTCCCACCTGGAACTGTACGACCCGTAACACAATGAAAGTTAATAATAATAAATGTAACAAATGACTTGTAACAATTACAAAATGTACTGTGATGCCCAATGTGACCCACCTGTTAAAAAAAAAAATATATACTCTGCACCATGGGGGACCGGGCCTTCTGCTCAGCTGCTCCTCGGCTGTTGAATGCCCCCCCGACCACCGGAGGCTGCTGTTGCTATGGTGGTGGAGGTCTGCTAAGCTAACTAACGGGCTAACAAATAAACATCTGTATTGAGCTATGATATTCAAATGAATGTATTGTACCGTGGCTTACATGCTATATTATATAAGATTATGAGAAATGTTCCATTACTTTTTTTCCGATCTATTCAGTGGTACGATCATCCATTTTATTATCACACCGTTAGCAAAATTGGGGGGCGGGGGGGGGGGGGGGGGGGGGGGGGGGGGGGCTTATAGGCTAAATCATATAAGATGATAGCTACAAATAAATGCTTTGGATTATTAGCATGCAAGACCATATCAAAGTTTTGCACACTGTGTAAGGTGAACACAAATACATTGTTGTTTCTGCTTTCCTAGCTGGAAGTTGAAGTATAGAATTGGTACTTTATATGGCCAATCGACCCAAGCATCTCTAACAAAAGCCAAAGAGATCAAATATGTTATAATTTGGCCATAATTGCTTCAGGATGTTCAACGCCAATGTACCGTAACAATTTTCAAATGGTATTGCAAAATCCTCATCATGGAATGGCGTGGTTAACTGTAAAAGGCCATTCATCGACAAAAGCCCTTTACTATAATAACCATTTAGAGGCCAGGTCACACTGATCCCCTCAAATCTAATTTCACCACCAGCCCAACGTCAGACTACTGCTCTCCAAGCACTTTTTCTAATGAACTGTAATTACCTTTCATCTAATTTCTTCCCCTCAATTCCAGTTTGGCTTTGGCGTTTCTTCCATTACATCCTCTCTTGTTTATCCAGATTGTTATATGCAAGCATTTAAATAGGTTGAATGACCTTCAACTTCACACTCGCAGCCAACAGCCTCTGAGTCACGCAAATGGCGTCGTGCACTTCTTGTAGAAAGTGCTGTCGTGCAGTTCTTGAAGCCATTGCCATTGCTGTGCACTACTTGTAGTCACATTGGGAAGCACAGATAAGTTAAAACCATGCACTGTACAGGGAAACTATAATGCAACAACTGGATTTATTGGTTAAAATGGTATAGGTGAGGTTGTATGAGGATATAGTTGGGTTGAGAGACCTTTGGGGGCAATGGAGTTGACCACTTAAAACTCTAGATTTGGAAAAGTGGACCTGAATTGTCTCTGTACACCACACACGCACGCACGCACGCACGCACGCACGCACGCACGCAGAAACTGCTGTACTGCATTGGCCAAGAAATAATTTCTTAAGACCAAAATAATTACCTCAAATGGGTTCTACCTGCACGGCTGGATCTGTTATGTACTATAATTGCGTTTTGACGGGTGCCAGAGGGCTCATTTACCAGAGCTGGGACCCAGAGCAGGTCACAAAAAAATGATAAATACCAAGTGTGATCCTTGAAGACTTTTAAAGAGTGGTTTTGGGGGCCTGTTATCAGACGCATAGAGTCAGTATATCCCCTCGCCATGATTGATGGTGTTTCCCACAATTCTCCCTATTTTCACCCATAGTCTCACCTAGAGTCTATGAGGCTATTGGGTCCTAGACAATATAAGGTACTTATGTCCTTGCTTGCAGTGTTGTGTTGAGAATGTGGCAGCAGAAATGAAAGAAACAAAAAAAGTCCTCCAAGGTCTCTCGAAAGTTTCAAGTCAACCAAGGTAAAACACACTGGCGATGCATTAACATGTTTTGGGTGGGAACCCCTTTTGGTGTTTTAAAGCATTATGTTATACTTTAGCTATTGAAAAATAGCAGATCTACAAGCTCATAGCGCGGCACTTGAACTGCTATTTTTTAAAAATGTGCCTCAAATCTTTGAATATATATTATTACAGAGTGAACATTTTAACTCAAATCTTTGCTTCTGGAGGTCCCTGGAACAACATATTTTCAGATGGGGGTGGAGGCCAATTACATATAGTTTTTGGGGTCCTTGACATGAAATATTGAGCACCACTGATACAGAAACATAAGGTTTTTCAGAAAACTGTCAGGATTTTGAAGACATTTCTTAAATTTCGACGTCAGGCCTAAATGGGTTAACATGTTTCATGGGTCCTTCACAGCGGCACGGAACAACTTCACTGAAGGTCAGCCATGGCTGGTGGAGCCCTGGAGTGTGCTCACTCAGACACCTTGGGGAGTTACTGTGGCCCAGAGTGGCTGCACGTCTGAACGCTGCAGTGGAGACTTTGTAGAAATGTTTCTGTATGGTTCCTTCATGGGAAACAGCCCAGCTCTATAATACAGCACAGTGCAAAGGAAATTGTAGCTGGGCATGTCACAATATTTACCTAATAAGGGCCTTTCTCGCCCCCCCCCCCTCTCCAATTGTTTATATTGTGTTTATTTTCCAAGATGGCTGCAGCACCAGGAGGGGGTGGGTGGGAGGTGAGCGGCTGGGGTTGACATATGCCCTTACTGGGCTGCGTTCACACATTCAAGACACCTGTCTTGTGTCTGTGCATTTTTCTGTGTTCTTAAAACACTGTCATTTGTGAAAGCAATGAAACCAGATATTATTGAACTCCCCTAAAGGGTTAGTTATATGTACTTACTTATGCCGAAAATAGCCGATCGACAAGCCTAAATCGATTATTTTGATCGCTCGACTATTCTTTTTTTTATAATGTCGGAAATGCGTCCACAGAGTTTTGCCCCAAATGGGCTTCTGTCTAAGAAGGCAAGTGGCCGAGACCCCATCTCTGGCAGACTGACTGAGAGACTGGCAATGACACGCAGCAAAGGTCATCAGGTCGCCTACGACTCACTGTCAGGCATGCGCCTGGACCGCTAGGCCAGAGGGCGCCCCTTAAAATGCACACTCACTCACCACAAGCTCCTTGTGTCCTCAGGCACACCAGGAATCCTGAATGGAGAGAGTAATTGATTTGAAATATTATTCAGAAACTGAAGCTCATTAACTGCAATGATGCGGTGTGACATATCTCCCTGTCTCCGGAGTCCTGTGTCAATATTGTACTGTATTAAAGGTGTAAAACACAGATGTCCTGAAATGGCCTTTAGCTTATTAGCCATTCAACAGAGGTAGTGAAGAAACTCTGGATCATTACCAGCATTGATTATCTGTCTCCCAAAGACATGGTCAGCAGCAGCATTTTGGTTGATTCCTCAAGGTCACATTGAAAATGTGATCACTTCGACTAAACACACGCAAAAAAAGAAGATTCCGTCGGCTGTGGCTCAGGAGGTACAGTTGGGTGCCACCGATATTGTCCCTTATCATTTGACCCATTTAGGCCTGACCTCAAAACTTTTAAAAATCCTTCTAAATCCTGAAAAAAATCCTTCTACATTTTCACGATTTTTCAAAAATAGCAGACCTACAAGCTCGTAGCGCGCCACTCGGTGGCGCGCTATGAGCTTGTAGATCTGCTATTTTTCAATAGCTAAATTATAACATAATGTTTAAAACACCAAAAGGGGTTCCCGCCCAAAATGGGTTAACTGTCCTTTTGCGCAGATCACGCAAACCTCAGCAAAAAGAAAAGGACAATATCGATGGCCTCCAACTGTAGAGCTTCTGAGCCACAGCACTGGGATCCAATGATCCCAAGTTCGGCGGTTCGAATCCCGGCTCCTCCTGTCCACATGTCGAAGCGTCCTTGGGCAAGACACTGAACCCTACATTGCCTCCAATTAGTTGGTCGGTGTTAGCTTGCCACCATTGGTGTGTGAATGTGGGAAGTGAGGACGCTGGCGTCGACTGTTCGCCGCTTCACCTCCCAATGTATGAATGAATGAACCATTGTAAAGCGCTTTGAGCACTTGGAAAAGCGCTATAAAATGCAATTCATTATTACTTTGTGAGCCATCTTTCTTAAGACCAAAATAATTACCTCAAATGGGTTCTACCTGCACGGCTGGATCTGTTATGTACTATAATTGCGTTTTGACGGGTGCCAGAGGGCTCATTTACCAGAGCTGGGACCCAGAGCAGGTCACAAAAAAATTATAAATACCAAGTGTGATCCTTGAAGAGTTTTAAAGCCTGTTACCCTCAGGGGGCCTGTTATCAGACGCATAGAGTCAGTATATCCCCTTGCCATGATTGATGGTGTTTCCCACAATTCTCCCTATTTTCACCCATAGTCTCACCTAGAGTCTAGGTGAGGCTATTGGGTCCTAGACAATATAAGGTACTTATGTCCTTGCTTGCAGTGTTGTGTTGAGAATGTGGCAGCAGAAATGAAAGATGCAATTCATTATTACTTTGTGAGCCATCTTTATTCTATTCTATTCTATTCTATTCTATTCTATTCGTGAAGGAGACATGGGTCATTCAAAATGCAGTTGCACATCCTAGGACCAAGACATCCATACACATTACACTTAACTTTAGAAATGACTTTGGGATTGCCTCAATGCCTTTCACCTTAATACATACTGTAAGAGCTATGCTTGTCAGACCAACCCCCGGCCTCTCGAAGTTTTACTCTGCCGACCATTACCTATTCCCAGGATATAATCAAAAGACCTTAAATGTATCCAAGCGGTACATTCTTAAAAAAAGGTAGTACGTTTTTTTAAAGGTGCAATCCAGAACTTGTTTTAATTAATAAAATGTTGTTTTAAACAATCTGTGTGTATGTTGATACAATATAACTAGCACATCTTCAGTGGTTGGAGGTGCGGTCTCCCAATTTAGTTATTGTCAGGGTGGAAAACTACAGTTTTGACCCTGCCTGAAACTCACAAGCCCAATAGCTCAATCCCTCTTGTATTACAGGGAATTAAGAGTCTTCAACCGCTTATCTGGTGTCGGGTCATGGGGGCAACAGTTTCAGCAGAGAGCTCCAGACTTCTCTTTCCCAAGTAACATTAGCCACTTCCTCCTGAGGAATCCGGAGGTACTGGCCTGAGGAATCCAGAGGCATTCCAAGGCCAGTGTGGAGATAATCCTCCCATATCTGGTCCTTGGTCAGCCAGGGGGTATCCTCCCAGTGCAGGATGTGCAGTAAGGAGAATCTCCCTAGGGAGACGCTTGGGGGAATCCGTACTAGATGCCCAAACCACGTAAGCTGGCTCCTTTCCAAGTGAAGGAGCAGCGGCTCTACTCCCGAGTTTGTCGCAGATGACAGTTCTCACCCTATCTCTAAAGGAGTGGCCAGCCACCCATTTGGGAAATCTGATTTTGGCCGCTTGTATCCGCGATCCTATTATTTCGGTCATGACCCACCCTTCATGACCATAGAAGAGAGTAGGGCCAAATTTTCTGCAGTATACAGAGATCTTTGACTTCTGGCTCAGCTCTCTTTTCAACAGTGCAGCGACTGCAATACCGCTCCTGCTGCTCCGATTCTCCAGCTGATCTCTGTCTCTGTCCTCCACTCACTCGTGAACAAGACCCCTTGTTGTAACTTAGAAATTGCAGCTTGAATTGCATTCTACTGACTCTTTGCATAACTGCAAAAACACTATATTAGGGATACAATGTGTACTGTATGTGCTCTGTTAAGTATGTGTACACTAAAGTACACAAAGTAAGTAGCCTTAGAGCCAGTAGGTCAGGATCCTATCTCCTACCTCCTTAGCATGAGGCAGCTTGATGTACAAGCTGTACAACGCCTGGACATGGCGCTCGATCGCAGGGACAGGCTTTTAGAATCTTCTTAAATATGACTCAACTGGGGATTGAACCCCCATTCCCCCAAACTCCCAATCTCAGGGCGGACACTAGGCATGTCATGATGGGAATGGCTTCTTTCAAGATTAAATCTATCTACAAAGCACAAGGGGGGGGGGGGGGGGGTCACTGGATAGATTGACGGTCATGAAATTGAATCAGCCATGCGCCATAACCCTCTCATCCTAACCATCTCAACGCAATCATTCTCAATTCACAATCGATGACAAATGTTGAAACTGTACGTGAGATGGTGCTTTCCACTACTTTCAATCTAAAGGGTTGAATTCCTTGTGAAATGCCAGATGCAAGACATTGAGTCTATGCCAGTGCAGCATGAGGGTCCACAAAAAATAATATGGTCAATTTAAAATGTACAATTAAGGCATTTAGCAGACGCTCTTAATCCAGAGTGATTTACAATAAGCAAGAACAGAAAGCATGGCAATACATCACATACATAAAAAGTAGTTATCATGAAACATGCGTAAAATAAGAACAGTGGAATATCTATATAAAGAAACTATACATATAAACTATACATACTATACTATACTATACATATATACTATAAAGTGCTATGTCTACATAAAATGCAATTCTAGTGCTGTCTACGTAACGTAAGGGGCTAGAGGGTAAGGTCCTTATTGTTGGGTAGATTGCGTTTGCTTTATAGTTTGCCAGTTATCTGTATGTGTGCATTATGCATGCGTGCATTGCAATGCACACGAATGGAATGGATTTCTGCAGGATTTCAGGAAAAAGTGTATCTGAAAAAAGTTATTGCTTAGCCTCCACAGGCTAAGAAATAAGAGTCATAAGGAGACTCGGGTGGGAGTTACTGGAAAGGAAAAGTACAGTACACTGCAAAAACAATAGTTTACCATCTTCTACTCCCACACATAAATGTACAAAGTTTCCTTTTGTATTATTCAGTCATGGGTTTGTTGGCTTTGCGGCTGGCACCTTCACTGAAGTGACTGCAGAAGAAGCAGAGCTACTGTCTAATGTAGGGGTTCCCAAGCCTGTTCAGCCCGAGTCCTATAGAAGATTTTAAAAAAAAAAGACATTTGGTGTCTCCCCGCCTAGGACACTAACTTACAAAAACACATTATTATCACTTGACTTAACTCTATCTCTACCGTTAGCTGTTAGCATAAACCCCAGCTCCAGGGGCCAGCATACACGTTCACTTTAAGAAGTCGGATATGTATATGCATATATATATATATGTATATGCATATATGTATGCTAGCTCTGGTCCATAGCTCTAATGCGTTGCATTTAGAGCTATGTTACTCTCAACCAAAAAGTACTGTTTATACGTGTGGTGGGGGGCTCAGAGTGCTTCCAGTAAGGAAAGTAGGCTTTCTAATGACACAACCCACCTTTGTTTTGGTGAGTAGCAAAAATGTTCTTTTTATTTACACTAAAGACGAGAGGCTGGTCTGCATTCATGTGGCGGGAGTTGAGAGTAACTTAGCTCTAAATGAACGCATTAGAGCTATGGACCAGAGCTATATGTATGCAAGCACTTGACGAAGCCAGACGGCGAAACGCGTCGTGCAATAAAGTTATCTTTGGCCTGCATTTACACCTTGCCTACCAGCACCTCCCCCACCTGGATGTGCATGAGAAGCTATCTGTTTATATATATATATTCTTTTTTATATATATATAATTTCTGAAACACTATTTATTTTTGAGATATAAAATAAATATAATAAATATTATTATGATCATTCTTTTTTTGTAGGATATGTAAAAAAAATAATAAGGTATAGGCTGCATTTGCTCACTGATTAAAATGGTTCCACCACCCAAAAAACCCTGTGTTTGGCAAACACCGGGCTAATGAGTATTCACAGACACAATGCAGCTAAGAACGCTATTAAGTCATGTAGATCATGTGGCATTTAGAGAGGATCCACTGGGCAACACGAAGCAGAGTGAGAGACAGGCTGTGCTCCCTAACTCCCCATGCATTAGCTAATGAGCACGTGGCTCTGGGTGGTCAAGGGGAGAGAGGTGTGCACACTGCATGACTACATGCATTGGGGGCAGGGGGGGGTGGGGGGGATGACAGCTGGCGAAGCAAATGGTCCAGAGTGCAAACATGCAAGGTAATTATAGAGTCATTATGCAGCATTACTGCCATATGGAAACCAATCGAGTGCCATATATCTTATTTTCATCCAGAGATGATTTTACTGACACGATAGTTGGTGGTGGCGTCGTCACAGGCCATTTAATTCAGTATTAAATTTGCCGGAATAATGTTTTTGTTGGTAAAAGAGACCATAATAACCCAGCAAGCACGGTCAGGACCTCGACGAATTAGTGACGTCTCGATTGTGGCCTGATCAAGTGAAACCAAGACTAGTCAGATCTGGCCCAGAATATCACCTGATTTCAACCAACATACATTTTACCCACTAAGACGGACGTCCCTGGATGAATCAGAGAGAGTCCGATCGAGGCCAGTTCAACTTAAAGTCATATCATAACTAGTCAGAATAAGCCAGCATAACCCAGAATAAGCTATATTATTTAAACTGGTGAAGACGTCCTGGAAATTACGTAAAGATCATCTCCATATGGGCTGTGATCTGGCCTAGTCCTGAACGTAAAGATCATCCCCATATGGGCTGTGATCTGGCCTAGTCCTGAACGTCACCGGAGTCACTGGAGGACGTCATCATAACGTTATCATGACGTAATTTGGCTTGCTGGGAACAGCCAAACCTGTCCTACTGGTTCATGACCAGCCATGCTAAGCCAGATGGATCATGCAAGCAAGATAACTTTGTCATTAGATGAACAAATCACTACTGTCTATATGCAATAGGTGTATAGATATATACATATTTTTCCTGTGATCGAGAAAGCGTGCCATCAAGGCAGCAAGGCAGAGCTTGCTCCCAAGAGAAGACAGACTGTGCACCCACCGCACACAAAACAAAGTAGAAAACTGAGCTATACACTTCTAACCACTTGCCAACTGTGCCAAGACATCAGAGGCACATACTTCCCACAGATTGCAATCACCTAAGGAGAATTTGAAAACATGACTAATGACAAAACACTCTGATCAAGTGAAGTACAACAATGTGCAAAAACAGCAGCAAGATTTGTGAGCTGTTGTGGCAGGAGAAGGATGTCTAATGGAACACAATCACCTCCTAAAGGCCTACAAATCATCATGTGTATTTCTGAACTGTTCACACAGAATGACCTCGGTACATAGAAATACTGTACGTACAAAAGAAAACTCACAAGTTCTATGGTTTTGTAAGATAGTTAGTCTCTCTAAGTTGCAATGTAACACAGGTCTGTTCTTTCGGGGCTTTAAATTCATCCTACCTAGGCTGCCTAGATTGTCTTATTATCTTTGGAGCATACGCCAAAGTCTTTGCAGCTTTGATCGGCGAAAATCCGGCGGAAAATAGTCCCATGGTTTGTTGTTGAAGAGAAAAACATGCCGCCATTACGATGCGAGACGAACACAGCCTCCACAGCATGTTGTAGTCCAAACAAACCAGCCGTTCACTTGCATTGAACTCATTTTCCCAGAAGCCATAGCAGCTTGATTTCCGGTTTCGTCATCATAACGCGGCGGCCTCATCACCAGGATCGCGACAAATCTGCTCTCTCTTTTTAGCGGGGAACGCGGGTTACGCAGTAGAACTGTAAACATAATTTCTTTATTCCCATTTAATGGACTATATGCATCCAACCTTTCCGCGTTCAGAAAAAAAAAGCGATTTGTGGGTCCTTTATGTAGAAAACTGCTCTTTGGAGAGGGTTTCATTGAGTTCTTTAAAAGTTCTATACATTTGAGTAAAGAATGTGGAAGTGTATATTTGTACGTCTCTAAATGTTATGATGAATTGATGAATTGTCCACAGTTAAGTTTTGTATTGAGTTGTGTGTACTGTAATTCTCCAATCTGTTAATAAATACTTCAATCAGATAAGAAGGTGGTGAACTTTAAAGAGGATCCAAGGCAGCACTGTGCAGTTGAGGTAGAAAAATCCTTTATTTCATTAGAATTTAAAAACAAGGATTAAAAAAAAACGACCAAGGGTGTTTGGGCCTGCATGGGCCTTCATCAGGGTCAACTGCGTTCAGCTCGGGCCGCTGCACTGCCAGCCGACTCATTGATAGTGGACGTACTATGTGTTGCTGAGATTTTAGACCCATGTATTTTGGTTGGCCCACATCATGATTTAAAAAAAACTGCCTTCCATCACATGCCAATTAATTAACTGTATTTGCAACTGACCTTTTTACACCAGACCGTGCGCGTTTGTGCGTGTGAGTGAGAGAAAGAGAGGTAGCTATAGGATACAGATATTGTGCGCCCGTGCCCGCGCGCGCATGAGAGAGAAAGAGAGAGAGTAGTGTGTAACAACTGGAAGAGCTGGCATTTATAAAAGGTTGGTTGGTTCGTTAATCATGTTGAAAACCTTTGAAAACAGAGAGACAAAGATTAACAACAATGCCAAACAACAAATTATATTTATTTAACACTTTATTTAACACTTTTCCAATCAAATGTTTTCCTTTAAACAATTCTTGTTTTTAAGCAATAAAGTATTTTAAACAAGCAAATGTCTCTTAAACAATTAAATGAATTTTAACCCATTCTGAACGGGAACCCCTTTTGGTGTTTTAACTAACTATAATGGCTTGTAGGTCTGCCATTTTTGAAAAATCGTGAAAATGCGGCACAAATCTTTGAATATATATTCTTTCAGAGCGAACGTTTTTTATTTCGATGTCAGGCCTAAATGGGTTAAGCAATTCAATGTCTAATTTAAATTACTTTTAAACACTAATTTATCAAAGTCATTTTAAGAAATTTAACCATTTTAATTAAACATTTCAAATTAACCATTTGAACCCTTTAAATGGAATAGATAAATGTTCCAAATCAAGTAACTATTTAAGCACTTGGAATAAAGAAATAAGAAAAATAGCTGATCCTTGAGCTTGTAGTTCAGCTTTTTTTCCAACTAGGCATTTTAAACCTTTAACATGAATTGTCCACATTTTAGTTAGTCTTTTAAATTCTTAAAGTAAATAATTTCTAACTTGATTATTTTGTAAAGTTATACTTTTAGACTTTTACACAAATGAAAGCTTCCAATCACAACATGAAAGAAATACTGCGGTAATGTGGTCCTTCACCAATACAAACTAGCAGTTAAATAAACACATTAGCCCATTAAAGCCAGGTTTTAATCACATTAAGCAGTATTGCAAATATGACTGAATAAGACAAAACAATGTCACCGACCATTGGCGTCTTTGGACTTGGAACATACATGCCTTGAGAAGATCTTGCTTCTTGTCTCTGGTGTATTGTTTGTTTGAATGCTCCCTCCAGCCTTTTCAGGTGTTCCAGCCAAGCCCCCAGTAAGGCTATCCAACGTTGAAGATGCCACTACCTACTGGCGAAATGTGGAATTGCAGCACTTTAATGGAAGTGGACGGACGACGTTCATGACGCCACGTGCGTAAGGCTAAACTTCCGCTCGCTCAAGCCATTGAGTTATAATTATACTTCCGGAAGTCTTCCGGGTGCTTCAAAACGCCACTGAGCAACTTCCACTGAAATGAATAGCGGGGGGGGGGGGGGGCGGGGCTAACGCTCCAGTTCGGTCTCTATCATTCTTTATACTCTATGGTTCCAGCTCAGGCAAACGAGCAGCCATCTTGCTGGTGCACTCTGGGAGATGTAGTTACCCGAGTGTGATGTTGGCCATATAAGGAAGATGCCTAGCAAACTCTCCACTCCTGAGTTTCGACCAAACAGTCATCATGTCAACGTCGCCACACAAATAATACAAAAAACTATGAAAAACCACAACATCAAATAATCTAATGAAATAGTGTGGTTTAAACTTAAATAACCTTTTTTTGTCTCCTACAAAATCATGAACGTACGTCCACTCAAGCTGAATGCGGAAGGGTTGGATGCATATAGCCCATTGTTTTTGTTTGTTTTGTTCCTCTTTTCCTTTGGCAAAGTAAACGCATGTTTTCTCATGCCAATAAAGCCCCTTTGAATTGAATAGAATATAGACAGACTGTATGTAGTATGTGAATAAATGTCATAGTTTTCCAGTGATTTGAAAAGTTCTCGTCTAAGACTTTCCAGGAGCTGCAAAAAAAACAGCAATAGATGGGTAAAAAAAAATAAAAAAGTAATATCCGCTCACTGCTTTAATGCTCCCAATTAAATGTCTTATTAGAGAAAGATAAGAATCATTATCCCTTTATCTGAAGAGTTTGTTGGCTCATGAACAGGGCATAATACTGTGTAGATTATAGTAGGAAAAAAGAGAGGGAAAATAAATTAAACTTGTCTTGTTAAGAAATGTAGGTCACAAAGTGAGAGCACAATATTGTCGGTCACAGACCACCTACTAGAACACAGAATAATGGAATTAATCAGCCGTCTTACTCCGAACATTAGTACACTCGTTATCTCAGTGACCGCTTGTGTTTGGCCCTAGTCGCTTCACGCTTCTGTCTCATGATTACCAATGAGCTCGTTTGTTTATTGGTGAAAAGCAGAAACTTAAAGGTTGGATCATCGGTTCTCACAGTGGATTCCGGGATCCTTAATTAGGAGGATTCCAGGGGGTCCCCAGCAAAAGGAGGTTTTAAAGACTTAAAGGGCCATTTCACCCCTTTTGCAACCAGAGCTTATTTTAATGATGTTTAGGACACAAGAAACACTTTCTTGGGGTTTTTGTGTGTAATGTGTTTTTATTTATTCATTTTTAGATATTTTAGTCATGACGCCATGTTCATGACCAAAAAAAGAAAAAAAAATGTGGTCTCACTTCCTTCCTGAACTACAATTCACACCTCCACGCAGCCTCCCCCCTCGCCACAAGGAGTGGACGTGCACTAAAGCATGATGGGCATTGTACATGTAGGAATTCAGAAATCCAGTCAAACCAAACACACAGACTTCATTATTTTCCTGGCCATAAGGTGCAAATTTCAAATTGTGCTACTGTTATCTATACTACAAATACTATTAACATTGAGTGACTGGACTGGACTTCCAGCCGTGAAATGTCCCTTTAAGCCCCGTTCAATGTTTTGGGCTATTTGAAAGTAGCAAATATACAAGCTCAAACACAAAATGTTTTCAAAACAGAGACTGCGACCAAATACATACAGTATAAATCTGGATGTCCTTGTCCATGTAAATCTTGAGAACCCAAGGGCCAAAAAAAAGGACCTTGCCCTTGAGCAAGGCAACCCTCAACGTCTCCAGTGGAGCTGCTGGTATACAGTATAACTGCGGTTGTACCGGGCAGCTCCCAGGAGTGAATGTGTGTGACTGTGTGAATGTAAAGTAGGCCATTGCTGAAAAAGAGCATCCATGTTCAACCACCCTGGATAAATAAAGGTTAAAAAAATGAATTAGTTTTTCCACCGTGCTGTCAACAAAGCTGCCATTGTGACTGTGAGAACAGCTGTAGGTTTAACCCCTGTCATTGATCTTATACGCTAGTGCGCTGAAGCTGGAGCTCCTAGCCCGGCCGTGCTTTTTGAAGTTCCTGCCACTGCTGCGTGCCACCGAAATGCCTCACCTCCTGCCTGAGGCTGAAGAATCGCCTGCTTCACTGAAGCATACACATAATCGCTTATCTACACTTGTCTTGCCAGGCCCTCTGCCTTTGTAACAATTTGTCTTTGGATCTCTGTGTGTATCGAGTTCTTTTTTCGTTTGACCACATACTAAGCTGAGCTCACACGCACACACACACATGCACGCACGAACACGAACACGCACAAGCACGCACGCACGCACGCACGCATTCAAGTGCTTGTAAACACAAAACACATCCATACATAATGTAAACCTCCTCAAGGCCCTGTTTTTGTGTTTGTTTGAATTTTCGCCCAAGAAGAAGACACTAGGAGGCTCTATTAATAATTAATGCAGATTTTATCAGCCGAGGAATGGTAATCGCATTACACAGGTGAAAGATTCTGCGTTGAAAACTCATTGCGCGTGTGCACACGCCCACGCACACAAACGCGCACATGCATATTTTATTGCATTTTGATTGCTTTGAAGGACAACATGGACTACTGTAATGGTAAAACTTCGAAACGGCAAACATTCATTTGTTAATTTTTACATACATATCATGGCCTTATTGTCCCACTTTGTAAATATTTGAAGGAGATATGACCATTTTAAAATGATTGTGCCGTTTTACCCAAAGCTGAGAAAATCCCCTTTGAATGTTCACAACATTTCAACACCTAGAGCTGGCTAGGTAACTTTGACTTATAAATGTATACATTTAATTTGCCCAAATCAATAATCTGTTGGAATGAAAACCTTCTTCAACATTCAAGCTGTGTTAATATGAAAAAAACGAAAATCACAAAAAAGAAAATCAAGTTTATTTTAGATTTTCTCCCTTTTCATTATAGGCGAGATGAGGACCATTTTGCTAGACCTGGTCACATTTGTGTATACATTAATTAATTTATATTCCATCATAATGACAATGTTGCTTGCCGAAAATAGCAGATATACAAGTACAATGTATAAATGAGGCTTTAATGATCCTATGATCCTTTGCGGCCTTATGCCCCAAACCGGGACGAAGAGGATAAGTAAGTAAGTAATGATCCTATACACTGCAGGCATCTATTCTGCACACACAAGGTGCAGAAACAATGCTCAGTAAGGTTTATCTCATGGCATTGGAGGATGTGGTACTTATATGCATGGCGTATAATGTTGACACAAAATGTTGCTTATCTCTTAGAGAGAGTCTTAAGTCATTTACACTGTGCCTATTGTTTGTATAAACTGGCTAGAATGTGCAGTTTATTTCCATTGTTCAGCACGTTGTTCAGCACACTGAGATAAATATAGATATTTTCTTTGACAATAGGATGCCCATACAAAAGAGAAAATAGGATGATTATTATTTCTGCTATTATTTCTGGGCCAGCCATCCGTTGTGCAGCGTGCCGTGTGCTGTATTAACACCCCGAGCGGCATTAACGGAGTTCTCCGTCCTATCAAATATTATTGAATTTATTGATATCAAAACAGATCGCATCGCTCCACAGGCTGGGAGCGTCTGTTGCGCAACATTCGATATCATTTCCGGTTGGGACGTCATCCAAAATGTTCCCCCCCCATTTTAGCCGATGAGACCTCAAATCTTAAAACGTGAATAACTTTTGTTATCATTCCATCCAATTCTAAGCAAAGATTATGTTTTAGACGGCCCATCACGGTCCCGTCGCTAGTCGCGTAAGAATTAATCATACCTCCCGTTGTTGTCGATCGCCTCGGGAGTGTTTTGGCTACATCTAGCTACTTCAGCTACATCCGTGATAGCGCCTGGTGCTAGGGCATTAAGCAACTAGTCGACTAGTTTACTAGTCGACCTTGTTGGTACTAGTTGACTAGTTGATAAGAAAAAAAAAGAAAAGAAAAGTTTATTTTTTAATTTTTTCCCCCGATTTTGTAGGCCTCAAGATCAGGTAGATTATAGTTATAGTCACCATGTACAAATATATTATAATTTATTTTATTTTTTACATAATAGGTAGTTAAACAACTAGTCGACTAGTCGACTAGTAAACTAGGCAACTAGTCAACTAGTACAAATGACTAGAAGTGAATGACCTACCTGGTGCGTCGCTAAATGTGCTCCGTTGCTGTAAATCTTTGGCGTCCTAAATACCCCTGGGCGTTCCAGGTGTTAACAACAAGGCCTTGGCCGTGTGGCAGAAGAGTGTTGCAGATTAATATAGGATCTGTTATGTAGGATATGAGGCGTGCGGATCTCACCATAGATAAGGGTCTCACACACAGGGGGATGGAGCTCCACACAGCGTCACATCACTCTCCAAGAGAGCCCGGGGAGAAAGGCCTCTCTATCTGATGAGTGGGAAAGAAAAGAGGACAAGCAGAATATCACAGTGTGTCTGCAGATAGGACCGGAGATACTGCAGGGATATTATTGATGTGCCGCAATAAAACAGCAGGAGGCCTATTAGTACGAGCTTACGAGCTTGTCACCGTCCTTTAAAGACCATCAATCATATAGTACAACGTTAGATATTTATAATTAACACGGACTCCACCGCTTCAACACAGATATTGTAAAATGGTTTTAGGCCTATACACTCGGAGGGAACTTGTTGCAGGAATGCACTTCTTTGAAAAAACATTATGTTGTGGAATCTATTGTAAAATGCTTGTTTTCTGGAGACATGAATGCATGCTGCACACCTCAGGAAATGTTTGTAGTTGTGTGAACATGATCTTCCTTCATAATGACAACATCATTAATAAAACTTTTTTTTTCTCTAAACTGACGTTCCCTTTCTGCTTCACTTCTCGGGTCGTTTCCTTCATCACACCTCCATTTGACATAACACCATTTCCCAGTGCATAGTATTGAGACATGGAATGGAGCCTAAATGTGCTCTCAATTCCCATGTGCACAAAATGTATCTTCATACTCTCTGCACATTGGCTCTAGCGCTACTTATCTGGGAACATTTATTGATATGGCAGGAAGGAGACAAAACTATTCCACGCACCCACGCACGCACACACGTCTCACACACACACACACACACACACACACACACACACACACACACACACACACACACACACACACACACACACACACACACACACACACACACACACACACACACACACACACACACACACACACACACACACACACACACACACATTCACATTGATGGATCTCTGTCAACAGAATATTCTACAGAAGTTTAAGTGGACTGGAATTCTATAAGCAGTGGAAGGCATGCAGTGTGACATGCATTTTATATTTATATCTGTGTTGATGTGGTCTGTGCATCAGCAGTCTCAGCATGTCTGAGATGGTAGGGATAGATGATAGACATGGACAAAATAAATCTATGACACTGCTATTTCCCTGTAAGGAACTGTTTCCATTTCCGGTAGGATTCTTGAATGTGCCTCACATTCAGCCCCTGCCCTTTTACCCGTCTGTAAGACAACTGCCCTTTCCAGACCACGAATGCAGTGCACAAACTAATTTGTTTCGAAATCCATGTAGCCAGTAGATAGAGATAGAGTGCTGGGTTGCGCCCCGAAAATAGCTGATCTACAAGCTCTCAACGAGCTTGTAGATCTGCTATTTTTTGTCTAAAAGTGCCCTCTTACGGGATTTCAGCCCTTGCCTCTCTGACACTCTCTGCATGTCCCTGATGTGCCTATTTTATGGAAATCATCATAATCACGTGTTACTTTACATCACATGATTAGGTTTAAATGATAAAATATATATTATAATTATTATATATCTGAACAGAGCTTTATTTTAAAGCGAAAAAAAGAAAAGAACCAGAGGTTCCCGGGTTCGATCCTGGGCTCCTCTGGGGTTTGCGTCAAAGTGTCTTTGAGCAAGACACTTCGCTCAATGAGCAAGTGGCACTGCGCAAAAAGCATGGAATACGGATGTGTATATTACAGGAAACTCACGTTAAACTTTCCAACAAACTCCGGTAAACTCTGTATATTACCGTATATTGACTGTATATGCCAGCTAAACTTGAGGTTTACAGGAAAAATACAGTGCCCATAATTGCCTGTTAACTCCTCTTTTCACGCAGTGTTGGTGCATTGCATTGTTGCCTGCACCGTCGGTGTGTGTGTGTGTGTGTGTGTGTGTGTGTGTGTGTGTGTGTGTGTGTGTGTGTGTGTGTGTGTGTGTGTGTGTGTGTGTGTGTGTGTGTGTGTGAGTGTGCGTGTGTGTGCGTGTGTGTGTGTGTGCGCGTGTGTTTGTGTATGCGTGTGAGTGAACGAAATGTACATTGTAAAAGGCTTTGGTTACATAGAATTCTATAGAAGAACGCTAGAACTGCATGCCATTTAAAACAGATGACCTTCTGTACATACATCATACATTACTGTATATAATTGGTAAACGGCCACATTCCTAGAAGAACTTTCTGAAGACCTGTCCTTGAAACGTTGATTCCTACACTGTACACTGCACATTTTTCATAAAACCAGATGATTCAGGGCTTTTTTTGGCAGTAATTAGGCTACTATGCAGTACAGTATTGCTGTTGGTCTCACTGACATCCAAAAGCAATAAAGAGCTGAACAAGTAACCACATGAAAAAGACATGACTTGTCTGCAGACTCTGCAGCTGCAAGTTCTGCAACTTGGCTGTATCAATTGTATTTTTTTAAATTATGTTAAACCTTATACATTTATCTTTGGGAGAGTATTGTATTTTGAAAGTGCCTTTGACGTCTCCCTTGTGAAAGAGATTTTTCTTATTTCAGATGGACTTCCTGGCTCAAACAATAATGGTTAAATACAAGAAAACAAAACACTTCGGATGTAGGTCAGATAAGATTTAGTGTCCAAGTTTCAAAAGGGTTTAGCAAAACCCAATCTGTCTGGGTGGGTTGGTTGCTCTGTCATGGTGACAATGAAAAGATGTCTTTAGTATATTGTTGTATTGTAGAATACCGGACAGAGACGGGCTGTGCATGCCCATATCCTTTTATTGAATGGAAAATTCAATAAAAAGGATATGGCCTAAGTGCACCTCTCATATTTTTGGGAAGCTATTTCACAGCAAGTTATGAGGTAAAATAGAGTGGAAATAAGTCACTATGTAATAAAGATGCATACCGTAGTCACTTTCCATACAGGGTTCTACTTCACTGCTGTGAAATAACTTCCTAAATAGCAGACCCACATGAGCCCCACGCTGTTTGAAAAGCGCACACCAGCGCTGTGAATTGCAAATGAGTGTAAACCTCCCTCAACCCACTCTAGCCGGAAGGCTAGAGTGGGCATACCATACCATACCATAAACCTGCTCTCGGGGAGAAAAACAACACCCCGCAGGTGTCCAGTGACAGCAGATGCCATTGCTTCCCAGCTCCTAAAAATTTCACACGACTGACATTATGTGAGGTGTCATCTCTCTCCAGGGCAGCCAGTGCCGATGCTAACCTCTCGGGAGACTTCACAGCGGCCGAACTAAGGGCAGCAATGAAAAAACTGAAGCCGGGCAAGTCACCAGGTCGAGACAATATCCACCCAGAGTTTGTCATACACCAAAGTGAAAGAACATCTCACTGGCTATGCTCGTTCTTCACATCATGCTTCCGGAGGTCCAAGCTCCCAAAGACCTGGCGCCGTGCTTCCGTCATAGCCTTGCCAAAACCGAACAAACCCGCCAAAGACCCGAAGTCCTACAGGCCCATCTCTCTGCTCAGTGTTCCATACAAGATCCTGGAGAGGCTGATTCACAGCCACATCGAGCCAGTGGTGGACCCACAACTCCCACCGGAACAAGCTGGCTTCCGCCGAGGCAGGTCTACAGTGGATCAGGTAACGCTACTCACTCAGGACATCGAGGACAGCTTTCAGGATAACGAGAAAGCTGGAGTAGTATTCCTGGACCTGACAGCCGCCTACGATACCGTGTGGCACCGTGGGCTACATTTGAAATGGTTGAGGACAATCCCGGACCGGCAAATGGTGAAGTTCATCATGGAGATGCTATCGAACTGTAGCTTCATCCTACAGACCAGCGATGGCCAGACCAGCAGGCTCAGAAGGTTGAAGAACAGTGTCCCTCAAGGCTCTGTCCTCTCACCAATGTTGTTTAACATCTATATTCATGACCTGAGTATGGCTATGCAGACGACTTGGCCATCATGCTTCGACGCCCAACATGGAAGGCGATGGAAGATGGCCTCAACCGAGACATGGGCATCCTGGCAGACTACCTCCAGAAGTGGCACCTTCAGCTCAGCATGGGCAAAACAGTGTCTGCAGTTTATCACCTCAACAACCGGGAAGCAAGAAGGGAACTGGACGTGTATGTTGGCAACAACCGCCTGGAGTTCCAGCAAGCCCCCAAGTACCTTGGTGTACGCTTGGACCGGACACTGTCCTACAAGCAACATCTGGATGAAGTGAAGGCCAAGACAACAGCAAGGGTCTCGCTCATCGCTCATCAACTTGGGGAGCTTCCCCCCAGACCCTACTTGTATCCACACAAGCCCTGGTCCTACCCGTAGCAGAATACTGCGCCCCTGCCTGGAGCAGAAGCCCACATGTGAACAAGGTAGATACTGTCATTAACAGCGCCCTCCGGATAGTAACTGGTTGTCTGAAACCCACACCGGTGTCCCGTCGGAATTGCATCCGACGGGATGCGGCTACGCTAGCCCTGGCAAGAAAAGCCCAGAAGTACGACTGGCACATCTTGCACAAAGCCACAACAACACCGGCACCACCAGGCAGGCTCAAGTCTCGCCATCCCTACAACGAGGCAGCTCAAGAGATGCTACAGTCGATTCCTGAGGAGTTGCCCAGAGACGCCTGGCTGGCAGCATCCTGGAAACAGTCGTGGGAGACGGCCGGGCCCTCCCGGATCCAACAATACATCCGGGACCCAGCAGGTGGCGTAAAAGGAGAAGACATGCCACGCCATCTATGGACCTCGCTGAACCGTCTGCGCTGTGGCGTGGGACGCTTCAAGTCATCTATGAAGAAGTGGGGCCTATCGGACAGCTGGCCTTTTTGACTTAGGACCGGAGACGAGGGCATGGCTGTATGACACTGAGTTGGCCATCTGATGATACACGAAAGAAGAAGTGTTTAATTTAAGTACTCTTTATCACCAAATAAATTAACATGCTCATTTAGTACAATTAATTTCCTATTTAGTTTACCATGATGTTCAGTTCCTGTAGGAAATGTTCAACATTATGTAGGCTCTTACTGTAAGTGTAGGCCAATGTTCAACATTATGTAGGCTCTTACTGTAAGTGTAGGCCAATGTTCAACATTATGTAGGCTCTTACTGTAAGTGTAGGCCAATGTTCAACATTATGTAGGCTCTTACTGTAAGTGTAGGCCAATGTTCAACATTATGTAGGCTCTTACTGTAAGTGTAGGCCAATGTCATCAACTGTACTGTAAGTGTAGGCCAATGTCATCAACTGTACTGTAAGGTATCAGATTTATTTTTAATATAATACATACATAGCATACTGTGCTTGTACTTGAGTACTTTTATTGTACAATGATCTTTGATTTATGTGTTTATGTGCGTATAAAACATAAATCACATTTTAAAGTACTAAGTAAGTAAGTAAGTAAGTAACTGCGCCTCTTAAGGTCTTCTCCCATGTCTGATTTCCACACTCTCCTTATCCCGTGCAAGGCTTTCCAGGCAAGTGCTCTCCGAACCTTCAGATCCTGTTAAAAGTACAAACATACAAAATCTCACTACAAAAAAGGGGGGGGGGGGGGGTAAAAAAAATGGGGTAAAGGCATTGTTAATATGATTTAAATATCCATTTCATATACATGTTGTATCAAGCATACAGGCATATGGAATACTATGGAATACTCCTCATTCTTTGAGGATGATATTAGACAGATTACCTTACATGCTCTCTTCGGATTCAGGGCGGGGGAACATCTCAAGGATAATTATGCAGTTAATGCTTAATTCATGTGTCGCGTCTGCAACGTGTTGAGCTTGTCCATCTGCTGTTTTCCGTGTGCGAGACATCGCACGGCAATGTATAAATCAGGGCTCAGTGAGCGAATCCTTTGTCTCCTCCTTATCGGAGGAGGATGTCCACAGTCTATAATAGGGTTGTCACTCTCTCTCTCTCCACCATGTCAGTCTCCGTTGAGCATGTGTTGTGAACATCGAAGGATCAGAGCTCTAAATAAATATAGCTAACCCATTTAGACCCGAGGTCGAAATTTAAAAAATGATTTCAGTTTTCTGAAATACCTATGTTTTTCAGTGGTGCTCAATATTTCATGTCAAGGACCCCAAAAATTGGCCACCGACCCTCATCTGAAAATATGTTGTTCCAGTGACCCTCCCGGAAGCAAAGATTTGAGTTAAAAACGCTCTGAAAGAATATATATATTCAAAGATTTGCACCACATTTTCACGATTTAAAAAAAATAGCAGATCTACAAGGTTGTAGATCTGCTATTTTTCAATAGCTTAAGTATAAAAGCATGCTTAAAACACCAAAAGGGGTTCCCGTCCAGAATGGGCTAAAAGGAACATTGTGTTACTGTTAGACGTATTCATTCTTCAGCCGGCAGACCATCATCATAGAAATATAAAATCATTCTTCAGCCGGCAGACCATCATCATAGAAATATAAAATCGTACAAATGCCTGCTGTGTATGAGAGATTACGTTTTTCTGATAAAAGAAAATAATTGTTTTCTCTCTTCAAGAAAGAGTTGGAAAAATATCGTTATAATACGGAATAATGTAAATTAGAGGTCAGAGAACATTTATTTTAATTACGCGAGACTTGGGGGAGAAAAATCAAGTCCATAAATCAGTCGGATATGAAGTCAATTAATCAACCCTCACAAGGACACACTCAAGGACTTCTTTGCTCTGTATTTAACCAGCAGTGCACTGACTGGACTGTAATTTAACTTCCTGGTGCCATGATAAAGGTGAGATTGGGTTCTTTAAATGGTAAATGGTGCATTTAGATAGCGCCTTTATCCAAGGCGCTTCACAGAGATTGTGCATTACATTCACCCATTCACACACCGATGGCGGCGGAAACAATGCAAGGCACCAACCAGCACATCAGGAGCAATTAGGGGTTCAGTGTCTTGCTCAAGGACACTTGACCCGGGTTCGAACTGGCAACGTTGCGGTTACCATCCAGCCACTCTACCCCTGAGCCACCGCCGCCCCTGTTCTTTAAAGCTGTTTGGGAGGCTAGAGTTTAGGATGTATTCGGAGACAGATAATGTATTTATTTAATTAATAGTAGTATATTATGTTTAAAGATGTGTGTTTTATCAAAGTGGTACTTTCACTTTTACTGGAGTGAGTTTGTGAAAGGCTGTAACCTTTTCACACTCGACAAACTAAACACTCTAAATGGTTCCCAGTTTACTTCCTGTAAAATGTTTTGGGTAGTTCTTCCACCAATAAATAAAATGAGATACTGAAGAATCATGGTGGGGAAGGTTACAGGAGTTAGAAGATGTGATCTTCGGAGGCCTTGGCTCCTCGCCTGATGAGAGAAAGCATTTTTTGACTGTGGAGGTCAGAAGGCTGACATGGTTGTAGTAATAATAACAAGTAGTGATTGAGAGACGATCACATAAACTTCAAGCCTTCCTGCTTATTTCTCTGAAGTTATGACACCTCCAGGATCAGACCGTATGGTTTCACTTGGATCAGTGTTGTTTTTGGCAGCAAATTTCTATTTTAGTTTTAGTCATAGTCTCTTATATAGTTTCAGTCACATTTTAGCCACCTGGAATGTTTTAGTTTAGTCTAGTTTTAGTCGACTAAATCTACAGTTGATTAGGGTCTTAATGACGTCGTACTGACTGTTTTTTTCACTTGCTGAAAATAGCCGATCTACAAGCCCACAAGTTGTGAGCTTGTAGATCTGCTATTTTCAGCATGCAACCAAGTGTAAAATGACTTATACTGGATTTCTGGTCCACTAGTCCCTTCCTAAAAATTTAGTCTTTAGTTTTTATTTGTTGACGAAATAGTCAGTATATTTTAGTCTTAGTTTTAGTCATCATAGCTTAGTTTCCATTTAGTTTTCGTCAGTGGAAAAAGTAGTCGATGAACATTTTTCGTCTTAGTTTTAGTAGACGAAAACAACACTGACTTGGATTATGCTTTGTTAACCTATAGTTTGTGATGACCTGTGCAACATGCAACATAGGAACATTTGACATTTGCTATGCACCTTCGTGCTCCCCAGAGGATGGCCCATACAGATGTTTGTAGTAGAGGATGGCCCATACAGATGTTTGTAGTAGAGGATGGCCCATACAGATGTTTGTAGTAGAGGATGGCCCATACAGATGTTTGTGACCCCATGGCATTTCCTCCAGTGGCGCCATTATACTGCAGGCCACGTGACACGTCTTCCAAATTGCACACAAGAAGTCTAAATATCTACTGGGCAGATTGCCATCAAACTAGCTGAGTGCATGAATGCTCCCTGGCGAATGAACCACACTGATCTTAGTGAATTCATGACCTTTCCTCTAGTACCACGCATAGGCCAAAAGACACTCTGCACTTTTTTTTATACTTTAATACTTTATTTCACTTTCCACGTGAAGGACCCCCAAATTACTATTTGGCGTTGGACCCCTTCTTTATTGTGTTGCACCGCGACACATTTCAAATAGCCGATATAGGGTTAAAGTGATTTTGATGCTTTATTAACTAATTTTGCTGGGGACCCCGTGGACCCCATTCAAGGACCCCTGGGGGTCCCTGGTACCCCACTTTGAGAACCAATGGTTTACATTTTGTGTGGATCTTCAGTCTCGTAAAAATGTCAATGAGTTCTACGTGCTTTCTACATCCATTCGTAGCCCCAGTATAAGAGCATGAGAGTAACGATGGCAATCACGGCTGTGGCTCAGGAGGTAGAGCAGGTCGTTCAATGATCCATGGGTCGGCGGTTCGAATCCCGGCTCCTCCTGTCTACATGTCGAAGTGTCCTTGGGCAAGACACTGAACCCCAAATTGCTCCCGATGTGCTGGTTGGTACCTTGCATGGCTTCCGCCGCAATCGGTGTATGAATGTGTGTGTGTGAATGGGTGAATGTAATGCACAATCTATGTAAAGCGCCTTGGATAAAGGCGCTATATAAATGCACCATTTAATCACGTTGGGTTTGAGACACTTTTGGTGTAGCTAGCAGCAAGGCTTTTAGACACGTGGTGGTTAAAATGATATTTAATTTATGACAGATGGACTTGCAACAGCACTGAGCACAATAACAGCAGCCCACGGAGCTGTGTGTCATTCCGACAGCGTCATTCCACACACACACACACACACACACACACACACACACACACACACACACACACACACACACACACACACACACACACACACACACACACACACACACACACACACACACACACACACACACACACACACACACACACACACACACACACACACAGCACCAGACTTCTTGACAGGCAGCGCAGCCTGTTATTTATTCGGATGGCTCTATTTTCCCTCCACAGCTCTGAAGGTCATTGTCCGCAATGATAAGAACGCTGAAAGAATACAATTTTCAGAAGTGATAATCAGCGGCTTATTATTTTCAAATGCCATGTCCTGGAATCGGCGTGTACACAAATGTCTAAGACAAGCTGTACATGTCTAAGACAAGCTGTCAGCGTGTTCTAGCGTGTGTTGTGCCTGCCGTTGCCAAAACGTGTGATTCACATGCGATGGCGTCATGCTGACAAGGAGAATTGAATTTAAAGGACCACTCACTTCACAACTTTTCAACCAACCTTACCTTCCTATAATTGGTCCTCACAAATGATCACGATAAAATAGCACCATATTATTCTACTCTTGCACCGAGAAGGATTAAGCCATAACCTGCTTAAAATCAAGGTTTATCTATATTAATCCAGTTGCACCAAACTTTAAACCTAGTTTTCACTAATGAGGTTTAGTTTTAAACCATCCTTTTAATTGTGGTTTTGTTCTTTTAATTCAAATTAAAACAAATCCTTGATTAACACTAAACTAAACTTTATTTAATCTTGGTGCAAATGGACCTTGCGGTAAGCACCAACCCGCTCGCGCACCTCCCCCGCCCGCTTCAGGGGCGGTAGGTGGCCAGTCACCATAGGGGGCAGTAGGTAGGTGGCCAGGGGCGGTAGGTGGCCAGTCACCATAGGGGGCAGTAGGTAGGTGGCCAGGGGCGGTAGGTGGCCAGTCACCATAGGGGGCAGTAGGTAGGTGGCCAGGGGCGGTAGGTGGCCAGTCACCATAGGGGGCAGTAGGTAGGTGGCCAGGGGCGGTAGGTGGCCAGTCACCATAGGGGGCAGTAGGTAGGTGGCCAGGGGCGGTAGGTGGCCAGTCACCATAGGGGGCAGTAGGTGGCCAGTTACCATAGGGGGCAGTAGGTGGCCAGATACCATAGGGGGCAGTCGGTAGGTGGCCAGGGGCGGTAGGTGGCCAGTCACCATAGGGGGCAGTAGGTGGCCAGTTACCATAGGGGGCAGTAGGTGGCCAGATACCATAGGGGGCAGTCGGTAGGTGGCCAGGGGCGGTAGGTGGCCAGTCACCATAGGGGGCAGTAGATGGCCAGTCACCATAGGGGGCAGTAGGTAGGTGGCCAGGGGCGGTAGGTGGCCAGTCACCATAGGGGGCAGTAGATGGCCAGTTACCATAGGGGGCAGTAGGTAGGTGGCCAGTCACCATAGGGGGCAGTAGGTGGCCAGTTACCATAGGGGGCAGTAGGTAGGTGGCCAGTCACCATATGGGGCAGTAGGTGGCCAGTTACCATAGGGGGCAGTAGGTAGGTGGCCAGTCACCATAGGGGGCGGTAGGTGGCCAGTCACCATAGGGGGCAGTAGGTGGCCAGTTACCATAGGGGGCAGTAGGTGGCCAGTCACCATAGGGGGCAGTAGGTGGCGGTAGGTGGCCAGTTACCATAGCCCAGGATTACATTAGATAAGTGACACTGGGTGAAACAATTGGTTGCAAAACCGTGGGATACAATTTACAAATTATATATATAAAAAAAATATATATATATATATATATTTGTGGATTTGTTTGTGCACGGTACAGTTGAGAGAACTAGGTGACCTTTGAAGAAAACAAACACATTGTGGTGCTAGTGTACATAATCAACAGCCTTTGTCGGGAGTTCTCTCTCCCTCGGGCTCCATCACAGTACAGGGACATGCACACATAGACATCAAAGGGGGCCTCAGACCCTGCCCTTTTACCCGTCTGTAAAACAACTGCCCTTTCCAGACCACGAATGCAGCATTTCCTATGGTGAAAGAAATGCAAATGCCACTCCTTTCCTTGCCACATGCCGGAAGCAGCATTCAGGAGAATTCCTTTTTTTCCCCCGAAGTCTCCTGAACTTGAACGCAAAATTTTGCGTTGAACACATTTGTTTAGAAATCCATGTCGTTACACCGCATCTCCACTAAGCTAAAGAGTGCTGGGTTACGCCCCGAAAATAGCTGATCTACAAGCTGATTTTGTAGATCTGCTATTTTTTTGTCTTAAAGTGCCCTCTTACACTCTCTAACACTCTCTGCACGTCCCTGATCACATTCACATGTAGCTCTGGAGCCGATGTCACGTCGTTGTCACCCTGGATTTTGCCTTCCAAAAGGGCATGTTTTCAGTGTCAGACACGTATCTAAATACCAATTTATATAAGAAGGAGCTTCAAAGACAAATGTGAATTGTGAAACATGAATTATCGTATACATAATACAAAGAATCTCTCCTTTCTCCGTTTCTAGTGGAGAGAAATTCAGTTTGTGATTCAGTCTGGTGCATTATCCTAGTTATGAACATGTAAAAGATACAGTGGTGTAAAGTAACTAAGTACTTTTACTTAAGTACTGTACTTAAGTAAAGTTTTGATGTATTTGTACTTTACTTGAGTATTTCCAATTTCCAGTACTTTTACTTCTACTGCACTACATCTCAGAGCCAAAATTTGTACTTTTACTTCAGTACAATTATTTGAAAACTTTAGTTACTAGTTACTTTGGAGATTTTAATTTTGATTAGAAAACATACATTAACCACTTCAACCCTATACATTTTGGCCATTTGAAAATAGCCGATCTACAAGCTCACAATTGTGAGCTTGTAGATCGGCTATTTTCAATCATTTTGAACTTGTGAAGTGGGACATTCTGCAATATGAGTACTTTTACTTTTAATGCCGATACTTTTGTAAATTTTCAATTCCGTACTTTTACTTGTAACGGAGTAGTTCTAAATTGCAGTATTGGTACTTGTACTTAAGTAAAACAATTGAGTACTTTTTCCACCACTGAAAGAAGAAAGCAATGTGTTTTCTTAGCTTTAATACTACAACATGTTTGTGGTCGTCTGGCTCCTCATCCGTGTAGATACTTTAATACTACAACATGTTTGTGGTCGTCTGGCCCCTCATCCGCGTATATACTTTAATACTACAACATGTTTGTGGTCGTCTGGCCCCTCATCCGTGTAGATACTTTAATACTACAACATGTTTGTGGTCGTCTGGCCCCTCATCCGCGTATATACTTTAATACTACAACATGTTTGTGGTCGTCTGGCCCCTCATCCTCGTATATACTTTAATACTACAACATGTTTGTGGTCGTCTGGCCCCTCATCCGCGTATATACTTTAATACTACAACATGTTTGTGGTCGTCTGGCCCCTCATCCGCGTAGATACTTTAATACTACAACATGTTTGTGGTCGTCTGGCCCCTCATCCACGTAGATACTTTAATACTACAACATGTTTGTGGTCGTCTGGCCCCTCATCCACGTATATACTTTAATACTACAACATGTTTGTGGTCGTCTGGCCCCTCATCCACGTATATACTTTAATACTACAACATGTTTGTGGTCGTCTGGCCCCTCATCCGCGTAGATACTTTAATACTACAACATGTTTGTGGCCGTCTGGCCCCTCATCCGCGTGTATACTTTAATACTACAACATGTTTGTGGTCGTCTGGCCCCTCATCCGCGTAGATACTTTAATACTACAACATGTCTGTGGTCGTCTGGCCCCTCATCTGCGTAGATACTTTAATACTACAACATGTTTGTGGTCGTCTGGCCCCTCATCCGCGTGTATACTTTAATACTACAACATGTTTGTGGTCGTCTGGCCCCTCATCCACGTAGATACTTTAATACTACAACATGTTTGTGGTCGTCTGGCCCCTCATCCACGTAGATACTTTATTACTACAACATGTTTGTGGTCGTCTGGCCCCTCATCCTCGTAGATACTTTAATACTACAACATGTTTGTGGTCGTCTGGCCCCTCATCCACGTAGATACTTTAATACTACAACATGTTTGTGGTCGTCTGGCCCCTCATCCGCGTAGATACTTTAATACTACAACATGTTTGTGGTCGTCTTGGCCCCTCATCCGCGTAGATCCTTCCCCTCAGTGATGAAGACCGGATAGCCGGATAGCATGCAAGAATTAAATGAAAAAAACTGATGTTTTCTGAGTGCGAACCTTCTCCGTCGTGACACGGTGGGAGAGAAATAAAATCCCCGTCTCTACGGCCCGGGAAGCAGTAAACACAACTTTGTGTGATTTAGGATCACCACTGTGTGAAAAGCACTCAGAACAACAAGGAGACTTCAAAGAGAGACAGGATGAGGATGAATGAAACAGAATTAAGGCACCAAGGAAGGAAGAGGTGGAGCACTTGCAGGGTAAACAAGTCCAATACTGAATACAAATGCCAACTCAAGTATGACATTTTGCAGATGGTACTTGGGTATTAATTTGTCTGACAAGATTCTGCCCTAGAAAATGCTTCAAGAAACACTTCAGTTCCTTAACCCATGTAGACCTGACTGAAATTAAAAAAATGTCTTCTAAATCATGACAGTTTTCTGAAAAACCTATGTTTCTATGTCAGTCTCAAACATTTTGATGTCAAGGACCCCCACAAATATATGTAATTGGCCACCGACACCCATCTGAAAATATGTTGTTCCAGGGACCCCCCAGAAGCAAAGATTTGAGTTAAAAACATTCGCTCTGAAAGAATATATATTCAAAGATTTGCGCCACATTTTCACAATTTCTCAAAAAAAGCAGACCTACAAGCTTGTAGATCTGCTATTTTTCAATAGCTAAAGTACAACATAATGCTTAAAACACCAAAAGGGGTTCCCGCCCAGAATTGGTTAACCGTTAACCACTTCAACACCAGGATCCATATTCTGAGGTAAAACTATTAGCGCAAAATAGCAACACTGCAATTTTCGGCGAAGATATTTAATGTTAACCTGACTCCGCCAGATGGGGCAGCAGAGAGTCCACTGGGTTCCCCCCTCCTGCTCCCATCTGGGAACTCTCAGGCAGACTTGATGCCCGGCCACAAAACGGCCTGGCCAATCAGCAGCAGCTAGAAGCTAGAAGCTGCTGCTAGAAACTGCTAGAAGCTGCTGCTGATTGGCCAGGCCGTTTTGTGGCCGGGCATCAAGTCTGCCTGAGAGTTCCCAGATGGGAGCAGGAGGTGGGAACCCAGTGTACTCTCTGCTGCCCCATCTGGCGGAGTCAGGTTTTATTCATTATTGTGAAAGATATCCCCCAAATGTAAATGATTAATTTATTATTATTATTTTAATAATTATTATAAATGTGCAGAAAATTTGCAAAAATATATATATATATATTTACATAATTTCCTCTGATAAGTCCTAGTAGTAAAAAGTAGTAGTAAGGTTAACAAACACCTGTGAAATCCAGACTTCCTTTGCTCATGTACGGAAATTATGGCTTCAATCATTTGAAAACCATCTAAGGGTTTTTAGTTGTGTGACTGAGTGTGTGCCAAGAATTATGTTTGAAATGCCAGCCTCTCTCTGTCAACTCATATTTGGCTATATTGCACATAGTGCAAGAAACCAACTTGAACCTTTTCACTTATAAATCAGAATAAATATAAATCAGCTGCTGGCCAGTTTAGTTTATTAAGCTGCACTTTCCAATCACTCCTGCACACTCCACATGGGACGTTTTTCCAACTCAGTGGGGAGAGAGAATTCATACCGGTAGCCTATCTATCATTGATGTTTGCTATGGTTGTGTGGCCACAGACAGCATTGTGAACAGGCTGATGCAGCTACTGTGTTGGGTATTTTAGATTGGAGTTTTGAAAAAGAAACATTTCTGAAATTAGGCCCTATCTAGGTCAATGTACTGAACGCACAAAGTCTGAGAAATCTTTATTAATGCCCGATTGATTTGTGCTGGCATTGGTACAACATATCACCCCACTGCCAGCATTCATTCCATCTAGCGATAGTCAGGAAGTCAGTAGGTCTCCTGACTCCTAACAAATCCCTGTCCATTTTGGCAAAACTAAAGTGTTTCTCTAGTTCAAAGTGCCACAGAACTTGCAGACGTTTACAAGCATACAATCACGTTCTTTTAAAAGTGCAAAATATAGAACACTTCTCTGCAATTTGGCAACTTCCTTCTGATAGGCTTATAGACGTGTATGCACCCTTTTCAGCACCATGGACAGCGAAAGAGGCTCGGAGTTAAGAGAAGAAACCAAAAGACCCCCGTTAGTTGAAATGCATGAAACAACAGCCACCTATCGATTATTCAATGAGGTAGACAAACTAGCTTTTCAAAAACAAAGTCACAGATATAGAGTTGTTTAATGTTAGCTTGGCTTGGCTTCATTCAATAGAACTGCAATCATCCACTTGCTGAACTGAATGTTCCAAACCGCCTCACCTAATTCCATTCATCACACCATTTCTGAGTGAAGTCCTTCTCAACTGCCATTTAAATCAGCTGGACTTTCTGTCGATGTTCTCACATGAGTTGCCATAAAAGGCCCCGATCAATGCGATGATCAACGATGTTGGCACATCCCCAAGAGCACGGGAGCATCGTTGCACCTGTGCGACGATGCTCCACTTTCAAACTACGAGTCTGTACATGTTGCTGCATTTGTCAGCCCCCCCCCCCCCCCCCCCCCCAGCATCAACCAGCCTAAGGCCGTGTGTGGGGGGGGGGGGGGGGGGGGGGGGGGGGCTCAATCCCTCTCTTAGCCCTGCTGTTAATCAAGCCCCGTTTTTGGTAGATGATCTACAAAAATATTGACACATATGTTGTGAAGGGAATGTGTGCACATCACCGATTCTGCACACTGAACACTTTTACAGGAGGTCAGGCTGCACGTTGTACAGTGGTAATGTGGAAAAAAGGTATACAATGACCTGGCTTCCCGACCCACAAACACAGCCAATTGTGTTGGTTGGAGCAGTGAGCACTCAGTCTAGCCAGATCGATTGAGAAATGAAACCCGGCCTATAGTCTCCATGCTGGTGTGCATTAACTCTGTGAGTCTACCGATCCCATTGTGCGACACAACTATGATCTATGATGATCTTGGGGAGAACTGCCTTCCTCGCCTGGCTGATTGCGATGAGGAGTGGGAATTGGTCACGCTGTTGGAATCTACTTTGTCTCAGTTTAATTGTGACAAAGTTGTGGAAATATTAGCCAATGCAACTATACAGCCTATATACAGCCTTTTCAGTGCTTTGTGAAGGAGTTGTTGGCTAGTGGCCATGCAGTGCTCAGAGTGAATTGTGAATTGTGAAAACACGCATTTGTGTGTGTTTTCCCAATGCGCGCTGGGAAATGCGAGAACACGCAATTGCGTGTTTTCACATTAGTTTGGAGGGGGTAGCGCGCACACGCACACACACACACACACACACACACACACACACACACACACACACACACACACACACACACACACACACACACACACACACACACACACACACACACACACACACACACACACACAATTACAATTTAGGCATTTAGCAGACGCTCTTAATCCAGAGCGACTTACATTAAGCAATAACAAGAAAGCATCATCAAGAAAACATGGGTAAGCTAAGAGCGTAACAGTGGAGTATCTATATAATGAAACTATATATATATATATATATAAACTAGACAGACAGACAGACAGACAGACAGACAGACAGACAGACAGACAGACAGACAGACAGACAGACAGACAGACAGACAGACAGACAGACAGACAGACAGACAGGAGAATCAACCCCCTTCTATTAAATGGCAACACATTTGAGTTCATTTCAGCCCAAATAAGATTTCTCAAGCCATATTATTATGGGTAACTCTTAAAGTATAGTTAAGTAGAGCTCAGAGGGCAAATCATAGCTTTACTGTTCTGCAAAGGAAATATGCTCCAGCTGTTTATTTCTAAATGGTAAATGGTGCATTTATATAGTGCCTTTATCGAAGGCGCTTTACAGAGAGTGTGCATTACATTCACCCATTCACACACACATTCATACACCGATGGCGGCAGAAACCATGCAAGGCACCAACCAGCCCACAGGAGCAATTAGGGGTTCAGTGTCTTGCTCAAGGACACTTCGACACTACCTCTGGGGGAGCCCGGGTTCGAACTGGCAACCTTGCGGTTACCATCCAGTCACTCTACACCTGAGCCACCGCCACCGCAGCCCTTCTACTGCAATGAGAATAGAGTGATTACCCTGATAAAACAAACAACAAAACGATAACAAGCTTTATAGTCAGTATACCCGGCTGGTATCAAAGCCTGTTATTGAGCATAGCGGCCCATGCCGTCATGTTTAAACAATCAAGACAAGAGGCGATCAAGAAATAAATCGAATCACCCATGCTGGCACAAACATGTCGATCTAAAAGTGTATTGATACCTGCAAATGCTGCCAACGCTAAATCTAAAGTGACGGTACACACATTAAAGGGTTGGTTCAGATTTTTGGACTTAAAGCTGTAGGAAATACTTAATTTAGTGGTTGGAAAGGTATTCATTTATTCCCTGAGTCCCGTGGTGGGAGTTCTGTTCTGGTTTTGGTGAATGTTAAAGTAGTTCCGGTCATTTTGGTGGTGGTCACTGGGGGCCATGCATTAAAAATAAACGAATTCACAAAACTAGCATAATTTGTATTGCTGACCTATCTATTTCTACCATATACAGTACGCCTTAACAGACAACGTCACACTGATAAGCACCAGCATGCCAGCAGCACAAGAACACCACCTCTCATAAGATCATAAGAGCCTGTTTGTCTATGGCTGCACGCACAGCCCATCAAGTATAATTTATGCTTCGTCCCTCGATGGTGTCGCGCACGCAGACATCTACGCTCACAACAGTCGCATCCGCGATGCGATGTGAGCTTGTATATCAGCTGTTCTCTGCGTGCAACACTGTTGCGCAATGAAGTATAAAGGTCTCCTATGGTGCATCTCACTAGCCAACACACAAGAGGAGGTTGAATGGACTGAAACCAGCGCTCCCCAAAACAACAAGTTTGGAGATCTGTTGGGAATCACATGAAACTCGTCACCCGTGCGCCTAGTCCCAATGTTTGTAAACACATAATTGGTCTATAGAGCAACTTTCGTTCAACTTTGACCCCTCTGTCACATGGAACTATGGTTTTGTGCTGCTGCTGGCGTAGTGATACTGGACACACAAAAATAGTTCTATGTGACAGAGGGGTCAAAGTTGAACGAAAGTTGCTCTATGTTAGAAATAGGTCAACAATACAAACAACGCTAGTTTTGTCGATTCATTTATTTTTAATGCGTGGCCCCCAGACCCCCACAAAATGACCGGAACTACTTTAACATACACCAAAACCAGACCAGAACTCCCACCACAGGAGGCAATCAATGAATACTTTTGCAACCGCTAGATTAATCAGAAGCAGCGAGTGCATAATCCGGCAATGGCATGAGACGCGGGAGTAGGTGGATGGATTATGACAGCTCCGCCACGTGCCAGCCGCCGGTAACAGCCACGGCGCTGCCCGGGGGAGGGGGCGGCATGTGCCGGGGGAATATGTCACTCCACTGCTGCACCATCTCGTGGCCGCCGCTTCACGCAGTTACTGCCGGTAAACTGCCGGTTAACAGCCCCGGGCGGCAGCTGCCGGGGAAACTGGGGGGATTATGACAGCACTCGACTGCCGCTCGCTTCCGAGGCAATGCGTTTGGTCCGACATGCGTTGCACGATTGCGTCGTGCTTGCGGTTATGGTTAGGGTTTGAGGTAGAGTGTCGGACTGATGCCGCCGAGAAATACTGGCGCCTGCAGCGGGTGTTCCGCGGCTGATGCCATGCGTTGCGTTGTGCTTGCGGTTATGGTTAGGGTAAGGGTTTGGGGTAGAGTGTCGGACTGATGCCGCCGAGAAACACTACCGACTGCCGCGGGTGTTCCGTGGCAGCACTCGCTCTCTCTCTCAGATTAATGGTAAGTATTTCATACAGCTTTAAGTCTAAAAATCTGAACTAATCCTTCAAATGTGCAGATTATAGACTTACAGTCTGATCTCGGTGTGCTTCCCTGCTCTTATGTGACTTCCTGCCTCGACTTCCGCACCAGTGAGAAGGACAAAGGACAGTTTTAAAGGTGACATTTGGCACAATATAATTTTTAAATATTAGCAAGACCCATCTCCAAAGACCAAAGCACTCAGAAGGTCTGGCTTTGCTTAACTCCCTTTTTATGGAGCTTTCATTGGCTCTAAGATAGAGGGTGCAATTAAGGTTTTCATCATGCCAACACCAGTTGAACCCAGGGGTTTGTGAAGACCTGGCCCTTAGCAATCATTTGAATAGTTAATCACTCACTAAGAATATACTGTATGCTCAGAAGAACCTCTCCCCCCATTTAAGTCAAATCACATCCTCCTGCACAGACTCTACATTTACTTTATGGTTAAATAAAGGGGTTAGATCAATCCATAATACACATAGTTACATCTTTCAATTAACAATTATTCAAAATCTATGATTTACCCAGAACCATGATTTACAAAAAAAAACCAACAGATCAAAAGTTTTAAATTGAATTTGTTTCCAGATAAAATCGTAGCAATCATATCCTAACCGCAAGCACGACGCAATCATGCAACGCATGTCGGACCAAACGCATTGCCTCGGAAGCGAGCGGCAGTCGAGTGCTGTCATAATCCCCCCAGTTTCCCCGGCAGCTTGAATTCCGACTATAGAGGATTCGAGAGTTTTCAGATCGGTAACAGCATCAATCCACACGTCATTCAAAATGTATTAAATATGTTTGACAGATGACCAGTGTTACTCTGTCTTAGACTTGCATAATCCATGCATAAATTGGCTCGATAGAAGTGAAAGTGGTACACATGGTTTATTTTATTAATAATGCGGATTGGCAAAGATGTATCTGAACATTGATCCGATAAGCCCTTGATGCAGAGGCCAGCCAGCGGCTTTAATGCACACCTTATGGTGTATTTTTAAAGCTTTTAGTGGGATGTTTGAAATCCAATTTGATCCTGCTCTAGCCTTTGCCCTCTTTAGTTAATATAAAATAACTGCTGTGCTCTCTTCTTACTTACCAAATAAAGTCTACTGTATGTGGTCAGCTTTCACTACTCCTTGTGAGATGTTTGATCCTTTTGAATTATGGAAGGACCTCTTGTTCTTTCCTCATTGGGTCACAGAAATAATTTGATTACACAATCATGATGACTCGTGATACAAAGGATTGCTATGCCTCCCTACAGGAGTCCTTTGAAGACTATGGTTGAACAATGTCCTGTTACCTTATGGCCAATGACCATTATTTCCTGGCGGCTGGCCAGATATCCTATAGCCTACTGTAACACCATGACTAAGATGACCAAACATCTCTGCTGTTGGGAAGAAACCTCCTAACTCCAAAATGTTCACTTTTCAGGAAATGAAGAACACTGCCTCATCAAAGAAGGTATAGAGAGTATGCGCATGCTTAAAGTGAATGGCACATCGAGTGGCAAATCGAGTGGCAAAGCAACAGGCAAAGTGAGTTTAACATCGTTTAATGTTGTTTAATGCAATCAGATATGACTTTTCTATGTGGATGTATGGGCTGTCAAGGCCAGAAAGTAGTTTTTTGCCACTCAGTAGGCATTCCTGCACAACTTCCTGGTTTGATGATGATGTCACGTGCATACCCTCTATAGTGACTTTATATATTGCTGATCGTGGGCGACATGCGGCCGTATGCGGCCGCTATAGAGGCGGGATCAACACGAGACTGATGACGTATTGAATCGCTGCCACAGCGCAAATGTAAACACAACCTATAATTTTTATGGAGATTTTGTTTTTGTCCCGCTGTTCATCGTTTCTGCTTGAGAGAGACCTGATGCAGACAGGAGGAGGGAACCTGTGAACTCAATACTGTCAGGTTCGAGAGGTGGTGGAGTTAGTTGCTTTAGCAGACAGTTTGCGGGTCCAATGGAGTTAAGAGGTTTTTAATACTTTTCATTGGTTCAATATTTTTTTTGTTCAATAGCATTGATTTATGGAGAAAAAAAAAAAACCTGAAAAATGGAGTTGGGTGGTTTCCTCCCGACAGCAACGGTATGTTACATCTATAGGGAAGGTAGCGTATCGCATACCAAACACAGATTATAGATCACTGTGACACTAAAAGACCAATTATACAACAGGTCGTTTTGAGGAAGCAATCTGATCGATTGAACATCTTTCTAGCCGTGCTTCAAACCACATTATTTCCACACCTAATCAAAACAAACATTTCAGCCGTGCTTTTCTCTCAGAGCGCAGTAGACTCGGTGGCTATAGGCTAGCTAGTTTCTTGGGACATTTGTGGTCGTAGTGGCAACATCTGTCATAACTGTTGACAGATGTATAATTGCAATATTACACACGAGGGGGTGGTTTAACGTTTAACGTCAATGCACAGGGCGAGTTCCGAAAGCAACGCAGAAGTGCATTAACGACGTTAAACCACCCCCTCTCGTGTAATATTGCTTAATTACAATCATTGCTTCATCCCGAAGGAGACCATAACGGACTGCCCTGCACCTGCGATGCTTGACTTTGTATTCAACTTTTTTTTAAAACGTACAGTATGACTTCAGAACAACAAAGCAATGCATTTCAAATGTAATGCATACAAATACACTATTTCACTCTCCAGCAGTTTACGAACACGCAACATTGTGTACTGTACATGGTTCTACGTTTGGTTGAGATGTGACGCTTGCACAGCTGGAAACAGTTTCATCATCATTCAGGACTACTGTCTACTACTGTGATTTACACATACATACATACATGGCACACAAGTTGACATCAGGCGTTACACATTCCATACAGTCTGGAGTGTGTCTCCTCCCTAAATGGCACCTGGTCGTGTTTCAAATTCAATCATTTTGATTGAAAACAACAGTGACAGAACCGTGAATCTTTTTTTTTTTTACATTTTCTTTCTCTTCTGTTTCTTTTCGATAGCCCTGTCTGTCTTTCAGCAGCTCTCCCCAGTGCCTGTCAGAACGACTGTGACAGCTAAGGGCCAACTTCAACAAGCTAGATATTTGAATACAAATGTGCAGCTGTATTCCAAAGACAAAAGATGATTGTAAACAACCATCTGGCTTTGGGCTTCTTTAGACATGTGCATGTGTGCATGTGCGTGTGTGTGCGTGTGTGTGTGTGTGTGTACTTGAGTGCATGGTTGAAACATACAAAAATGTTCATCTGAATACCTCCATTCCCATTAACCCATTCATGGAAACATTTCTCCCTTAACCCTTAGAAGAGCAAAGACGCCAATTGGCGTCTTCATCAGAATTCCGTAAATGAGCAATGACGCCAATTGGCGTCTTTCTCTTTTTTGATTAATCTAAACATATTAATATGCTCCGAAGCGCTGTTTAAATTCCTGAGCTTATATTCCAACTACATTACCCAGAAAACCTGTGTCACGTGACACACGTGTACGTGTTGCCATTGGAAGCTGGTCCCACCCCCTGTAAACAGTGGGGGCAGAGGGAGTCTTCATAGTTTTCATTGTTTTGCCTGTTTGCCGTCTCGCCCGAGCGATTTTCTAGCAGAAAAAGTTGAAAGCAGTACTATTTATTTGAGCGAGTTTTGTGGTAGTAGTATTGATCCATACGCGTCCCAGTCGCCTTCTCCAGGCGGAGTAGCCCTGGTCCAGTGCTTACAGCGAGACTCGCTGCTCCCTCCCTCCTTTTTTCATTGTCTCCCCATCGTCGTCCGATGAGCTATACCGGGAAACCATTGAAGAAGACGATCAACCCGGAATGTTTTGAGGTAATCTTATTGTAGAAAATGCCCTTCTATAGTGATCAGAAATCATAAGATGATCGCTACAAATAGATGCTTGGATAATTACTACTACTAGTCAGATCATGACGCCAGAATGACTCACCACGATGGCCCCCAGCCATTAGCCAGCACCGAAGGTGCTGGCTAATGGTGTTGGTCGGTGCATTGGTGCTGGCTAAGGGCTGGAGGGGGGGGTTGGTGTCGATCGGTTGGTTGGTGCAGTACAAATGTATCGTAGCAGGCATGCACGCATGGCAGTACAAGTATTTTATATTGTAGCGTGCCTTATAGGCGATCTGATCTTTAGAGTAATGTTCGCTCCTTTTATTTACTGTCTACAAAGACGGAGAACAAACATGCATCGTTTACTGAAGCAACGCGTGGTTATGATGACGTTGCTACAAGGATCGGAGGGGGGACGGGGAGTGAAGCTAACAGTAGCGTATTATATAAGATCTGTATGACGTTTCATTGACGTCTGAGCTTGCATGATAATTGCATTCATTGTATATTGTATACAATCATGATTGTACATTGTTTAGTGTGTCTCCGTGTGATGATGATGATGACGATGATGTCAGATAGCCTACGTCCCCCCCCCCCCCAACTGGCTATTGGCCGGGCTGACTAACTGTTTCTTCACAACAGGTTTTTGAGATACATGCATGAATAGACACGGTACTGGTAAGACTATGTAAACATGGTATATATCAAAATGTGCGTTAGAATGTCTAATTTTACCCCAAAATGATGTTCCATTTCAGAGCTAGGGGGACTTTTAGCTGGATAGGTCAGATTGATCATGACTGACCATGCTATTTATAGATGGCAAAATATCTACAGTGGTACATGTGAGAAACTTTTTATTTTATTTTAATTGAACTAGACAACTCACCCTTTAAAATGAGATATTGCATGGCTATGTACGCCCAGCAGAAAAAAAGTTATTTAGAAAATAAAACTTCAACCGGTCATAACTTTTTTTGTTGTCCTAGAAACACTACCCAGTGTAAATGCAGGCTCTTTTAAATGGCTTCCAACACCACAACTAAACATTTTATCAACTCAGTTCATTTTTTTCCTGGAAGCAGACAAGCCAAGCTTTCTCTGAAGGTCTTTCGTTGTCACACATTCACAACAGAGAATTTTCAATAAATCATTCAAAAACGCCATTCTGCCATAGAGAAGTCTAAAAACTATATAGAAATCCATGAAACTCTCAAAGAGTTAAAAATGATTGTTTTGAACACGTTGATCTAACAAATTCTAGAACTCAAGTCGAGATGATTTATATACTGCATTGTTTTTTTTTTTTTAAACATCTGTTTATTATGAATTTTTTGTATACAGGCATTTCAGTAGTTACAGTTACAGATTGGTAAAAAAAAATAGCAGAAACATATAAACAAGACAAGACTTACAATAAAAAGAGACAAAACATAACCGTCAAAGAAAAAGACAAAAACAATAAAATAATAACCGACATGGCTGATGACTACACCGCACTCCGAGGACAGAAACATCACAACACAATCTAAAAAAACATTTACAGTAATTAGATGACATTACGGGGCAGAACAATATCGTTTCAATCACTTCAGTCCAACACAACAAGCATCTCAATAATGGGTGACCAGATTCTTTGAAACAAGGGTTCCCTTTTCGACAGGGTAAATCTAATTTTCTCCAAATGCAGCACTCCTCCCAGCTCCCTTAGCCACATATCAACTGTCGGAGGTTTATCCGACTTCCAGGCCTGTAGTATTAACTTCCTAGCTAGCAGTGTAGCGAGCGAAATGGCCCGTGCCTCATATTTGTTCTGAACCTGATCTGGTTCCACCACACCGAAGAGTGCAACTAGAGGTGCCGGGGGGAAGTCTCTTTTATATGCTTTAGCCAAGAAATCAAAAACTTTACTCCAGAAACTTTGCAATTTATGACATTGAAGAAATTGATGAGACAGAGTCCCTTGTTCTGTTAAACACTTTCCACACATGGGAGAAGAATCCTTAAAGATTTTGTTTAATTTAGTTGGGGAATAGTGCAGCCTATGAACAATCTTAAATTGAATCAGAGCGTGCCTAACATTGATAGAGCTATGGTGAATGTTGGCGATACAGTCCTCCCATACTCCATCTGAAATCTCTATGCCCAATTCTCTTTGCCAATTGTCCTTAAACAAGCATGATGATGGGCTGACCACGGCCTGCAAGGTGTCATAAAATTGAGAGACTGCACCTTTTTGAAAGGGCTCAATGTTGAAGAAACTGTCCAAAACTGGATGACTGGGTTGTTGTTCATACTGTGGGATATGTGTTCTAAGAAAATGTCTCAATTGCAAGTAACGGAAGAAATGCGATGATGGGAGCTGGAAGGATTCTCGCAACTGTTGGAAAGAGGCAAGATAACCTTGACCACGACCTTGATTAAAGTATACATTTCGTAAGTTCACAATACCCTTTCCCTTCCATGACATAAAAACCGGGTCCGCCAATCCTGGCTGAAAAGCCGGATTGGAACATATAGGAGAATCCAAATACATTTTAGGAGCCTTTGTCAATGCCAAGATCTGAGACCATACTTTCAGAGAATTTTGAATTATGGGGTTATGTCCATAAGTACTTTTCTTGATCTTAATAGGACTATTAAGTAATGCAGGAAGACACGACCCAGAACAGGATGAATGCTCGATACTAAGCCATGAAGGCATATTCTCCAGATTACATCCAGGATAGCAGTCATACCATAGATAAAAAAAGTTTAAATGGGCCGCCATATAGTATAACCGGAATTGAGGAAGTCCAAATCCTCCTTCGTTCTTACTTTTGCATAGATGTGGCCTAGCTATTCTAGGAGTTTTACCAAACCAGATAAAGGATGAAATGATAGAGTCCAATTTTTTTAAATAGTATTGAGGGATACTTATTGGAATTGACTGGAATATATATAAAAATCTAGGCAAAGTTACCATTTTTATAGCATTTATGCGCCCAGCCATTGAAATAGGCAAAGTGCTCCAGAATTCTATATTTTTCTCCAATTGTTTAATCTTTTTATCCCAATTTAATTTCAATAACTGATTCAATTTACTCGTAACCACTATACCTAAGCTTGTAAATTTATCCAGCACAATTGTAAACGGGGTAGATTCCAGGAATGATCTATCTGTAACCTGTGACAAGGGCATCAATTCACTTTTCGACCAGTTTATCCTATACCCAGAAAAGGAACCAAAGTTATTTATGAGGTCTAGTAAGGGAGGAATGGAAGCCCTGGGCTTTGAAATGAATAAAACCACATCATCAGCGTAAGCCGAAAATTTATGAGAAGTACCGTATTGCAGGATCGGGTGAATCTGTGGACTCATTCTTATTTTTGACGCTAATGGCTCGAGCGCTAGCGCAAAGATATATGCCGAAATCGGATCCCCTTGACGCGTGCCCCTAAACAACTTGAACGGTTTAGATTCATTTTGATTGGTGACAACTGTTGCATATGGATCATTATAAATTATTTTTATCCAGTTGATAAAGGATTCACCAAACCCGAATTTAGCCAGAACAGACATCATATAAGGATGCTCAATTTGGTCGAAGGCTTTTTCAGCGTCAAGGGAGATTACGACAGCGTCCTCTGTGCTACGAGCTGGATTATACATTATATTAAACAGTCTTCTCATGTTGAACTGAATGTGGCGATTGGGCATAAAGCCTGTTTGGTCTGGATGTATGATATTGGTTATGTGTTCTTTAAGGCGAGAGGCTAGTATTTTACTCAATATTTTGGTTTCAACCGGAAGTAAAGAAATCGGTCTGTACGAGGCAGCTAATGTGGCGTCGCGTTCCTTCTTTAGCAGTAGTGAAATTTTGCCATGATAGAGTGCCTTTGGTAAGGAACCCAATTCTTTGGAATGATTCAACATCCGAAGTATAAGAGGAGCCAACAAGGTGGAATAAGCCTTATAGAATTCAGCCCCAAAGCCGTCCGGCCCCGGGGCCTTATTATTAGGGGACTGTTGAATGGCCAATTTGACTTCAGCCAGGGTGAAATCCGCATCCAAGGCTGCCACTGCTTCATCATCTAAGGTAGGGAGGTCACACCCCCGCAAGAAGTCATCAATAGTAGCCTGACTAGAAGTACTTTTAGAACTGTATAAGTCACGGTAAAACTCTTCAAAGCATTTGTTTATTTCTTTCGGGACAGTGACCAGCCCACCGTTTTTATCTTTTATTGAGTGGATGGCTTGAGAGGCATGCGACTTCTTTAACAGTCTGGCTAATAATTTATGTGGTTTGTCACCTATTTCAAAAATCCTCTGTCTATAATTTAGTAACTGTGAACAGACTTGTTTTGTGAGAATTGTGTTATGTTCATACCTCAGCTTTATGATTTTACCCAAAAGTGCAGGAGATGGTGAGGCTAGGTAGTCCCTGTCTAGCTGGGACAGATTGGCCTCAATATCTCTAAGGGACCGCACTTGTAGCTTACGCTTGGCTGAGGAATAGGCAATTATGTGTCCTCTCATGACAGCCTTAAAGGACTCCCATAACACTGAGTCATCAACCGCACCATTGTCATTTGTTGATAAGAAAAAATTAATATGGCCTTCCATTTCTTCACAAAATGTTTCATCTTTCACGAGTGCAGGATCAAACCGCCATATTCTATTATGTCTATTGTCCAAATTCTGGAACTGTAAGTCTAAAGTAACTGGGCTATGATCCGACACCAATATTGGATGATAAGTATTGTTAATTACAGCGGGTATGAGTTTAGAATCCAAGAAGAAGTAATCGATGCGACTTGAGGTTTTATGCACCGGACTAAAGAAGGAGTACTCTCTCCCAGTGGGGTTAACCAGTCTCCAAATGTCCACAATATTCAGGCTGTTTAACAAAGTATTTAAGAGGCTCCCAGCCTTTGACTGTTGAGATGAAAGAGGTGAGCTTTTGTCCACTGTTGCATTCATTACACAATTAGCATCACCCGCAATTAAAATATTGGCCCGGTGTACGTCGGGTATTAGATTAAACAATTTTTGAAAAAACTCAGGACAGTCAAAGTTGGGACCATAGATATTCACCAGTGTCACAGGCACGGATGCCAAATGACCAGTAAGAATTAAATATCTGCCATCAGAGTCTGCAATTGTAGTCGTATGGGTGAATGGAACATTTTTTCTGAATAAAATTGCCACACCTCTAGCCTTAGCACCAAAATTAGCATGATATGCCTGACCCAGCCAGTTAGCCCGTAGAATTGACTGTACATTGTGCTTTGCATGCGTTTCTTGTAGGAAAATAATATCTGGTTGCAAAGATTTAAGATGGGCCAGCACTTTTGCTCTCTTCACAGGATTACCAAGACCTTTTACATTCCAGCTAACAAACCTTAAAGCCCCGTTGGGCAAATTGTTCACTGCCCTATGTGTCATCAACATGTACCAGTATATTGGTAATCAGTGACACTGTCCGTCGACCCAAGAGCACGTACACACCACCAGCCAGACAAAACACAAAACATGTAACATGAAAAACAACCCCCCCACCCCCCCACGTAGAGGGACCTCCCCCAACGAAGCCCTTCTCTAACCACCCTAATACTATCCAAGGCATAGGAAAGTTCCCTCCCACGACCCCGCTCCAACGTAGAACGTAAATATATATAAAAAAATAAAAGTATTAATACCGTATGGTATGACAGTGAAAATAGGGTAAATAGACCATAAGAAGTCCTAAATTGTGTATACAGTCAGTGATAATCAGTCTAACCCTTTGCACTCGCCAGCCTGGCTTTTTAGAACAAACCCTTTTTTGTAGAATAGAAATCAACTAAGAACATAGTAAAGCATCAATGTCAGGGGATGCATACCCAATCCAATCAAGCAGTATATAGAAACCTGAATAACCCACTCCGCAGCAAAAAATAATATATATAATGGAAATCAAAGACAAAATGTAAACAAGATGTGTAATCGCGCGCGCGCGCGCGCGCACGCACGCACGCACACACACACACACAAAAACATCCCATGTATAAATCAATTAAATGTGTTACATAAAAATAAAAGAGATCAATTCAACTTATACACTCTACAATTCAGTAAACAATGTCGTGAATAGACCTTGAGTTGAATAGGCAGTAGGAAATAAAGTTTTTTTTTTTTTTAAATAAAAAATTAAAATAAAAAAACGAATAAAAGAAATATTTCGGAGCGAAAACATCCAGCTATGTCCATGAACAAACAGTCAGTGTAGCCCACCTTTAAAAAATAAAATAGAAACCACATCTTGTCAAGTAGTACTGGGGAAAAAAATGAAAATAGCACCTTCTTAAAAATATATAGCATAAGCTCTTTTGTTTACTTTCCAGTGTCACAATTCAAGATTAGCACACGAATATATATAAAAAATAAAATGTGAGGTGGGCCACCTCAAGTCCAAGTGCTCATAACAATAGTAGTAGTAAGAATAAACAAAAATAAAAGTCTTGTTGAATAGCATCTCCTCAGGATTTGTGCCTAGCCAGGCACATCTTTAGTGAGTGTAGTGCAACATACCGTTAGCTTCACAGCCTAGACTGAAAAGCAGAAGAATCAAGGGCCCACCTCATCTGTGTCGACGTCTGCATCTGCAACCACTGTACCCAGTTTGTCATCCAGAAAACCACCAGCCGCCTCGGGATCCTCGAAGTATTTTGTAGCTCCCTCCACGGTCACGCGAAGACGAGTCTGCCACGTTCCCACGAATCCCGACAGCAACCCGGCGTCTCTGCATCTCTTCCGGACATCTTGGAACTTCTTTCTTTGTTGATAAACCTCCGTTGGTTGGTCAGCAAAAATGGAGACTTTGACGCCGTTGTATTGAAGAGGAGATTTTTGTGCAGCCAGCTTTGTGATGAGCGTCTTCTCACTCAAGTAGTGTATTTTCGCAATGATAGCACGATTGTAGCCACCACTAGCTGATTTAGGCCCCACGCGATGTGCAATGTCCACGAGAACCTTAGCAGGGAAGTTTTCATCTCCGAGCAGCTTCGGAATCAGAGAGGACACAAAATCAGAAGGATTGTTCCTTTCTTCCCCCTCTAAGATTCCCGCAATTCTTATGTTTTGTCGTCTTGACCGAAATTCAGCCTGTAGTAGCTTTTTGCGGAGCTCATTGTATCCCTCTTGGAGTGACTTGTTGATGGCTTCCTGCGCTACAAGTTGATCATCATGCCTGGATACAGCTTCTTCAATTTCACGCACCTTTCCAGTGACTGTCGACAGGGAAGCTTGCATGGAGTTCATAGTAGATGAAATGGTGGTAAGCTTAGTATCCACAGACTTTTGTAGAGCGGCTATCGCTTTCATCAAATCAGCCGTAGATGGATTGTTAGCTGCGCCGCTCTCGGCGGTAGGCCCAGTTAGCACCTCCATTAGCATGCGGTCGTTAACAACAGCGTCGGTTGAAACCTCTTCCACGTCGGTGTTCTCTCTTGTTCTGTTTCGAAGGTGATATTGACTCTTCGAGTGCTTTCTGTCCGTCATTTAAGGCAAGTGTTGAGCAGAAAAAAGTCACGGTATTAACTTTTAATTTAGTAAATGTCTAGTATTGGAGCGGAGCCTCACGGAAACACAGCTTACCCCATAGCTCGCTGACCACGCCCCTATACTGCATTGTTTACACAGTATTTGCAGTAAATCCATTTGAAATCGGATCCGTGTGGCTAACCACACTAGCCAGGTTCACTATCACGTTATTCACACACATTACATGACCACTCTGCCTCTACTTGGTCAAAGACCACACTACTACAACATGCTAATATGAGCTCAGTGAGCCATTACCACCTCAAAAGGAGCACCCATTTTATATAATTGGTCCTCACTCCCTCATGCTCGTTATAAGATGGCACAATTCATGTCTACATATTGTCTAGTCTCGGACGTTTTTATTCAACAATTCGGCATACAGTAGCGCAAACGTCGATCACTCTCTGCTGATTTCTGATCGTCTGCACCTTTGTTAAATTGATGCACACACGCACACACGTACACAGACACACTCCTCTCTCTCTCTGTCGCTCAAATTAATTAGTCTCATGTCGCGCAGCTGCGTCTAGATTCTCCTGGCGGATCCTGCCGGGAGCTGCCTATGCCATAGAAAGCATAGGTGGACCCCAGGCTACACATTGTGCCACGGTTTTCAGCCCGCACGGCTCCTTTAAAACGTGTCCACGTGTCTGAGGTAGGGTATTCACTTCTAGTCATTTTTACTAGTTGACTAGTTGCCTAGTTTACTAGTCGACTAGTTGTTTAACTACCTATTATGTAAAATAAAAATTTAAAAAAAAAAAAAAAAAAAAAAAAAAGTTTTTTCATGGTGACTATAACTATAATCTACCTTATCTTGAGGCCTACAAAATCGGGGGGGGAAATATTTTTTTTTTTTTCTTATCAACTAGTCAACTAGTGCCAACAAGGTCGACTAGTGGATTTACTAGTCGACTAGTTGCTTAATGCCCTAGTCTGAGGCACCCCGCAGTTTTATTTGATAGGACGTGTGGACACGTCTTTAGCATCATAAGTGTTAATGGATAACTATCAATATTCCAAGTGGCCACTTGTGCTGGTTCATATAAGCACTTGTTAATTGTCTAATTGATTTTTATGTCTGACCTCACCTTCTCCTCAAATAGCCTATCGGCTGTGAGGTGTATGATATATATACTGTATAGGGGAGTGGTGATAAAGATCCAATTTGGATTGAAACGTTGCCAATAAAAGTAATGGGAGTTATGGAGTGCAGAGCGGTACTACTCTGTCCTATATATGCATACAGAATGACGTATCCTTTCCCTGAACTTCTGTGATGTGCGTATTATATAACTACTGGTTTCACCCACTGTTTTACACCTGTAAAACTATACAGAACTATTATTATTATTTTATTTTTTTAATATTTGGTTCTGTAAACCAATAGGGTAGGCAATTATAAGCTTTTAGCTTCAGCCTACACCTTTTCGGGCCACTCAAGTGTCTGTATAATGTATTTGTTATACATGTGAAAGGTTCGAAATAAACTAAACTAAACTAAAAATATATGATTCTATAATAACAATAGTATATATTTTATGTAGAGATATATCAAATCATGAATAAGCCTTAATACAGTATATGAATTATAGTATATAACCCAAAGTACTATAGTACATACTGTGTTGATGATATATGAAATAAAGGCTTACCACATTCCATAGCTAGTCACTATTGGACGTCGACCCAAAATTCTAGTACTAAATCCATGCAATGGGAAATTGGATAATGTAAAATAGAAGACGAACCAAATATGCTAAATCGTGGAAAGAAATGCTTGCTGGTATATTCCTTATAGGTGCTTTAAAAAAAGACTCTGTATCTTGAAATGAGCAAGGAAGCAATTTATAACAAAACCAAAGAAAGAACAAATGTCTGTAAAGCGACTTTGGGTACCCAGAAAAGCGCTATATAAATCGTATGTATTATTATTATTATTATTACAGTGAAGAACCTTTGCTCAAGCACCTAAAAAAAAAAAAAAAAAAAAACGGAGTCACCCAGGATTTACTTGAAGAGAAGTGTGAGAGGCATACAAAATCTAAAGCAGGCTAATGGTTAAACTGCTGCAGCATCTGGTGAATGGACAAAATTAGGTTAGTCTTTTAAGTGTGAGAAGTATATATGGGAGAGTAATGGGGAGTTTATAACGAAGTCCATGGTGGTGAAATGCAGCTCTCCAGGGACAGACTTGTGTGTATATAGAGGAATGGCTTGGCTAAAATGAACCGTGTTAAAACGAGACAGAGTGATTTGACTGATTTGCTTGAATAAACATGAGCTTCAAAGAGTCAATGGTGAAATAAATTGTGTGTGTGAACGTGTTCATGGGAATACAGTCACGATGTGTGCACATTTCCAATAATGAAGTCAGTATATCTGCTGTTGGGATGAAAAGCTAGTTAGATAAACAATTCAAATGCATGATTCCACCAGCCACTGAATCACACCCAACACGTTGCCATGTGTATTTCATTCTGATTCTGCACATTGGTATGCATAATGTCACACAAAAACCAATCAACTCAGTACATATATCTACGAAATACATAAAGAACTATGAAGCTGAATCATTTCCATAAACCCATATCTTTGCTATGACTTTGTAACTAGCATGTAACGGACTATTGGGGGCTATTCAGCTAAGCCCTATTTTAAGTTGTACGATGGTGTCACACTCACGCAGCGAAAATAGCAGATCTAGAACCTCAGAACACATTGCGTTGTGAGCCTGTAGATCTTGCCCAAAAATAGGGATTCCAGATTAAAAGTTGCAACAAAACATGCCAGTTGCCATACACTTTTTATATATATATTTTTTTTAGCTTTTCTTTGATAGTGGAGAGAGACAGGAAACATGGAGAGAGGGAGTAGCGGAGTGACATGCAGCAAATGGTCGGCCCGTCTGGGAATGGAACCTGGGACTCGCTGTCAGGCATTAGAGGCCATGTGGTACAGTATATGCACCCTCACCACTCAGTCAAGTTGCCACATTATTTCTGAGGTCCCATGCAGGCAAGCAGGAGTTCACAAGTAGTTCAAGACGTGAATGCTTCTTGACATATCAATGAGCTTGTTTCCCATCACAGCTTGATCTCCACTATTATCTTCTATCCACTCTCATATCCTCAGGCACAACAGAACCAAACATCTTGTTATTGGCAATACACTGTGGCATTATTTGTTTTTGACCTTCATAACGCAACCAGTGCTACAGTTTAGGAACGTGCTGTGCTGCACATACTTAGTATTCATACTGATACTGTATCATACTTAGCAATACTGATAATGTATACAGTACATACTTTATGTATTGTTACTGTATAGTTAGCAGTTCTACTGCGTAACCCGTGTTCCCCGCTATTTAATCCATGTGCCGGTGCTGCGTAAATTCGTAATACGCTAATCCCGCTATTTGTTTAATGTGTTTAATTCGCCGTTTTTTTTTTTATAATTAAAAAGAAAGAGCGGATTTGTCACGGACCTGGTGACGAGGCTGTCGCGTTATGATGATGAAACCGGAAATCAAGCCATGCTCTGGGCTGCTAGGGCTTCTGCGAAAATGAGTTCAGTGCAAGTGAACGGTGGGTTTGTTTGGACTACAACATGATGTGGAGGCTGTGTTCGTCTCGCATCGTAATGGCGGCATGTTTTTCTCTTCAACAACAAAACTGGGAGGTCGGAATTTGATCCCCGGCCGGGTCATACCAAAGACTTTAAAAATGGTACCCAGTGCCTCCCTGCTTGACACTCAGCATCAAGGGTTGGATTGGGGGTAAGTCCCTGCGACATACTAGCGTCATGTCCAGGGGGTGTACTTCAAGCTGCCTCACGCTACAGAAACAGGAGATAGGCTCCTGCCCTGTGGGCCTCATGGCTCGGCAAGGCTACTTTTTAACAAAACATGGGACTATTTTTTTCGTGGATCAAAGCTGCAAACACTTCGGCGTATGCTCCAAAGGTAATAAGACAATCTAGGCAGCCTAGGTAGGATGGTAGGATGAATGTCTTCTTATTTATGATTTATTTATTCTAATGTATTACGTCTAACCTTTGGAACCACTAGTAAAAATGGCAACCTTTACATTCATTCATTTACACTCATTTTTAAATGTATTAGATGTAATAAGAGCACCAGCCTGTACAACATTCTGCCCCCAAACTGTAAGGGAACCCAGCCAAGTATTAAGGCCTAATTCAAAATGTGATGCACGACAAGGTGTCCCCTATACTGAAAATAACAGATGTTCAAGCGAAAAACGCAACGCATTGCACAAGTACAGTATACGTACGTTCGATTTGATCGAGTCTGTGAATTGCATCTTGGTGCATTTTTGAGGAAGCCACAACAGAGTACAGGAGTACCAAATCAAATCAGGCCTGTCAAATTGAGGCTGCATGGATTGCGGGCTAGACCCATGTCTCAGCGCTCCTCCCCTCCCCCTTTCCCTTCCCTCGCCTCCCCACACAGCCTGGCCGCCCTCTCATCTGCTGTTGCTGCTGTCATTGCAACACAGTCAATACACCGAACAACCCGTATTCAGTTATGGGGAGCAAGCCAGGGCATACAGATCAGTGTTTGTGATGGAAAGCATGGCCAGAAATGTATTTAACTTCTTAGCGCCGTAGATTGAGGGCGGAATGAGTGTTTAATGGTTTGGAATACCAACCCCTTTGAGTCCAAAACGGTATTGAACTGCTAAGAAGGGAGGCATGCCAGCACAAAAATTGCACTACTGACTTCTTATTTCTGGACAATGTGCCAGCTGATAATGACTTTCCCCTTTTAGGGACCATATGTATGGGAATCTGTGATTGTCTGTCAAACATACTGAAGGTCACACAGGCTGTGTAGGCTTAATACATACGGTACAAATGAATAAGCAAATAATCATTGGCTCTTTAAGTAAAAAAGTACATTTAAAAGGAAATAACAAACAACAAAACACAAAACAACAAAACACGACTAAAAGACAAAAACTCCTATAGCTGTCGTGTATATACCCATTTGAACTGACCAACACTGCCAACCTTGGAGCCAACCTTGGAGCCAACCTTGGAGCCTTGCGCCCTCATGTGATGCAAAACAATTAAAACACAGAGATAGAGGGACAGTTGCACACCAGCGGCAGATGCACAGAGAATTCCATGGCAGTCCAGTCAGCAGCTTTTGTTTTTAGATATGGGAGTAAAATGTGAGCAAGTAGAATTTGTGGCCTGATCGTGGCACTAGAGGAAAGGCCATCATGGCCAAAATCCAAAATCAGTTGGGGCCATATACTCGTCTTGTGAAAAGGATTTCTTAATCACAACATGGGACTTCCTGGTAAAATAGAGGTAAAAAAAAAATCACACCCGTGTTAAATGAGGGGCGCTCTTGTCATCGTACAGTACATCAATTTATGTTAGCGGACATTTGACATTGCTACATAAGGTGGTTCCTTATTGGCCAAGCGCTCCCACCAACATGTGATTGGTTAGCCGATTTGCTCGTTTACATATGACGTCATAAGGCTTCCCTTCAATGTCAATGGCGTTTAATGTTTTGATGTTTAATTTACGTCATATTTAGCGGAACTCTGACGTCATTTCTCCGTTCATTGTCAATGGCAAATATTGAGACGGGCGGGGACAAGATTTAGCGGACATTTGACCGGAATTCCCCTTTCATTGTCAATGGGAAATCTTGAGCTGTGTGGGGACAGAAGCTGTTTATGGAAGGTGGCTAGCGCCCCTTAAAAACCACAAGTGATGGCTCGCAACTCACTTTGTAATGCTCCAGGTAACCTTTATCACAGCAGGCAGGACATACAACGTTTCGACCTGTGTCGGTCTTTCTCAAGTAGTATATGCGCTCTTATCATCGTACATCATCATGGCGTAACATGTCGATTTGCTCGTCCACATATGACGTACATTCTCCATTCATTGTCAATGGGAATTTAATGTCTGTGTAAGATGAAAATCTACAGTAATAGCTAAATATAGGAGGGGCTTGCGCGCCTCCAAAATATCTCAGGATTATGAGGGGGCATAGAAAATATACTGTGGCGTGCACGTGCGCAGTTCACTCTTCAATGTGTGGGTGCAGATTTGGAGCGCCCAGCGCACAGATATCCATACGCATATAACTGCTGCTGCTCATTCCAACTGGTGAGCTACACTTTCTATGCCTGTTATGTCTATGCTGAGTTATGCTTCGACGCATGACGGTATCGTCAATTGCAAAGTTTGAATGAAAAGCACCACAATATATGGACAGACAGACAGACAGACAGACAGACAGACAGACAGACAGACAGACAGACAGACAGACAGACTTCAGAGATGCTGTGGTGAGTCAGTGGACATACTGTAGAAACAAAAGCAATACACTTCGTAACCCAGCATGAGGTGCCAGATATGGAGGCAGGAACTATAATTCTTTGGCACATTTTATTATTTTCTTTCTACAAGTTCTCTTGTTACACTTCTTGAACCCTATGTCTATCCGTTTGCTAAATCTAGGTCCCATTTCATTAGTAACGGCACTGACAGGCACTCACACGGGCCATGAGCATGATGAGCATCAGAGTCACAGCTCTCAGATTACAAACCTTCTAATATGACGCAACTGAGAGGGTTTCTGCACATTACCATTATTCAAGCATAACGATCAATGTTTGCATGTTACTGTAGCATCCATCTTCTTGTGGGGGCGTTAACCAAAGATACAGCATATCGTTGCTGTCGGGATGAAACCATCTAACTCACTTTGAGGTTTTTTTTGTTTTGTTTTTTGCATAAATCAGTGCGATTGAACACCCTTTACGTCTGTGTGTTGGTCAAAAAATATTGAACCAATGGAAAGTATTAAAAAGCACTTTGGACAAAATCTCTTAACTCCATCGGACCTAGCCTGGCTAATAAGCCAGACTAATATCACACAACACTGTCGCGGTATATCAGTCTGGGCTGGCTCCACTTGGATTTCATTTCCCGGGGAACATTTTCTCTTCGACGCAATTGGTCAGAGCTACTGTCAGTCAAAGGTCTCAAGCATTGAACGTCACTGTACCAAAGCCCGCCTATATTGCATACCGTGTCCCGATTGGTCCGACCTGTTCTCTGCTGTAGGAAAGAGGCGTGCTACTGAGCCTCGCCAGACCGTAATCCGCTGGTAGGCAACTTTTTTTTGCCAACGGCTGATTCGGTCTGGTTTATTAACCAGGCTACATCGGACCCTCAAACTGTCTGCTAAAACTAACTCCACCCCATCTCCCCGTCTCATGCAAGTAATTGAAAATATATAAATTCACAAGACCAACTTTGATGTATAAAATATAAGGTTTTCTTCATTTCCCAAAACATTTATATTTTTTATTTTTTGAAAAATGAACCTTTTGTAGTTAGGTGTTGCAATCTTTCGGCTATTTTTTTGGACAAGAGATTGGTGTATAGAGGGGAACATCGGTCCAAGTGAGCCAACTCAGGTCTGTTTTACTAAGTCTACCCCCCTTCCACAATGACGGCAACATGCAGTCGCCTCACTTTCATCAATGAACAAGATAGTGACAGATATCAATTCACTCTACTCTACCACTGTATGGAATTGCAGTATACCTGGACTTAAGATAAGGAGCAGACCTCATCCTGTGCTGGTTACCTTCCACAACCTCACAACAGCAGGAGTCCGGCTCCTATCAGCTTGCCTTTGAGAGAAATCCAACCTTTCATGAGAAGCATGCACTCCTCGCTGCCGGGCAGAGACCAACACATTTCATGTTGTTCTTCATAAATGAATGTCCTATGACCTATACTGTACTTACTATAGCCAAAGCACATCTACAATGCAACGCACTGTAGATCTTCATTTTTGCTATTTTTAAAAAATGTAATGACTTGAAAGTCGTTATGTCTGTCTGTGGGTTTTATACACTAAACCTGTACGTGCCTGTCGCAGTCGGCCACCGGCCTACTTGAGAACGATGCAACTTGGCCTCATTAGGCCCACTGGCAGAGCCTGACCAGAGCCTTTTGTGGTGGTTCTGGAGAACCGTGGGTCCGACCGACTCTCCCTGCGGGGGTGTGGATTGCGTGTGTCGAATGTGTCGGGGGGTCAAACGGTTCTCGAGTTACGTGCATTACACACACGCACGCAGAGATGTGGCACATTTATAGTAGGAGGATGTTTCACCAATGAACAGCATTAGCTAAAACAATGTGACTAAATGATGACTACATTGGCCTCCATTCGAACAAAGGTTCCTTTTTCCACTTAATGAAAAGTAATTTCCGTACAACATCGACGATATAAAGTATAGAGCAATTATTATAAAGTCTTGTCATGCATAATACAAAAGACAATAAAGATAAGACCTTGCATGAGATAGACCGTAGAGAGAGACTGTACAGGACACTATACAGATATCTACATAATAGTATTAAATCTCTCTCTGTCTCAGACAACTTGGCAGACGATAGATTTGCAACTGTAATGGGAGACGGGGGAAGCTAACGCTAATGCAATACCACTGAATTAGGCCAACATGTACTCTTACTACACACATGAAATCTGTTACATGCATTTATAAAGCATGTCATTCCAGGGACGGAGATGGTGTTCTCGGTTGGGTCTTGTGCTAAAAAGTTTGGGAACCATGCACTGCTGACTTACAAGCACGCTCACTAGTCTTACGGATTATTTATTTTGTTTGATTTTAAAAGCGTCGGGATTAGAACAATTAGACGTTATTTGCCCGGGACCCAAACTAGTTAAATCCACAAGCTTGCAAGCATGTGCTACGTTGTTTTTATTTAATTATGGAAATAATTATTTTTATCAAATACTTTTGAAAAATGTTGGAATTGTTTTTAATTGATGAAAACATTTTCTTTTTTTTTTAATCTTTTGAAATATATATAGGAAGCAAATACAAAGGGGGCTATTTACTCGCAACCCATTAAAATTGGTCCGTGACCTAAACATGGGTCCCAATAGACTGTTTGGAAAACAGTGCTGTAAGAGATGTGGTTTCAGTAATGGAGAAAAAAAGAAAAGAAAAAAACTGGTCTGCACTTTCAGGTTCAGTGTGATCCCAGCCCATCTGCTGTAGCGTTGAATGCCATCAGACCCACAATAGGGTAACACACAGGCATTACCTGCTCTTGCTGACAGACCATGACTGTGGCCATTATCATCTCCCTGGTGTTATCTGAATGGCTGGCCGGCGTCATTACCTGGAGTGGCTGGATGGTTCCTGGCTGCGGCGGTAGGGGAGAAAGGACTTTCACAGAACTAAATAGACACCATGCTTTCAGACCAACACTAGATGAGTATAGCCTATTACAGTAGTAGGTGATGATGCAGTTGGAAGATACATTTTTGTCCGTACAGTTTTAGGCCGTTATTTTCACCGGAAATATTAATATAATATAATATAATATAATATACTTACATTTCCTTTTCATACACCTCACAGAATAGATCTGTGAGGTCACTGTAAGGAACATAAGAGCTCTTACTAATAATAATTCAAGCCTTCTGAAAAATATGTACAGCACACATCATATAAAATATGGTATGGTATGGTGTAGACAGTATAATACAACAACAATGTTCTGGGTTGTATTTCTCTTTCTTCCTACCCTAATATACTAGGAACTGCTAGAAAGATTAAAAGATTAGTAAAATATAATTACCAAAGGGCAGTAAAATGTAATGTTGAATTACTGAGAGTTAAAGAGAGAATGGTGCCCAATCGTGGTTATGAATTACATTCACACTACATCATTTTAACTGACAAACAAAAGCCTGTATACAAAATATTTAAAGGGCACAATTAAGTTGCACAATAGAACAATAAATACCACATCCTCGTGTAAGATAAAAGTTATTTTTGAAAGCCGAGTACTTTGAATGACTGTGGTAGGCCTATACGGTGCTATGCAATTTACCACAGAAATGTGTTTTTCCTTGTTTCTAATCATGGGCAAATTCTCAGCATTCTTCTATGCACTGCAGTCTTGGAAGGTGCATGCATGGATGAAACATGAAAACCTCCTTATCATAACTTGATCTATCACAAGGGCTTTCGAGTGGTACACTTTCACAATTTTTCTGTTCAGAGAGAGAGAGAGAGAGAGAGAGAGAGATAACATGGTAGACTTTGTTTATCTAGCAAATATAGTTATTTTTCACCCCTGCTGCCTTTAAATATATGCTCAATACACAATCACAGCATGTCTCAGAAGCAGTAACTTTCTTCTTAGAAGAACAGAAATAGTAGGCTATAGTCAGAAATTCAGTGTTTATAATATAGCATTGTTGTCCGTTATTTTTAACTTTTTACGATTTTCCGTAAATCAATACGCTATACTTTTCCACAGTGTCAACATGGACGAAACTCGGCCACCAGAAACTGTTGCTGCAGATGGTTTGATTCAATTCACGGCTGAGGAGACACTGCAGTTTATCTGGGCACAAAGGAACCAAAACACAGAGCACAAAACAGTGACCTTCCACGCTCCATAGAATATGGCCGTGTATCTATGCCAGCAACACACTGTTCTGTTCTCAGCCAACTCTTTCCCCCACAATGTTGGCAAATCCCAGGGGGACTACTATACTATTTCGTTCATGAGTGGAAAATGTTATTTTGTCATTGTCTTTGTGAATAAATAAGGCTAAGCCAAGGGCATGTGCTGAACAAATTACCACCTGGCATTCGTCTTGCCCTCATATTATCCAACCTTGCCTTGCAGTTCAGGCTGATATGCATGCCCTCGTTTGGATGAACGCAGGCAATGACGGAAGTCTGGGTGGCAATATCTCTATAATACAACACACACACACACACACACACACACACACACACACACACACACACACACACACACACACACACACACACACACACACACACACACACACACACACACACACACACACACACACACACACACACACCGGCTGAATTACAACTCTGGCGAACTTCGCCTGCACACCACGGCGATTTGGAATGGAATGTCGAGGTGGCGGTGAATGTGTCCAAAAAACACAGAACGCTCGCCACGCACGCACGCACGCACGCACGCACGCACGCACGCACACACGCACGCACGCACTGAGGTGACTACAATGCAATCATGGCAGCCCTTTTCTTGAACGAAGTGAAACGCAAACTCCAAACCTCTTTACCCTGGGTGTCTACGATGGGTGTCTACGATGTGTGGCCGTCCACTATAGTACATGTGAAGGCCAGAATAATGGGTTTAAAAACACAGCTGAAACATGAAGTGGAGGCTGTCAAAGACCGCAATTTCCTTCTTCCCATTGCCGCCGCAACACGACTAGAGTTGAGGCGAAGGGCGGCGGAATTCTATCTATATAAATATGCATACAGTGTACACACATATGATATTATTGATTCATTTATTTTAGTGGCATGCCTCCAGACCACATGGACTTACTACCAAAACACATTTTACAAACTTCTTTTCCTACTTTTCTAAAACGTAATTCAGGTCTTTTCGGGGTTAACACAAATTTGATACCAGTACATAATGCAACTGCACACAGATCTTTGATGTTTGGATAACAATGAATTTATAGTTACACATGTTTATAATCATGTTACTGTAATCCATGTTATTCCTACTCACTTATATTCATCCATTCATATTTTTTTACAGCTGTAAAGTTTTATGGAAATTGTTCCCATGGTAATGGGAAAGGTCCAACCAGAAAAACATCTATTTTCTTTTGCAGATCTACAAGGTCACTTAACATCACGATGCGTTAGGAGCTTGTAGATTGGCTGCAATTTTTCAAAGAATTTTGGATTAAAATTTGTATTTCTTTTTTTTAAAGATATTTTTTGGTGGCTTTTTGCCTTTATTGATAGATGTACAGTAGGTTGACAGGAGACGGGGAGCGAGATAGGGGAGAAGACACGCAGCAATGGTCGTCGGGATTGGGACTCGAACCCGCGACACGCTGTCGGGCTGGATCACCAGTCAGTCTAGGTGCCCGGACCGCTAGGCCGGCCCAGATCTTTGTTTGCCTACAATGACAGCAGATGGCGTTCCCAAAAATAAGAACGCCAGGTTGAAAGTGGTTAAGTAGGTCCCATTCCTCATGATTGCGGATGACATCAAATCAAAACCAAAATAGTCTGACAAAAATGATTTTTTGGGGGGATGTATATTACAGGTGTTTAAATTGGCTCATGCCTCTGGCTCTCTCTCCCATAATGAGTACAAATGAATTGAAAAATGTAGATCGACTCGCGGTGCCAGCCAGTAGGGAGAATTAAATTGATTCCACAGCGGCTGACATCCCCCCGCGCTATAAACAGAGTAAAGAGGCTGAGACCACAGGGACTCGATAGGGAAGGACACCTGCTCCGCCCTACCATGACCTCATTCTGGGTGATGTTGCTCAAGTTTTGTTTGTTGTCGGGGATTATGGATGGAGCTCTCTTCTCTGTACAGCTCCCCGCTATTGTGTCCATTCTTTTGAAATTATAGAATTCCAATATAGCTTTTTGTCCCCCCTCCCCTCCCCTCCTCTATTGTGAAGTTATATAACAAGCACCACAGATTTTGTTTTTTCTATAATGGCGCCCGCATTTTTGTTATTGTGTCCTCTTTTTGCCTGCGTTTGTGTTCGGCTTACAATTCTAAAGATGGTCATCTTCTGATTAACCTGTCGTGTATTTTCTAATGAATGAACCAAAATTAAAGTCTATTTTCAACTAGGGTCAGTACGGACGGAGTTAACAGCTGGTTTGAATCAATCTAAAATGTTCTCACCAAAAGGGCGGTTGTTTTTAGAGGGGTAATAGACATTCCGTTCTGACCGGCACCTCAGGCAAAGATCTTTTGTCTAAAGGGTCTTTTGAAGCGGGAGGGATTTTACTATCTAAAGGCAGGGACCTGCTGGGATAGTAAAGGGTTATCAATAGCTTAAGATCCTGTTTTTACAGCTGTGACCAAATGGCATTTGTTTGAAGTATGGCTTAGTTTATACTCTGGTTAACTTAAATATCATAATGTTGAACTGTTCTTAAATAAAATAGGTCCTAATATCTATTTGTTATTATGGAATAAAGATAAACGCTAGGAAACTAATACATAGACTAGAGGTTACTAAACTATTAGTGCATTCAGTACTAATCTAAAATGTACTCTTAACATAGGGTATTTCAGGAATATAGTGATAAGTATCAAGCTCATTCATTTCTTAAATATAGTCAGTTCAGGTTGATATACTTTTGTTTAGTTTCACATAATTCTGTTTAGTTCCATATAGTTCTGTTCATATATTTCCGTTTATATCTTCATTGTATCTTTAATTCATTATTGTGGTATTATTTTATGCTCCGTTAAAAGTTATTCTCATTTCACCAATGGAACAAATGTTTACCATAAGGCTTGCCTTTTGTCTAGAAGTGCCTGCCTCTAACAGGAAGCCAGGCTCATTGGTTAGAAGTCAGGAAGTGTTTATGCCCAGAGAGGGGAGGGACTTCTTGGGGGACGGCGAATCTTGAGTATTTAACACCATGTAATGTCAACATTCAGGGCTGTATCAACTAGACTCATTTTGGGAGGAGGCTGGTGTAGATACAGTCAAAGGCATGTACTTTTTAACATGCATGTTCTGTTACGATCCTGACTCTCGTGTTTGACAAATAAATGCGGATGTCATGAGACCATCATCACGGGTTTTTCTTTGTTCTTTCTCCTGCTCCTCCGAGGCGACACACACACAAAAGATTCCACAAAGTGGTGCGGAGACCCGGTGTTTTTGGGGCAATATCTTTGCTCCAGGCAATGAGAACCAGTGGACCAGATTTTTCAGTCTAATAGGAGATGGGTGAGTTACGTTTTAGCTTGCTTGTGATGGTTTTAAACCGCAACAGAGCAACGAAACAGTGTGTGTCGTGTCGATGGGGGCTTAGGAGGTGTAACACAGGGAGATCTAATGATGTTTGTTTCCGGTCGCGACAAAACAAACCGGGCGCTTTTTCCTTTGTCTGCCGTCCGTTTATTTTTATTTTTTTCCCGTGGACTGATCACGTGGTCCGTTTTAAATAGGGGTTTATTTTTTTATCATGTTTCATCTGTTTTGGTGCACGCTTGTCTGTGTGTTTCTCTTTGCGACTAGTTTACCGTACGCGCGTAGGCCGGCTGTCGTAAAGCGTCGTAAGTTATGGACTGGAATAGCATGTGATGGGACATTTCGTGTTATTTTTGTTTTCTGCGGCGAGGGATTTAATGGTAGGGTTAATTAATCATTGATTGTTCACCTTCATAGATTCGATGCTTTGTTTGGCACAAGAAGGGGTCGGTTTTAACTGAGCGGGACAACTGTTTGTTTTTTGTTATTTTTGCTGTTTTCTACGCACGGTCTAAATGGGGTGAGTAAGTGTCTAAGCTTTGTTTGAAAAGCCGTGAATTTGTTTTGTGGATATCCTGGTGGTTACGACCGGGGACGCACTGTGTTAAACGGTGGGTCGTAATTATTTTTATGGGTGTTTGCACGTAACTGGGTGAAACATTTTTACTGGGGTTCTTTTTTTTCGTCTAAAAAAGGGGATTTCAGGGTGAAAATCTGGTTCACGAATGGTTTGGTTGGTTAGGGCAGACTGCTTCTGTAGGCGGCTGGGTTTTTGACGCAGGTACCGTTGATAGTTATATCGGCTTTTACTGTAGTCCCACCAGTCGACGGAGCGCAAAAGGGATGTTGTTTCTGTGCAATTTTAATTTAAAGTTGTGTTTTAATATTTCCTGGTGCAGAAGTTTGTCATATGGGATTTCTGTAGCTGAGGAGTTTCCATGGTCCGGTTGAGGAGAGTCTATTTCTTTGGTTATACAGAGAGGCGGAGATAAGGGTGTGCGGTTCTGTGTTAATATTTTCCTTTAAAAGGATTCTTATGAATATGTTGTAGTTTGGTTTGGTTGGTAGTCTGGTTTGGTAAAGAGTAGGTTACGTTTGTTTTGTTGATATATGATGTTTGTATGGTGGTGTGGATGTGGGTCCTTTGTTCTATTGTTTGTCTGGGGGTCCGCGGGCGCCATTTTGGATTTTCGGCGGGAAAGTTGTGGATGGTTGTTAAATGGTGAAAAGTTGGGGTGGGGGTTTGGCGAATTGTTGGTGGTTTGTGTTGTATTTTATTCTCAATACGAGGGTTTATATTCTCTAAAAACTTTACATTTTTAAAAGGATTGGTGTGTGCGTGGTTTGAGTTGGGTGATGGTGTGTGCATGATACAGTGTGAGTGGGCGTGTATGTGCTATGTTTGACTTACAAGATATGTTGGCGTTTGTTCATTGATTTTGTTTGCTCACTTGATTTACAGTAAGGAATTGTAACTAACAGGCAGTTTTAAGTTGGGGTTTGTGTAATCTCAAAAGTCGTATAACTATATGAGGTACAGAACAGTGGGTGATGGGCTGTAAATTTCTCAACACAGTTGAGAATGGTCAATATCTTGTTGACCTAGTCTAAATTGAGCTGACCCTTTGTTTAAAGAACCCCCCACCAGGACACAGCTAAAATAACTTTGGCTGGGTCTTGGATTGGATCTTAGTAACACATGGTAAACAAATTGTCCCTCAAAAGGATTCTTGAGACAAAGGAATGCTAAGCGTCTTCAACACCTCACCCAGGCCTCAAAGAGCTTAGAACAAAGCCTGCCCACAGGTGCTTCCCTGGGAATTTTTGAAGGTGTTGGCTCCCAGGCTCCAGATTGGCAGTCCCAATTTAAACCTACATCTAAATTTAGCAGTTAAATAGTGTATAGTATAATCATTGGTAGAAAGCAAATATGGCTAGGATAACTTGTTAAACGTACATTTCTCTAAGTAAGACCCTGTAGCATTTGTTGACAAACCATTTAGTAAGTTTTAGTTTAATTCGGTTTAAATATAAATACATTAATTAGCATAGTTCCATTCGTTTTCTTTGTACCTGTGAATCCTATTTTTGAATTAGTCTTAAAGTAATGTGGGTGCTAATTTTTTTTTATGAGAATACAGTTCTCGTTGTAACGGTTCATGTTTAGGGCATTTCATGTATCCTTCGTACAATTAGATAGGTTGGTTTGGATTGTTAGAACCTTCATTTTTAGTCAAAAAAAAAAAAAAAGAAGACAAGATAGTCTGCAAAAGTAAGTTAAATGCCACGGCGATTGTTGCATAGTTTAAGTCATTGATAGCTGTAATTGAAAGCCAAATGGTTCTCCATTTGGTGAAGTTTTGTTGTCTGTTTGATTCGTTCTTTGGAGCTGGTATGGAAGTGTGTGCGAGTGGTATTTTTTTGGTGGGGTGGTGAGCAAATGGTTGGTGTGTGCGTGTGCGTTTGTGGGGGGATTGAGTGACTGAATGGGGGTTGTTTGTGTGTTTGTGTGTTTGTGTGTGAGTTGAGGGGAGTTGAGGAATGGCTGTTGTGTGCAAGTTGAGGAATGTCAGTGGTTGATGATAGTGGGATGGTTAAGGATAGTTTTATGCCTTTATGAGGTTGGGGTTGTCTTTGATGTTTGTTTATTTGTGATGGGCCTATCTTGTTTTGTCTTTGTCTTTGTTTTGTTTTTTAGTGTTTCACTGCTTTATTTTGGTCTTTATATGTGTTTTATAGTTCTGTCGCCTTGGCATGCATCCAGAATGGTCCTTTTTGGAAGGCGCGGTGGGCCTGGGGACGCCTAGGTATATTTTGTTTTTGGCTGGTCCAAACTACAAAAAGTCCTTGTTGCCTAACTATGGGGTATTTCTTTTTTTCGTGTTGAGACTGCAGGACTAGGGCGGACACATGTTTAGACTCATTTGTGTTGTTTCCGTTTTTAGGCAAATGTTTTGTGTTTTGTGTGGATGTTTGTTTTTTACAGGGCCCACCAGTCGTTAATGTAATGGGATCATTTGTTCTTTCTTTTGTCTATATCTCCGTTGTTACACTCTGTGTTACATATCTATTAGTGTTGTTTTGTACTTTCGGTATGGCTCAGTTTAAGAAAAACATTTTTTACTGGTGAGTAGTTTAAATTATTTTCTTTCAACAGGTGTTGTATGGGAATAATGTTTTATTTTATTTTTCAGTTTGGAGGTCTGTCAAGGGAAACACGTGAGTATCGCTTTGTGTAAATATCAAGTCTTTTTTCACTATTCTTAATTGACGGTTGGGATGAATTATGTTTGTCTCGGTCATAAATTGCTAATTGTCAGTGAATTACATTTGGTAAACATAATTTGATATTGTCTCGTTGTTTCATTTTGGTCAGCTTCCTGAATGTCCTCTTAAAGGTTGTTCATTTTCACTATTCCTTTTGGGAAAACCATTCGGTTGTTTCAAATTTTCTCATAGTTTTATAGATACAGATACAGTTATAGATACGGTTAGCATATGGTCTTTAATGCATGCATTTCTTTTCTCTGACTAACGGACAATTTCTGGATTAATGTGGTGACTGGTGGCGTTTCATTTTTTTGCATGGTTCTTTTTGTTGTCAACTAATTGTTTTAACAGTGAAAACTGTTGTGTGGGGTTCTTTAAAAACCTGTGTTCTCTTTCAGAAAACGGGGTGTGTTTCTGCCTGTTCAAAGTAAGGTGTAAGGGTTTCATTTTTTTGGGTTTTGCTAAATTTTAATCCAAACTTTGTACTTCTTTACCTTTCCAACTCAAAAAGTCCATTTCGTTTGCTCTTGTTTAAAGCTTGTAGTCAGTTATAATATTTCTCACACTGGTTCTTGAACTTGTGTATAATATATACAGTAGTTTTTTGCATTTCACATAATTTGCGTGACACCATACATTCCTACAGTAACGCAGCTGCTCACAAGTTCTCAAGTGCCTACGGTCTGTAAGTGGTTGGCAATTCCTTTTGGGGTTCTTTGTATGTTCCCTGTTTAGGTGAGGTGTTTTAGGAGCATTACAAATCAATTGCATCCGTAAAGGTTAGTTGACGTGACATTTATTGTAATTTAATATCTCTGAACTCAATAACTTAAATACTGGTTATGGATTCGTCTAGTCAGCAAGCTTCTTTCCACAATGATGATGTGCTTATTGACGAGTTATCATCGATCCTGGGGAGATGGGAGTTACATGGTCCGATAGATGATCGGTGTTGGCCACGGGAAAGCATATTCTATCCGGATGTCATTGGGGACATGAAGGTCCGTGTGCGCAAGTATGAGGAAGCGTTGGCAGCTAAGGTGAAGGAGGAACGGAAGGTGATGAAATTGTTTCTTCAACAAGGTAAAAAGATTCGTAAGGCATATGCAAAGAGTCTTTCTAAAATGTCGAATGCCCAGGATGACGCTTTGGTTGTACCACCGCTCCCTGATGGGGGGGTCCATGCTTCTGGTGGTGATGACTCTTCCAGCAACGGCCGGAGCGATGCAGTGGGTGTGGATGGAGGTCCTGGAGTGGGAGAAACATCTGGACAACGAGTGGTCCGGATCCTCCAGGAAAGGTTGGACTGCGTTCGCAGGAAGAGGTCTAACTTGATTCTTGAGGTGCAGGGTGCCCATCCTTCTAATATAATTTTTAGGCGTGCGTTGACGGCACGCTTGGACGAACTTTCGGGTGTGGAGGCGGTGCTCGTTATTGACCTGAGTGAGCGTTCAACGGTGGACTTGAGGGATTTTTTCCCACCGGGGGGACCAGTACAACATTTCCGTGGCTCACAGGATGCAAGGCTCATGGGACCCGGCGATCACGCTGTTTCTCCTGGGGCCTGCCAGCATGGTCCTTTGCCACGTAACTATACGGGTTGCTTCTCGTGTGGCAGTGTGTTACATCTATCAAGGTTTTGTGACGGGCCAGGACCCAGTTTTTCCCCTTTTCGACGTCAGGGCTTGCCAGTAGCAACGGCAGTGTCTGGAAGACAGTGGGGACTTGGGTCCGCTCTGTCGATGCGAAGCTGTCCTCCGCGGCCTGCACCATCACGTGACCCGCAGTGAAGTTCGGCTGTCACAAGGACTCTCATCACTGCAGCCCATCAACGAGTATCGCAGTGAGTCTGTCCTATTTTGCGCGGGATGCAACAGTTTTATTTTTTATTTTTATTTTTAAGTGCTTCCATTGACTTTGGACTCTGTGAGAGAACAACCTCTTTCCTGGTGATGTGGTGGCAACTGTTGGCTGGAAAAAAAAAAAAAAAAGAAAAAAAAGACGGGCGACGACATGGCAGGTTAACGATTTTTTCCCCCTGTTTGGAGTGTGCAATTTCTGAATACTTTCTGTTTCCTTCCTTCTGTCTCGGCGTTGGTATGGGTGTTCGTGGTTTATGCTTTTCGGTAGGCTACGGTTTGGCGTAAAAAAAAATAGAAGGATAAAAGAAACATGGACATTGGGCATGGGTTGTGGCAGGAAGCTGTTATGACGTTTTGACACAATCAGTATTGTGTAAATTCTGTCACTCTATTTTGAGTGACAGAAGGGGGGAGGGTATTGGTTAATCAGATAAAGGTCAAATTGATAATGAGGGGTATTTTTTTCAGATTGCACTCAATGCAGTTTGATTAAATTCTTTAAAAATGTATAACATCTTATGAGGAGTCAGAGTGTCACGATAAATTACTTTTGTTTAGAGGGAACATGCAATGAGTTTTAAACTTATTGTGGCTTATAATTGCTTGGAGAAATGACTATTGTCAACAAATGTGCAGTCTAATTTAGGATGCATTATTCATGTATAGAAGTAATTTGGTTGTTCAAGAAACGACCATTGCATTAATAAGGCAAACGAAAAATGAGTCTACATTGTTAAATTTATCAGGAGTTGGCGAGACAAGAGAGTACAAGGAACAATTTGATTTTAATATGAGTGGATAATCTTTTTTTAGGACTTTGTAAGTAACACTGAGTAGTCAATACTAACATGTGTGAACCAAATATTTCAATGCATGGTTGTGTTTTGCAAAAGAATGTCTACTCTAAATCTTGGTGTGGAGTTAGTTCATATTTCTAAACAGGAGGATGACGGAGAAAAAACAGTTGCAGTGACCCAGTTTGGAGTATGCCAGTGTACCAGTGGACATCCGACATCATGTCAATATTGACACCTGTGCCGAAGGCGAGGTCTGCTCTCCTCTACACAACAGTGGTCAACATCTACAGGGCATCCTACAGCTGCTAAGCGGTTAACCAGAAGATTTCGTTGCCAATACTACGTCATCTATGGAGTACGGACGTCTGCACCAGGTGTCAGACGACATCAATCTTCAGTTCAAATCACCAGGAACAGGAGGAGAAGGAAGAAGCTGCATGTACACCTTGTAACACTATCCTGCCAGGGGATAGCGTGTACGTAAAAGTTTTCCGCAGGAAGTGGTTCCACGGACGCCGATCCGGTCCTTTCCTGGTCACTCGGTGCACGGGAACGGCACTACAAGTCGAGGGATCACCCACGTGGTATCACCTGAACCATTGTGTTAAGGCACCAGCAAACAACGACGACCAGGACCTCGTGTCAGTCTAGTCCTCTTTCAGCAGACATGGAGGACACTGACGTCGATTACAGCGGGGCATTCGGTAACATTGACACCAGATTCATCCCTTCAGCGCCCCACGCTGAAGGAAACAGCCAGGGAAGCGGTGCCGAGCCACAAGACACTGGAGCTCTGGTCCAGGGGGGAGAACCACAGCCTGCTCTCCCCCGTGACCCCAGGCCAGTCCGTGAAAGGCGTCGACCCCGAAGGTACAATGTCTAGACTCAAAGAAGGTAACCCTGTTCTCATTCCTCCTACCACCGAGCCCATGTCCACTCTCATGCAGCCTATACCGGAAGATCTGGTTCCCAATATTGAATCACGGCCTGCTAGGTCAGCTAAGAAAGCTAAATCTGGGTTACAAAATTTTATAGGGATGGTCACATTTTTTCAGGACCTTGTTGATGCACCAGTTACAAGTATGACGTACGTACGAGATATGTCAGATATTGTGGGTCCTAACAAACCCACTACTGTTCATACCACTCCTGTTAGCTATCCTCCTCCCATCACAGTCACTAAATTAGATAGTGTTATTCCTCCTAGTTCTGTGGTAAGATCTACTGGTTCTGTTGAAACTGAGTATAGCCTATTATCCCCTAGTTCTGTTGAAACTGAGTATATCCTTATAGAAGAGACCCCAAATATTTTTGTCACTTCCACGATAACGTCTCCGCTTGAATATTTTCCTGATATACAGACGGAGGACATTTTAGAGTTCAACATTAATTTAGACCCGGATTTGGTTAAACATAGAACAGCAAGAAAGGTCACTCCAGATGATGAAGAAATTGCAAAAGCAACTGGCTCGTTCCATATGAGTAGTCTGTTTAATACAAACCCAGGTGGCATTTTGGAACCATTATATCACATGGCTTTGGCAAGTTCTTGGTATCAATGGAGTGTCTTTTCCGCTACGACAATAGGCAAGTCTGACTGTTATTTCTGTGCACAAGCACACCAGACACATCTAACTGTATTGAATACACATTTTAGTTGGAAAAAATTGTGAAAAAGAAAAGAAACAAACTATACTCAGTTCCAATGGAGTGTTAAATAATGATTCTGACCCAAATTTAGTCCCCTTCTGCCAGGCAGAATGTTTACAGTACCTAGGATCTGCTGAATATTATAACGAATCTTTACCAGAACACAAAGCAAGTCAGGATTCTGTAAATCAGGACGAGACTGTAGGGCCCACACTCGGAGAGATGTGTAGTAAACTGGACATACGAGTGAAAACAGATCCGTCTCTAGGAATAATTTTCATTGTAGCTTTTATCTTTTGCTGCTGTCTTCCGCTCATCCGTGCCGTGGTAATCAGAGGGCTCACAGGGGGTGCGGGCGGGACAATGGCACTGCAGGCCATTCAGTCGCCCGTCCTCACTCACATGGATACAAGGGATATGGAGGCTGGAATGAACGATGGAAAGGATGTATCGCTGTACACAGATCTAGAGCTGTGTACCTATGCTGAGGAGGTTTGAGAAGGATTTTGCCCTGTCACATGCCCTTTTTCACTCCCCCGCACACTTTCTCGTGCTTGGAAGGATTTGCCCAAATGCCCATTCCCCGTCTGTGTCACTATGGCATGCCCTATCTTGGATCGCTCAACTCTTTTCTAAATATCTGTCTCTCTATCTATGCTCTGAGGTCAGACGGTGACGCTTACCTCGAACTTTTGTGCATTTCTTTGGCTAAAGAAAAAAGAACAGACATTCGTTTTTTTCGTTTTTTGGATTTTGATGAAAAAAAAAAAAAAAAAAAAGTGTGTTTTGATATCCTGTGTCTGAGTTTAACCTTGGTTGTATTTTCAGCCTCCCGTGCTTGGATATTCATCAGGCATGGTAGGGTGGTACGATGATGGTTCGGCTGTTTTGTGTTTTTGTTTGTTTGGTTTGCTGATTTTTAGGGTGATTACGGGTGTCCAGGGAGGAGGTTTGGACTTTTATACCTGTTTTTTTGTGTGTGGGTTAAGGGTGGTTATTTGGTTTGGTGTTTTTGGTTTTGTTTTGTTTTTTGACAGACTGTTTGGTCTGTCAAAAAGGGGGGGGGTTATGTAATTTGGGTGTCCTGGCTATTTCGGACTTTTCTTAGTTAGTTGTTTTTTTCTGATAAACTTTTTTTGTTTTTAATGTATCAAAGGGAGGATTTTATTTTGGTTCATTTATCTTGATGTTTATGGAGCATATGCCCCATAAAAGGGAGGATATGTCGTGTATTTTCTAATGAATGAACCAAAATTAAAGTCTATTTTCAACTAGGGTCAGTACGGACGGAGTTAACAGCTGGTTTGAATCAATCTAAAATGTTCTCACCAAAAGGGCGGTTGTTTTTAGAGGGGTAATAGACATTCCGTTCTGACCGGCACCTCAGGCAAAGATCTTTTGTCTAAAGGGTCTTTTGAAGCGGGAGGGATTTTACTATCTAAAGGCAGGGACCTGCTGGGATAGTAAAGGGTTATCAATAGCTTAAGATCCTGTTTTTACAGCTGTGACCAAATGGCATTTGTTTGAAGTATGGCTTAGTTTATACTCTGGTTAACTTAAATATCATAATGTTGAACTGTTCTTAAATAAAATAGGTCCTAATATCTATTTGTTATTATGGAATAAAGATAAACGCTAGGAAACTAATACATAGACTAGAGGTTACTAAACTATTAGTGCATTCAGTACTAATCTAAAATGTACTCTTAACATAGGGTATTTCAGGAATATAGTGATAAGTATCAAGCTCATTCATTTCTTAAATATAGTCAGTTCAGGTTGATATACTTTTGTTTAGTTTCACATAATTCTGTTTAGTTCCATATAGTTCTGTTCATATATTTCCGTTTATATCTTCATTGTATCTTTAATTCATTATTGTGGTATTATTTTATGCTCCGTTAAAAGTTATTCTCATTTCACCAATGGAACAAATGTTTACCATAAGGCTTGCCTTTTGTCTAGAAGTGCCTGCCTCTAACAGGAAGCCAGGCTCATTGGTTAGAAGTCAGGAAGTGTTTATGCCCAGAGAGGGGAGGGACTTCTTGGGGGACGGCGAATCTTGAGTATTTAACACCATGTAATGTCAACATTCAGGGCTGTATCAACTAGACTCATTTTGGGAGGAGGCTGGTGTAGATACAGTCAAAGGCATGTACTTTTTAACATGCATGTTCTGTTACGATCCTGACTCTCGTGTTTGACAAATAAATGCGGATGTCATGAGACCATCATCACGGGTTTTTCTTTGTTCTTTCTCCTGCTCCTCCGAGGCGACACACACACAAAAGATTCCACAAACCCATTTCGACATGAGGACGATTCTACAAATGGCTTCTAAAACCTGACAGTTTTCTGAAAAACCAATGTTTCTATGTCAGTAGTTCTCAAACATTTTTCATGTCAAGGACCCCCAAAATTATATGTAATTGGCCGCCGACCCCCATCTGAAAATATGCTGTTTCAGGAACCCCTCAGAAGTTAAGATTTGATTTAAAAACGTTCGCTCTGAAATAATATATATTCAAAGATTTGCAACACATTTTCACGATTTTTCAAAAATAGCAGACCTACAAGCTCGTAGTGCGGCACTCGGTGCCACGCCATGAGCTTGTAGATCTGCTATTTTTCAATAGCTACAGTATAACATAATGTTTAAAACACCAAAAGGGGTTCCCGTTCAGAATGGGTTAAAACCACCAATACGCATTTGAGGTCAGGCGGATCTAAATGGCCACATGATTAATTGTCCATAGAAGTATTGCTGATGTCAATATTTCTTGATTTCCACTGAATGCTTTATGCATGGGTCAGACATGTAAACCGTTGCCATATTTCTTACACTCCTGCTCCACTGTACTCAGTAGAAAGGATTGAACAAATGTCTATGCAGTATTACTCAAATAACAGCAATGCGTATTTATTGCTTTGGGGTGTGGCTTACACTTAAAACATGGACCATATGCGGCCCAGACCGCTGGTGTAGCGGTCCGGCACCTAGGATATACAGTGTAGCCTGACAGCACGTTGCTGCCTGTCACTCCCCATCAGTGTTGATTTTGTCGACTGAAACCAAGACGAAAAATGTTTGTCGACTACCTTTTTTCACTGACGAAAACTAAATGGAAACTAAATGAAAACTAAGTTACTATGACTAAAACTAGGACTAAATATACTGACAATTTCGTCAACAAATAAAAACTAGACAAAAATGTTAGGAAGGGACTAGTGGACAAGAGATCCAGTATAAGTCATTTTACACTTGGTTGCATGCAGAAAATAGCAGATCTACAAGCTCACAACGCGTCGCAGCGCAACGCACTGTGAGCTAGTAGATTGGCTATTTTCAGCAAGTGTAAAATCAGTCATTGCGACGGCATCAAGGCCCGCCAAAATACATTTTAGTCGACTAAATCAACTGTAGATTTAGTCGACTAAAATCTCATGACATTAAAGTCGACTAAAACTAGACTAACAATAACACATTCCAGGTGACTAAAATGTGACTAAAACTAAATGAAAACTATTCAAAAGACTAAAACACAGCTGAAACATGAAGTGGAGGCTGTCAAAGACCGCAATTTCCTTCTTCCCATTGCCGCCGCAACTAGAGTTGAGGCGAAGGGCATCTAAAACTAAAAACAAATGTGGCTTTGCCAAAAACAACACTGCTCCCCATCTCTCTCCCCATTTCCTGTCAGCCTACTCTCCCATCAATAATGAAAGCATAAAAGCCCCAGAATAAAAAGGACCACCCAGAGTTTTGCATCTGCCATCTGACTATATTTATACTTCTGTAAAAGCAACAATTTGCTTTGCAGACCACTCATGAATGCAACCTAACTATTATCATTCAGATAATTTTCCCTTTTAAAAACGTTCGCTCTGAAAGAATATATATTCAAAGATTTGCAACACATTTTCACGATTTTTCAAGCTACATATCAGTGTGGTTTTCAATCCAGCATAATGGCCTCTCAGTCAAACATTAAAACGCAAAACCTTTACTTAAAACCTACTAAATAATTAGGGAATATTACAGAACTAGTATGACCGCTAAGGTACACTTTTTATAAGCAAAAATATGATTTGGAAGCATTGCTAAAGGGAAAAGAAATGCAATGTCATAATGAGCTGATGTTTTACAGTTTACAGTGTGCGATAAAACATTATTACATTTGACTGGTTTTTAATGGCATCACTTCCCTTATCCAACACTTCTTAGAGAATTAACAGATGGTGAGGAAGTATTATAATAAACCAGCCTCGGAAATTGGATGATTTGGAAGTTTTTGCTGCACATACAGTATTGCAATATTCCTTCATATCTGAGGTGGGCTCATTAAGACCTGAGGACGATTCTACAAATGCCTTCTAAATCATGACAGTTTTCTGAAAAATCCATGTTTCTATGTCAGTCGTTTTCAAACATCTTCATGTCAAGGAGCCCCAGAATTATCTGTAATTGGCCGCCGACCACCATCTGAAAATATGTTGTTCCAGAGACCACCCAGAAGCAAAGATTTCAGTTAAAAACTGAAAGAATATATATTCAAAGATTTGTGCCACATTTTCACGATTTTTCAAAAATAGCAGACCTACAAGCTCGTAGATCTATGAGACCTATCTTGTAGCTTGTAGATCTGCTATTTTAAGTATAACATAATGCTTAAAACACCTAAAGGGGTTCCCGTTCAGAATGGGTTAAAGATCACAAAAAATAAAGGTAATGGATCGCACTCAGTGGCAAGAGTGAATTTTGATTCTTTTTAATTTCTACATCATACTAAAAGAGAGATGTTTCGGCTATCCAGCCTTCAGCAGGATCAACATCACACTGACGAAGGCTGGATAGCGTCTGTCTTTCACTCTGATGTAGAAAACCAAAATGAATTGAAATTCACTCTTGCCACTCAGTGCGATCCATTATGTTTATTTTTTGTGATGGTAATTTGAGTGGATATCGCTACCAGAAGTCAGAGCGCGGTGGTTACAAGAAAAGCAATTTAAGATAACGAGAGAAGACATCACTCACAATGTTTTGTCTTAAACATTTACACTTCAATTTCCTTCGCTCTTTGTTCCGGGATTGGCTATCAGTTAAGCCTCTGAATGAATGAATGAATGAATGAATGAATGAATGAATGAATGTCTTGTCGTTAAAAACCCATCACTTACGGGATTATAAGACACAGAAGCTACACAAAATATTTGGTTTAAACAAAAACAGAACAGAAATAATAAAAATACATCACATGTTTTCTTTGTTCATATGTCCCAAGCTTTCTCTATTCTGCTAATGCAAACCACCTACCAGTCTCAAGGTGCAAGGGCAAGATCCCAGAACCAAGTTGGGCACATAGAGATCTTTGTCTTTTGGATAAAGATTCACTGGGCTGTAACAGAAGTCTGTGTTTGATCCGTAGATGGTGCGGTTAGTCTGTCATGCTCTTTTTTGTCTTAGGGTTAAGGTGGTTGCATACTGGTGCATTTTTTCTCAGAGTTTTGCGGATCCGAAATTAGTAGTCAGCATGTCACCAACACCCCACTAGACCCGACTAGACAGCTGCGGAAAACTGATAAAAATCAACCCCGGGCAGAAAAAAACTTTATACGGACGAAATAAACGTGATTGACATAAAGTGAGGTCGATTTTTTCTTTACGTCCTCGGAAATTTGCTACGATATTCGGCCGAAAAAACACACCAGTGTGCAAACAACTTTAGTCCTTAACCTCTTTTCAATAGGTGGGCCCCAGATATATATATCTATCAGCCTGAGTACTGCGAGCATAAAACAGTGCTAGATTGAGATGTCTCTGTAATCCTCCCCTGTCAAACACAGAACGGAGACTCTGTGCATTTCAGAGAATAACATAATTAGGCTACAGTTTATGTCAATCTGGATGGTAATGTAGCAACAGGATTACTGTACATGACAAAAACACTGTAGCCTAAGTCTAAACTGTATTGTGGTCATTTCAGAATCTTGCGCCTGAGCGTGAAAAACATAGATGGAAAAAAGGGCCCCAATTCATGTCTTTCGCTCTATGCTTCCAGTGTGTGGGATGTAGCCTATGGTGCTGCATAAGAGAAGGCTTTTCATGGCGACTTTCCTCAAATGACTCAGTCATCACAAACAGTAATGTGAAAGGCTTAGCAGTGCCGCCAGACAAAGACCCCACCGCCTTCTCCACTTCAGGCTGCGGGGATCTTTCTTTTAGGGAATTTGATACAGCTATCAAAAGCTCAATGGAGTGTCACTGAATGGAACACATCGGGGTGACTTGGATTGTGGGCTTTGTTTGTACATGCAATGTACTGTCTGGAAACACAGACACAGACATAATGTCATCTCATTTTGTACTCGTTTGTATTTGGTGGAAGGATATGGGAGATATATGGGAAAACTCGAAATGGTGTCTGTATCAATTGACTGGCAGGTTGGTCTACACCCCCCCCCCCCCCCCCACCCCCTCCTCATGGCATAGTTTGGAGGATCAGAGGCTTCTAATGTAGGCCAGCACTTCTTTACCATTCCACCCCCGTCTTCTGCTTTTGCACCTTTACTCCTCTCGGTTTTTGGTTTGAGCTCTTCAAACGGAGCAATGAGAACTGTTACACTCAACATCTAATCACCCGCTCTACCCAACACACACACGCAAGCACGCACGCACGCACGCACGCACAGTTTTCTCCTATGTTTCTCCTATGGGAATGGCCTCCCATATCACTCCTCTCCATATGGAGAGACAGCGCCAAATGCCTTCAGTCAAGCTTCAAGGCATGATGAATGAAACCCTAGCACTCGTGCAGAGATGCAGCAGGTCGGTTCAGACCCGGGTTCGCACACTTCTTGTTAAGGATTATACAAATTCCAGCTGTTTCTTCTCCCTTTCTTTTTTTTTTGCCACCAAATGGGTGGGGTTTAATACCACATTATTTCAGGTTATCTATCGGTCACAGAAAGGTACGCGGGAACTCATTTGCAAAATCAAAGCCTTCTGTGATCTACGGCGTTAGACCTAAGCTCACCCCATGCGGTACTCAGAGGAAATACGCTACGGTCTACAAACTGGATTCAATCTCTCCACACACATCCATCCCATCCTTCATCCCTTGGGCTACCGCAACACATTCTCACCCCCAGGCGTCAAATTTGACCTCCCAACTTGTCAAATACCGGCCGCTTGCTTAAAGGTGGCAACCCCTCAATTTCCTCATATTAAAGCAGAATGAAATGCCTCGGGGGTCACAGGGCCCAAGACACCGGGAGGGAGGGAGCGTGTGAAGGTACAAGGCGGATCAGTTATACAGCATTTTCTCTCTTTTAACTCGTGCTAGCCTATAATACAGGACATTTAAATGTGTGCAGGCGCTTGTGTGCCTCTGTGTGTGTGGGTGTGTGTGTGTGTGTGTGTGTGTGTGTGTGTGTGTGTGTGTGTGTTGACAGTTTGGACATGCTTTAGACGCTGTGCCTGCCTCTGCTTCTCCGAGGACTATACTGTGGGCACCGAGTGACCCAAATACATTGTTTTTTGAGTTTGGCTTCAAAATCGAGGCTAACTGCGCACTGCACATTCAGACACCTTTAGGTGGATTCCTCCTCACTCCCTTTAGGTGGATTCCTCCTCACTCCCTTTAGGTGGATTCCTCCTCACTCCCTTTAGGTGGATTCATCCTCACTCCCCCTTTAGGTGGATTCCTCCTCACTCCCTTTAGGTGGATTCCTCCTCACTCCCTTTAGGTGGATTCCTCCTCACTCCCTTTAGGTGGATTCCTCCTCCCTCCCTTTAGGTGGATTCCTCCTCACTCCCTTTAGGTGGATTCCTCCTCACTCCCTTTAGGTGGATTCCTCCTCACTCCCTTTAGGGGGATTCCTCCTCCTCACTCCCTTTAGGTGGATTCCTCCTCACTCCCTTTAGGTGGATTCCTCCTCACTCCCTTTAGGTGGATTCCTCCTCACTCCCACCAGCTGCAGCAGCTTCTACATACAGTGGTACATACAGTAGTTTGTCACATTTGATGGTACATTAACCCTTAGAAGATGAAAGACGCCAATTGGCGTCTTCATCAGAATTCCGTAAATGATCAATGACGCCAATTGGCGTCTTCGCCGTTTTTGATTAATCTAAACATATTAATATGCTCCGAAGCGCTGTTTAAATTCCTGAGCTTATATTCCAACTACATTACCCAGAAAACCCGTGTCACGTGACACACGTGTACGTGTTGCCATTGGAAGCTGGTCCCACCCCCTGTAAACAGTGGGGGCAGAGGGAGTCTTCATAGTTTTCATTGTTTTGCCTGTTTACCCGTCTCGCCCGAGCGATTTTCTAGCAGAAAAAGTTGAAAGCAGTACTATTTATTTGAGCGAGTTTTGTGGTAGTAGTATTGATCCATACGCGTCCCAGTCGCCTTCTCCAGGCGGAGTAGCCCTGGTCCAGTGCTTACAGCGAGACTCGCTGCTCCCTCCCTCCTTTTTTCATTGTCTCCCCATCGTCGTCCGATGAGCTATACCGGGAAACCATTGAAGAAGACGATCAACCCGGAATGTTTTGAGGTAATCTTATTGTAGATCCTTCTATAGTGATCAGAAATCATAAGATGATCGCTACAAATAGATGCTTGGATAATTACTACTACTAGTCAGATCATGACGCCAGAATGACTCACCACGATGGCCCCCAGCCATTAGCCAGCACCAAAGGTGCTGGCTAATGGGGGGGTTGGTGTCGGTCGGTGCATTGGTGCTGGCTAATGTCTGGATGGTGGTGTCGATCGGTTGGTCGGTGCAGTACAAATGTATCGTAGCAGGCATGCACGCATGGCAGTACAAGTATTTTATATTGTAGCGTGCCTTATAGGCGATCTGATCTTTAGAGTAATGTTCGCTCCTTTTATTTACTGTCTACAAAGACGGAGAACAAACATGCATCGTTTACTGAAGCAACGCGTGGTTGTTGATGACCTTGCTACAAGGATCGGAGGGGGGACGGGGAGTGAAGCTAACAGTAGCGTATTATATAAGATCTGTATGACGTTTCATTGACGTCTGAGCTTGCATGATAATCGCATTCATTGAATATTGTATACTATCATGATTGTACATTGTTTAGTGTGTCTCCGTGTGATGATGATGATGACGATGATGTCAGATAGCCTACATCCCCCCCCCCCCAACTGGCTATTGGCCGGGCTGACTACAGCTAAATGTTTATTTTTATATATTTAGAACTGGCATCAGATGAGGAGGAGGAGGAGGATGATGATGATGATGATGAAGACGAAGAGTCAAGACTGCGATGGAGTTCTCCGACACTGAACCGGATGCATTCATTCATTTCAGTTGTTGTTTTTTTTTTATTTAGCCTACACACACACACACACCGTCAAGAACAACTGGAATGCAGTGGTTTGGGGACACTGGGGAGTTTGGGGACAACTGTTTTGTATGTAGGCCTATTTATTTTCTGTAATATTTATTATAATTGTATTATGTTAGTAGTCATAAAAAATAAAAGACGCTTTTACAATGAGTTAGACCTGTCATGGCTATTTTGTTCACTATTCTGAGGTTTATGGTTTGACTAAGCGAGTTTCAACTGTGATTTACTCTGTAACGGTAGATGGTAAGAACCCAATTTTTTGTTATAATACAGTATACATTCAAGTCTATATTTTGATACATATCATGGGCACAAAGTCATATCAAAACAATGTCCTTGGATGTGTTTTTTTTATCAAAACTGTTTCTTCACAACAGGTTTTTGAGATACATGCATGAATAGACAAGGTACTGGTAAGACTATGTAAACATGGTATATATCAAAATGTGCGTTAGAATGTCTAATTTTACCCCAAAAAATAATTGAGTTTATATGATGTTCCATTTCAGAGCTAGGGGGACTTTTAGCTGGATAGGTCAGATTGATCATGACTGACCATGCTATTTATAGATGGCAAAATATCTACAGTGGTACATGTGAGAAACTTTTTATTTTATTTTAATTGAACTAGACAACTCACCCTTTAAAATGAGATATTGCATGGCTATGTACGCCCAGCAGAGAAAAAGTTATTTAGAAAATAAAACTTCAACCGGGCATAACTTTTTTTGTTGTCCTAGAAACACTACCCAGTGTAAATGCAGGCTCTTTTAAATGGCTTCCAACACAAAAACTAAACATTTTATCAACTCAGTTCATTTTTTTCCTGGAAGCAGACAAGCCAAGCTTTCTCTGAAGGTCTTTCGTTGTCACACATTCACAACAGAGAATTTTCAATAAATCATTCAAAAACGCCATTCTGCCATAGAGAAGTCTAAAAACTATATAGAAATCCATGAAACTCTCAAAGAGTTAAGGTGGATCTTTTAACACAATCAGCGCCGGGATGTCTTTCAAAATAGAAGCTCGGGGTGCCGGGAAGGTACGTATGGCCCCCCCCCCCCCCCCCCTTCCGTTCCGGACAAAAACCGGGAGACATATTTTTGCTTGCTTACCTCGCATGTTGAAGTCAGAAATGAAGAGCTTAGTATATCCATCTGGTCAAAACCACGGAGAGCTCCTTAGATTACACGCGCCGAGCCTGTCTTTGTGGACGGTAAACAGGGAAGTGAACGACAACGCGCAAAAAAAGAAAAGAAATTCAGAATATCTTTCTCTCGTTTTTTTATCAATAGCAACCCGTCGGTTGGATTAGTTAAAATCGAGGACTTATTTGACTCATAATCTAACGCAACACGTAAACGATTTTAAATTGGAAATTGGAAACCCATACAACAATGACACACCATCTTATGTCATTAGTCATTGTATCGTGTACAAACTACAGAGGTATACATAATCCCTCTCTAGGGAGACAATCACAGCAGCTCTCTCTCTGATTTATCAGACTCACCTAACGCAAAACCAAAGAAGCATAATAGGTTCAAATAGGCTACAGATACTGTAGCATAGACAGACAGTGCTAAATCTATATGGTCAGTCTCAGTCACAATGTGATTTATGATCATGTAGCAATCCCCGTCCACCTCCAGTCATTATTACTATGCATGGTTTTTAGGATACAACATGTACGATGGTAAGAGCTGTAATGATTGTAAAACAAACCCATCCTCCACACTGAGTGATTAATGGGCACTGTCAGGTGGGGGCGCAACACCAGTGGAGCCTTTCGCCCGGTGCCATATCTTATGGATGCTTCGGGGTGGAAACAGCACATGTTCGTTTTGCACCAAGATTGCAGTTATAGGCATATCAGTTTGAGAGTTGACATGCAAGTTAACACGAGAGACCTTTTTAGCCTAAAACCTACGTTTTCTGGAGGCAAAGCTCAAAGGCTGTTCAAGCTGCATAAGATATAATATGCATGACGTACGCGTGGGTCTTTTAGCCTCTATCTACCTGCCTATCTCTTCATATGACAGCATATGAATATCAAGTCAAATGTGATTCTTATCAAGACTAACCTCTCTTCTCTTACGGAGCATAAGCACTCTAAGACAGTTTATACCCCCAGGTGGTCAGAATAATGAACAGTATAGGCACCTTGCGAACACGCAGTGATTTCCGTTGCTGTCGGGAGGAAACCTCATAACTCAATTTTTGAGCATAAATCAGTGCTATTGAACACCCTTTACGTCTGTGTGTTTTCGAAAATATTGAACCAATGGAAAGTAGTAAAAAGTGCTTTGGACAAAACCTCTTAACTCCATTGGACCCTCAAAATGTCTGCTAACACCACCAGCTCTCCCCCTCTCATGGAAGTAATTGACAATATATAAAGTTACAACACCAACTGTTATGAGGCAGTATTGCTTTGTTTTAAAAAATAATTATTTATTTCCTGAAAAATGTATATTTTTCATTTCCTGAAAAATGAACATTTTGGAGTCATGAGGTTTCCTCCCGACAGCAGAGATATACAGTAGTGGGATTATTATTATTATTATTATATAAAAACTGTAACCTTGAACCTATATTTTTCCACTCAAACCAATCATAGGCTAGCCGTCTATAAATAAAATGTTTGATTATATTATGTGCACCCACACACAATAAGACACACACACAACATGCACAAACTCACTTATCTTTTATCCACTGCCTCATTAGACAAGCTGAGCAATACTCCCCGTCAAGCAAGGTGAGCAGCGGACTGTATCGTATCGCTGTCATTTATAAACTACTTTTAATTAAGCGAGCCCCCCTGTGAGAAGCCAGGAAACATGCCACCAGAGATTTGCATCGCGTGGAAATTATGTGAGGCAACATGCTGCTTTAAAATGGGGGAAAAACACACAATTGGCAGAAACATCTGCAATTCTGTATGTCCAGGCGTTCAGGTGGTGCCAGGGTATTGTTCCTGCCAACCACGTTTTAGGTAATTTATGCCAGGCTGAACGGTCGGGAGGCGGAGATTAATGTTTTTTTGGGGGTTTTTAAGATTTGTTTTTGGCTTTTCTGCCTTTATTGATAGTATCAAGAGACAGGAAAGAGGGGGCATGGTGGCACAGTCGGTAGTGCTGTCGCCTCACAGCTAGAAGGTCCTGGGTTTGATTCCCGCTGGGGACACTGTGGACGCTGGGGGCGTGTTCCCTCCTCCGCGTCATCAGTGCCCATACCCGAGGTGGGGTTTGGCGAAAGGGCCTTTCTGTGTGGAGTTAGTTCTCCCCGTGTCTCCTAGGGTAGGTACCCTCACAAAAACATGCAGTAATCCTGGTCTCTAAAACTACCTCCCCCTGGCCAGCCGGGGCGCCTGATGGAGGGGAAAGGAACTGGCCGGAATAACGTGTCCCTTCCACGTGCTACGTCCGGGCAGGGAAACTCTCCCTGTCAGGTGAAAAGAAGCAGCTTGGACTCCTCATGCATAGGAGGCGGCATGAGGTCAGTCCGCTGCCCCCCCAGGTTGGCAGAGGAAGTGTAGCGCCCAGGATTACATTAGATAATTGGCACTGGGTGAAAAAACTGGGTTGCAAAATCGTGGGATAAAAAATTTAGTTAAAAAAAAAAAAGAGACAGGAAAGAGGGAGAGAGAGAAGGGGAGAGACATGCAGCAAAGGTCGTCATGGACGGGACTCGAACACGCGACGCGCTGTCAGGCCAAAGCCTATATGTGGCATGCGCCTGGACCACTAGGCCAAAAAACAAAATAGATATTTGATATATATATATTTTTTTTTTACTAGCAAATTATGCGTGTGGTTTTCTGAGAGCCTACTAGCCCACTCACCAGGGACGTGCAGAGAGTGTTAGAGGGGCAGGGGATGAAATCCCGTAAGAGGGGGCACTTTTTGGACAAAAATAGCGAAAATAGCAGATCTACAATCTCACAGCTGCGACGCGTTGAGAGCTTGTAGATCAGCTAATTTCGGGGCGCAAACCAGCACTCTTTAGCTAGTGGAGATGCGGTGTACGGCATTGGATTTCTAAACAAATTTGTTCAACGCAAAACATTGTGTTCAAGTTCAGCAGAAAAAGCAATTCTCCTGAATGCTGCCTTCCGGCATGTGGCATGGAAAGGAGAGGAGTGGCATTTGCAATTCTTTCACCACAGTAAATGCTGCATTCGTGGTCTGGAAAGGGCAGTTGTTTTACAGACGGGTAAAAGGGTCCCCTTTGATGTCTATGTGCACATGTCCCTGCCACTCACTGCCTTGCAATAAGCAGACGGTACAAAGGCCCGAGCTGTGTGCACTGCACACACAGTGGCATGCGGAAAAACAGACATGCCTTCCTTTTTGCCACACGAAAAAGGGAGCACTAAATGATCCGTCAGAATGGATCACATCATGATATTGCAGCAGTATATGAAGGATACAGCCAAGCAGGCCGTCATCTTCAGATACCCTAACACAGCTCCAAGTTGTGTCACAGAATGACATTGAGTTGTTGCAAACTGTAAAAGCCTCCGACTTTGGAACTGAGGTGGTTCCCAAACGTTTTAGACCGTGACCCAAAAGAGAAATGTGATGTCTTCCCCCCGGGACCCAAACGAGTGAATAGAACTAATAGAACTAATCTGCAAGCTCACAACGCGTCACGAACATTGGTTTTCTATATTTTATGGAATTTCTTTGATTTTCCGTTGATTTCTTCATGAAATTACTTACATTTTTTGGAAATGTTGTTTTGAAATAATATTATAAACGATAATTTAGGAAACAAAAAAAATGAAGGTATGTTACGGACCACGGTCCTGTCCTGATTTGATTATATTTGTTTAAGTATAATTATTATTTATGGTGACTATTAAACTGGGATAATAATTATAAGTTGGAAATCTATTGTATATATCTATATATATCTATATATATATATTGTATTATGTGGCATATTATAAGCTGTGTTTCTTTTGTTCCCTAATTATGAATGAGACGATGAAACTATGAGACTGTTGGCTACAGATCTCATATGGATGAATACAGACATGGCTGTGAGTGACTGGACCTGCCCCTCTCTTCCTTATTCGCTCTCCCCGACAACACCAGTTTCCTGTTGGCTGAGCACTCTTCCTGTCGCTCTATAAAAGCTCAGTTGAACTTGGACTTCATGGGAGGACGACAGCATATCTAGCAGCAGAGACTCGATCCCTCTGTCCTCCGCTCGTTTGCCTGCCTTTTGTTTTGTTTAGTTTGTTCTTTATTAATTCGTTCAGTTCTGCCGTAAGTTATGCCTTAGATCTATTTTTGTTTGGTTTTATTTAGTTATTTAATATATATATATATTCACTCATATATATATATATAATTGTTATTATTCAGTTTGTAAATTGCTATTTCTTCATATGTAAAGCCCGGTTCCTACTCCACCATGTAGGGGTGCCAGGTATTTTTCTTTTCCCTGATTTATTGTAATTTTGGTTAGTTAGGTTAGTTAGGGATTTAGAATTGTATTTTTGTTTAACTCTCGGTTAGGGCCTTAGTTAGGGGTAAACTTTTGATTTCCAGTTAGAGCCGTTTTCCTTAGAATAGAACCTGCACCTTGAAGCCAATACTATACAGTTGTGAAAATGTGAACCAAAGAACAAGAAAATGTAAACTTTGTCTCTGCTAAACGAAAAAAGAGCTACAACAATAAACTAAAGTTATTTTTCAACCCTGTCTCCTCTTGAATTATGTTGTGTTCCTTCACCCTAGACGAAGGTGCGTAACAAGGTATAAAAATCTGTCTGCGACCCACAAACCCACTGCGACCCAATGTTTGGGAAACAGTGTATTAAAACACAGTGACTGTCATTGACATGGAGAGCATAGAGCAAAGAGGAAGAACTTGGTGAGACATTTGCAGGCAAGTTATACTTCACCATTAAACAGTAAACAATGACACAGTAACAAAAAATAAGACTGAGATTATGTAGGGTATAAAGCGTGTGTAATGGTGGAGAGCTTGTAGATCTATTAATAGCTTGTAGATATATCACTCGTCCCTCCTGACTACGTTCTGTTCTTTTCAGCGAGTCACACGTACCGTACACCCCCTGCATGATGGAGTAGATCAATTATGCTTTAGGAAACTGGATAAACACACGCAGGAACAGCTGTGATAGTGGTGGAGAGAAGCTCTGCACGGAAGTAGGTAACTACAGTAGGTGTAGCGAAGCTAGCGATCAGTTCGCACGCACACGCGCACACGCACACACACACACACACACACACACACACACACACACACACACACACACACACACACACACACACACACACACACACACACACACACACACACACCACATCATCAGCGATCACTCGAAACGAGTATGATTGTCCTCCTGTCGGTGTGTCTGGTCATCTGTGGGTCTTCAGGTGCTGGAAGAGTCCGATCCTGGATCCACAGTCTCTGTTGCAGTGGGTGCATATATGAATGGTAGTCATGGGGGTGGTGGTGGTGTGAGGAGCTGTTTTGGAGGTGGATCTCTGTTTTCGCTGTTGCCTTTTTGCTTCCGCGACATGGTGGAGGTCTTTCTCTGCTTGTGCTGTTCCGTCATGCACCATCCTGCGCCATAGATCTCTCTGGAGGGCAGCCTCGTCCCAGGTTTTGAGGCTGAAGCGACAGGTTCGCAGATGGGTCTTGAGGTTATCTTTAACCTCTTTTTCTGCCCTCCTTGGGTGCGTTTTCCTTCCATTAGCTGGCCATATGAACATTGGTATTTCTTTGATTTTCCGTTGATTTCTTCATGAAATTACTTACATTTTTTGGAAATGTTGTTTTGAAATAATATTATGTGGTCCAAAAATAAACAAGCTGTCTCTGCGTTATTGTCAGGGAGGTGTCTCTGTATCGTTTGTGACAGTCAGTCACTCATTAGCCTGGGGTCCACCTATGCTTTCTATGGCATAGGCAGCGAATCTAGACGCAGCTGTGCGACATGAGACTAATTAATTAGAGCGACAGAGAGAGAGAGGAGTGTGTGTGTGTGTGTGTGTGTGTGTGTGTGTGTGTGTGTATGTGTGTGCGTGTGTGCGTCAATTTAACAAAGGTGCAGATGATCAGAAATCAGCAGAGAGTGATCGACATTTGCGCTACTCCATGCCGAATTGAAGTGGACTCTTTGAAGTGGACTCTTTTCTCCCTGGAAATAAAAACGTCTGGGTTTCCGAGGCTACTCATGTGATACAGTCTGTTTCTAGCGAAAATGTAACTAATTCAGTAGCAGTAACAATAGCGTTTTCTCTCAGTCAGTTGATTCTTCATATCCATATGAGTGAAGCGGCCTGGATGATTTGTTTATTTTTCAAACACAGTTATCTAAAATCCCCCTATGGGGATTACAATGCAAATAAAAAGTACATGAACCCGTGGATTCGGCGCCCTCTACCGACATTGACGTCAGACTTCGGTGCTCTATCAGGTGAAAAGAAGTGCACGTGGCTTCATGTGTAGCAGAGAAAGATACACATGAGGGAAAAACTGGGAGATGGCATTAACGACTACAATTCGGTATTTTGTGAAGAAAACATTATATTGTCCACAGTCACACGTACTGCAAATACTACTTGTGTACAGTATATGAAAGCCCAGGCTTCCCTATATAATATTTGCCTGGCCTAGAGAGGAGGCTTGTGATATATAGAAAGAAACAAGGGGGATTAATGGATACGGACGTGTGGACGTGTGTGTGTGTGTGTGTGTGTGTGTGTGTGTGTGTGTGTGTGTGTGTGTGTGTGTGTGACTAATCATTGTGTATATTCCTGCACTATACCTGCATCCAGTGATCTTGGTACATAGAAATTGATCTATTGAAGATTCTGACTTTCAAATGTACATAATGTTTGCTTTGATTGTATTGCTGTTGTATTGTGCTTTCTGCTTTGGCAATGTAAACGTATGTTTTCTCATGCCAATAAAGCCCTTTGAATTGAATTGTGTGTGTGTGTGTGTGTGTGTGTGTGTGTGTGTGTGTGTGTGTGTGTGTGTGTGTGTGTGTGTGTGTGTGTGTGTGTGTGTGTGTGTGTGTGTTTGTCTGTGCACGCGTACGTATATGTGTGTGTTGGAAGTGTGGGCAGAGCTTTGGGTAGAGAGGTGTGCAACAGACATTGCTGCAAGCAATCTACTGATGATCAAAGCAACCCTTTTTGCGCCGACGAAAATGAAAGCCTGGGTAACGAGGCTAAAGCAACCCCTACAAGCCTGTTACCCAAAAGGGAAGCATAACCGGCGACTATAGTGTCTGCTCTGTAATGACATATTTTGCAACATTGTTGTTAAAAATGTTTTTGAATGCAATGAAAGGTAACAAGGTGCAACGGTGCCAGTCTATCAATGATAATGATGCTGTTTCGCTGTATACATGTTGTTAAGTAACGTTACTACTGCTGTTCCACTGAAGCCTGAATGGGAGCAGCATGATGAAGGGTCTGGCTTTGGCCACCAGAGTTTATATTTTCTGCAGCACTTAGTTATGATTTAGGGGCGGTTTAATTAATGCTATGCATTTCCGCGTATAGATGTTGTGGCCCCTCGAGGGCCCATGCTAATGTTTCTCTATGTAAATGGCCACGTCACCACTGCTCCACATTCGATAAATCAGTGGCCCTGAGAGCCAGGGAACTGCATGGGGGAGAGCAGAGAGGGCCATGCAAACAAGAGACCATTCATCACATCACTTTAGGCCTTACGAGGCTTTATACAAATGACTATCAGGCACCATGTTATTAAAGCATGCCTCTATTTACTTATGTTATATGTGTATGTTAATGGCTGAGCAGTGACTGGAATCTGTCGCTTAGTGGTGGGAGTAGACGCTGGGATACAACCTGGCAGTGGCAGGGAGAGACGGTTCATGAAGATGAGGAGTCTCTAAAAAAAGGAACCAATTTCCTGATTTAATTTTATTGGACGATTCACTGTCATAAAGACTGATCAAGGGGGTCTTTTTGCATTTGTCCTCTATTTCCAATTGTGGCAGGCGTTTTATTTCAGTAACCGGCAAATTGTTCTGGGCATGTGTGCGTACAGTAGTCTATTAAAAGCTATTCCATATGTGAGCCCATAGTCTAGACTAGTTAACAACAATCCTGTTAAGAGTTAGCAATTTGTCAGTGTTACATGTTACTGTCCTCACTGGCACGGCATTCATCATTAATGTAAACATAATTCTGGGCAAGAATACTGCAGTTGAACATAAATTCATTGCATCAAAGTGATAGTGTTCTGTTCAGGAGCCCAACTGAAATCGTACAAGTTCTCTACAAAACGAACAGCTTATCAGATCTGACAGTATAGTATTACTTAATTGATCACAAAATGGGACAATTTTTTTATCGCAAACACAGCAACAAGTCAAATAAACAAGATTGGAAGAGAGCAGGCCTACAGTAAAGAATGTATGTCTACTACCTTGAAAATGTCGCTGCCCAATCAGGAAAGACCCCCCAATGATGAGTTTTTACAATGGAAAGGTATATCTAGAGTATATTGTATATATCTGTACTGTATATGTATATTACAGAGTAAGACAGAGTTACGACATTGAAGGGGCAGAAAACAGCCCGGTCACGTGGTTCATGTACTCGCGCGAGCCCATAGACTCCAAAGTTTATGTAGAAGATCCGCCATTGGACTGCAGGCCCCATGAAGTGAACAGAAAACAGAATTGTTGTATATACTCTGTCTTACTCTTACTCTATGGCTCTGGGTATATCCAGGCCCCCAGATCGGCTGGGAATGCCGCCCTACCCTACTGGCCAAAGCCTACTGGCCAAAGCTGGAACTGCAGGTGGGCGAAATACATGCACAAGCAAAATAGCGCACGGCTGAACACAGAGCGCTCGTTCATGAATCGATTCAGGTGCGTTCATGGACTGCACTTGGACATGCAGCTTCCGGTTTCTCGCAAAAGAGAAATCTGATGTCTCCACAGCACCCAAAGCTAGTGAAAATAGCAGATCTACAAACTCACAACGGGTCGCATCACTTGTCTCCATCAAAATCAAATTACCAACTGGGACAAAACTATTTCCGGGTTAAGCTGGAGGACCGAGAGTGAAGTGAGCGAGTGAGCAGAGATTTGGGTATTGGAATTTGGAATTAGTGCATGTTAGGAACAGACAGGGAGATGTCACACATTGTTATGAGTCACGAGCTGTAAAACTCCCTACTACTACGTTAGCAGTTAAATCTGTGTTGGAAAATGAGTTGTGGATTCAAGTTTCCGATGAGACGGGTCTTGAAGAAGTTAATGCTTGCTCTATCAACTCTAGACACTGCCTCATTCTGTCATACTCAGACTCCACTATTCAAAAATTCATAAGATATTTCCAGACATCTCCGAAATGTGACAAATGTAATGCGACAGAGGCAAATGTTCCCCACAGTTTCGCTCTTTGTCCTCGGATAGAGATTTTAGAGACATTTCCTGATATCGCAATTCGTAAGTATTCATATTGACCCGATCCTGTTCTAATTTTTCTGGGAATGTCAGACACCATTCCTTTGTTGAAGCGAGCACAACGTCTCTCATATGGTCTGAGCACAGCTTAAAAATTTATGTTTTATTGTATAAAAAGAACGAAGCTTATACATTTAAACAGTGGCTCAAATAGGGGCGACTGTGGCTCAAGAGGTAGAGCAGGTCGTCCAATGATCCATGGGTCGGCGGTTCGAATCCCGGCTCCTCCTGGCTACATGTCGAAGTGTCCTTGGGCAAGACACTGAACCCCAAATTGCTCCCGATATGCTGGTTGGTACCTTGCATGGCTTCCGCCGCAATCGGTGTATGAATGTGTGTGTGAATGGGTGAATGTAATGCACAATCTATGTAAAGCGCCTTGGATAAAGGCGCTATATAAATGCACCATTTACCATTTACCATAATTGACCAGTAGACCTACACTTGAGCAAAAAAAAAGAAAATCCAAATTTGATAGGGTTTGGCTGCCCCTTGTCCGCTCCCTGAATAAGCAACACTTTCTCTCTCTCTCTCTCTCTCTCTCTCTCTCTCTCTCTCTCTCTCTCTCTATATATATATATATATATATTTTTTTTTTACAAAATCACATAATAGCAACACTTAACACTCTTAATGCCGGCCCGTCGGGTCGCGGGTATAGATTTGCACCCTCTGATAGCCAACACCGTAGGGCTGCGGGTTATAAGGGTTCCATTAGAACCCTTCAGATCAACGTCTGGGCCACCGTTGTGGCTCAACTCTCGGGGGCGATTGATGTCGCAACACTGGAAAAACATGTGACCCCCGAAACGTGTTTTTATTCTCTAAATAGGACCGGTCCTGTGGCAGTTTTTTGTGGGGTAGAGACGAGTTGGTTAGTTTGTAGTAGCCAGCCTGGTTATCGAGGCTAGTAGTAGCCTATTAGTTTGTAGTATTAGTTCAGTATATATTTTAGTTTATTTGTGTGTCAGTCCGGTTTAGTGTGTCCGTCCAGTTTATTGTTCAGTGTAGTAGTCTTGTGTTTTCTTTTTCGTTGCGATGGCGCTAAAGAAACCAACAAAATGAAAATGCTCCCTACCGCGCCTGCTGCTCAAGTCAGCCTTCGCTTCGGCAGACTCGTTGGATGGCTCGTTGGATGGCGGGTGCACACGTTGTTCAGGCTAGCTACAACATCGAGTGCTCGACGTCCAGAGGACTGCTGCTGGCGACATGAATCCGAGTGATCTTCCGGACGATGTCCCCGTACCCCCCCAGCTTCGATGACCCACTCCCAGTGTCTGGACCGAGCCGCGACTGTGTCCGATCGAGCGCGCCGTAGGAGCGATGACAAGCCCATACTCTCCAGCTATGACCCGGCCAGTGCCTGGAACGGAACGATCGCCGGCATCTGAGGACCTCGGTCGCCCCTGAATCTATCCATGGTGACTTCTTCATTTCTGGTATGTCTCTACATTACATTTGTATGATTATTTATTTGATTATAAATTTTTTTATTTTAGTGTGGTGGGTGGATGGCTGCTGTTGTTTAGGATCCTGCTGACGCCACGGCGCGTTGTTCCTTTTTTGTTTTGACCACTGAGTGAATGAAAAGCGATACAAATGTAGGCCTATAGCCATTAGCCTCTACAGTGAATCCATAGTATTGTATACGTTGTGTCGTTTGATAATCCGTTATATGATTTTATTATTGTTTAGCGTGACTTTTTGTACAACATGTGGGGGGAGAGAGGAGGGAAGGAAAAAGAGGCAACATGCTGCTGCTGCTGCCATCGCCTCTACAATGAATCCATAGCCTACTGTCGTTTGATAACGACATGATTTTATAATTATTTAACGTGACTTAGAGGCCACGGTGGTTTAGTACAAAATGTGGGAGGAGAGAAGAGGCAACGTGGTATATCGCATTCTCGCTTACATGTAAATGAGGACATTCAACATTGAAAGGTAAATACAGGGACTACTTTTTTTAGTCGCCTCACTATTATGTAGCCTTTGTATAAATAAATACAACTCGAAATGCAAGCAGAAAGGCGATCGACTGGGGGAGGAGGGGAGATATGGTGGCATGCTAACTTTGGCTTTTTTGTCACCCTGATGTGACCACGCTAAAATGTTCTGTGGAGTTATTTGTTAGGCTCGGCTCGCAGAAGGGGGGGGTGGTGGGGTGTTGACTGTTGATAGAGATGTTTCAGCTTTGTGTGTGTGAGAGAGCTTGTAGATCATCTCTTTTTACTACACTACACTGTATATCTGCATAATTGCAGAGATACAGTGTAGTGTCTCATTAAACTATGCAGAGAGACAGTGTAGTGTCTCAGTAAACTATAGGATCATAGAATGCAGAGAGACAGTGTAGTGTCTCAGTAAACTATAGGATCATAGAATGCAGAGAGACAGTGTAGTGTCTCAGTAAACTATAGGATCATAGAATGCAGAGAGACAGTGCAGTGTCTCAGTAAACTATAGGATCATAGAATGCAGAGAGACAGTGTATTGTCTCAGTAAACTATAGGATCATAGAATGCAGAGAGACAGTGTAGTGTCTCAGTAAACTATAGGATCATAGAATGCAGAGAGACAGTGTAGAGTCTCAGTAAACTATAGGATCATAGAATGCTGCATTCTATGATCCTATAGTTCCTATAGTACACTAATAGCTGAATATATAGGAGGGGCTATAGCGCCCCTCAAAAATAGGGTATTGTACTACTACTTTATTCTGGATTGTCTGTTCTTGTGCACAGAGGGTTCTGCAGTTCAAACAGCACTGCACGAGGCCACTGAAAAGGGCTTCTACAACAAAGGTTCCTCTGTGGAGTCAAACCAAGGTGATATTTCAGTTTCTTTCCTTGTTTATTCAGAACATAAAGCTAGGGATATAAAATGTAGAGAAAGCACAGCTATGACGAAGATGTAATAAACAACTGTGATGAAAGACAACAAAAGTGATCTGTTGTGTAGTTCATTATTGATGCCCACCGAGTCTATATCAGAGACAACTCATCTGATTGGTCTCTCTTTTTATGTTCTAGACAGGTCACAGTGGGAGATATAGCGTTTGACATTTGTGTTCGTTTCATAATGCAGGATATTAACAAAGACAAAATAGGTGACGCAGTGTAATGTTGTGGCTTTCCTATTATCTTTTCCCTGAGGGTGAATAAGAAACAAGAATAAGAAAATCACACGCGTGTGAAGTGAGTGGTGCAACTCCATGTGGGGGTTCCTGGGGGGGGGGTCCAGCCAGCCAGCCACCCACCCAGCCACACACATAGCTCCGTAAGGGAGTGGTTGCACCACTCAAAAATAAACAAAACCGAACTCCCAGGCAACGCTCTGCAACACTGATGACTTTTCTGTCATTTAGAGTGTCTGACTCGTCACTGGTCACTGGGAAACCTGTAGAAGTGAAGCACTTATTGACTCATTATCTGGTGCACTCTGGGTTGTTGCTTCAAGTGGTTCAAATGGTGATACTCGTGATGTTTTGAATATTAAGATGATGCAATGATCACATTTGCTTTTAGGAAGTGTTCATTTTATATACTACTTGTGAATGTGTTCTAGTGTTATGCAAGTACCTCCTCCTCCACAAGTGGGGATGATTGCATGCAACATAAAGAGGCTGCTTGTACCACCATGTTTTATGATGCACTGATGAAGGCACTATGCCTAAACGCATTAGCAGCCTGATGTAGAAAAGTTTTTTTTTTTTTAAAGAAAAAAAGTTTAGTTTAGTCTTTTTTAGTTATTAGTCTTGGTCTCACACTGGGCCAAATAGTACTTGCAAACAATTCATAGGTTTCATTATATCTTTAAGTATACTAAATTGGCTTTCAAATACTTTAACTGTTATTGTCTAAAATTTCGCATGCATTGTCCTCTTCCTCCAGTTTGCACTGGCACTTATTGCCCATAGGCGCGTGTAATAAACCTTACCCATCTACAGCGCACACAATAAAATCTAAAGTGGGGTCTTGGAGTGCAGCTCTCTAAATTACCAGCGATAAACGTTAGAGCTCACTTCAGGAAACCAACTTGGTGGTTGCTCACATACAGTACACGCATAATTATAAACATGCCAAAATTGCACAATAAATATTCAGAAGATATAGCGTTAGAAGGTGATTGTGATGAAAGAACGACATTCAAGGGATGGAGGGACTGTTCTCATGGCTTTGACATGAGCACAGTCCCTCCTTCCAATGGTGCAAGTTACATTTAAAGACAAATATAAAGACAAATATGAAGATTACGAGTTTTAAGTCCACTATCATACGTACAGTCTTAGAGCAGTATGCCTAATTTATGCTCTGTCTACTCTGCACCAGGACACCAGCTGCTTGGGCTGAATAGTCATCAGTTTTTGTTAGGTCAGCCACTCTATAGCCTGGGGTCCACCTATGCTTTCTATGGCATATAGGCAGCTCCCGGCAGGATCCGCCGGGAGAATCTAGACGCAGCTGCGCAACATGAGACAGAGAGAGAGGAGTGTGTGTGTGTGTGTGTGTATACGTCAATTTAACAAAGGTGCAGACGATCAGAAATCAGCAGAGAGTGATCAACGTTTGCGCTACTGTATGCCGAATTGAAGTGGACTCGGCCCCAGACTTATTTTTTTCTCCCTGGAAATAAAAACGTCTGGGTTTCCGAGGCTAGTCACTCTATGGTCAGCATGCATGGTGGGGTACTGGGAGGTGTTGAGAGCAACATGACGTGAGGAGACAACACACAGACCTGTGCTGCTCCAGCGCAGAGGGGTCAGTCAGTCTCGTTTTCCCAGCTTTGCCTGCTGTTTGCTGTCAGTCAGAAAGTTGGTGAGCCACCGACACGACCGAGTCAGCCGCGCAGGAGGCCTGAATAATAGTGTTTACATGCCGAGATAAAGAGCACTTTAGCAATATCCTGGCATGGGTCCTGACTCCTCTGGCATTTCAGATGCCGAAACATGCAGGCCCATGTTGACAACATACTGTAAGTAGGTGGACTAAAGTACAAGAGGTCTGCATTGGCTTTGAAGTGGGCCAGCACCGGCTTCTTAAGCCTGAGTTATACTTTGTTGTGCACCAAAAGTATACCTATACAGTACAAGCTCACAATGCATCGCAGCGTGATGTGTTGTGAGCTTGTAGATCTGCTGTTGCCAGTGTGTGACACTGCTGGTCAACTAAGTATGAATCAGCCTTCATTCCCGTCGAGGCTACATAGGGTAACTCAGTCTCGTCGCCTGCACTTCTGCTGCACATGCCTGTGTCATCGCTGTTGAAAGCCAAGACCTTGGTTTTGTTTGAGGTCAGCTGCAGGTCCCACGCTTTAGGCATTCCATTTGGACTGGCAGCAGGTACACACGACCAGTCCTTCTGTGACAGCTGGTACACGACCATCAGTCCTTCTGTGACAGCTGGTACACGACCAGTCCTTTTGTGACAGCTGGTACATGACCAGTCCTTCTGTGACAGCTGGTACACACGGCCAGTCCTTATGTGACAGCTGGTACACGACCAGTCCTTCTGTGACAGCTGGTACATGACCAGTCCTTCTGCGCGCTAAGGTGACCCCAAGCTTCTCTCCATGTCCGGTGATGGCCTCCCTCAACGGGTGCGTGAGTACAATAATGAAGAGTTAGAGGGCGACAGAGTCACCCTGCAGTGTTTTTCTCATGACTACTGAAGTCAGGGTGACCCATTTATAGTCATTTTGGGAATGTGGGGAACGTGCAGAGATCCATGCCCGAGTGAGAATATCCGTGTCACCCGTTGATCTATGAACTAGACCAGAATTTGACTCAGGTTTGATGTAAATTCACTCAAGAAAGCCCCCATGGTTTCTGAATGTCTTTTTGAACGTCCGTCGCTTGTTGATCCCGGTTCGACCCTGTACGTGTTATGCCATACTGTAACAGTCATGCGTGTACTGTACTTACAGTAAAGTAGCCATATATTTGTAAGTGCCCTCATTATAATGAATAGAGTCCCTTGCAGGGAGGGCATGGCCTTCACATTCCTTACCTCCGTCAGTATATGTACTGCAGGTCTCCCCGGGGGATGACTCAGATGGCCTGACCCAATGACCTTGGCGAGCATCTAATCCGTCCACTTCATTTAGCCTGCTGGTGGCTGGTGGTTAGAGTCCTGAATGGGATGTTTAAGGATGGGAAGCTTTAATGCTCCAATTTGTGTTCCTGTGGGTAATCGATGGCAGACTCAGGGTTACAGCTGATGTGATTTATGTGTCCTATTTCCGCTGTTATGCTTCATGTACAAATTGTCTTTGGTGATGTAAATTCCCCAATCTTTTCACAACCTGCTGACACTGAATACAGTCTGCCAAACGGACGCAATTAATCCATGTTTGTGTCCAAAGGGCAATTTTTTCCCCCCTTTCTGCAGTCTGCAAATCTTGACATGCTGAATGTTGAGGCGGGATGTTGAAACATGATTCTTTTCTCTTGGTCACACACAAACGTGTGCACATACACACACACATGGAAATTGCATACAAGGACGTAAATAGTTCAGGTGCAGCAACGTTACATCCACAAAATCAAGGAATATGTTGCGATACAACAAGACTGTCATGTCACCCAGCATTCCATGGGCACAAGTAGTGTAGGCATGCATCCTAAGTTCGAAACCCCCGGCCACCAACAACCAGTCTGCGGGTATGTCTCAGGCTGGACCACCAGAGGAAACAATTTCCCAGTCCACTCCTGCATTGCCACCCGGTGTCATATCGTTCCCGGTAGCGTGGCTAATCCCATGGGCCCAAAATCCACACACTGTTGTTCCAAAAGCTCACAATATATCCTATCACTGTTATGCCGATGACACACAACTGTTTCTATCCTTCCCCCCCTCTGCCACCCAGGTGGAAGAGCGCATCACTGCTTGCCTGGCTGACATCTCACAGTGGATGTCCTCCAACCACCTCAAGCTGAACCCAGACAAGACTGAGCTTCTCTTCTTCCCAGCTAAGTCCTGCCCGATGCGGGAGCTAACTATTTCCGTAGACAACGCCCTGGTAACGTCTGTCCCAACAGCCAGGAACCTTGGTGTTGTCCTGGACAGTCAGCTCTCGTTCAAAACTCACATCACAGCTGTCACTCGATCCTGTAGGTTCACACTCTATAACATACGACGAATTAGACCGTTCCTCACCCAGGAATCATCCCAGCTCCTAATCCAGACAACAGTCCTGGCAAAACTTGACTATTGTAACTCTCTCCTTACTGGCTTACCGGCATGTGCACTGAAGCCTCTCCAACTGATCCAAAATGCCGCAGCTCGCTTGGTCTTCAACCAGCCAAAATTCTCACATGTCTCCCCCCTGCTCCGCTCCCTGCACTGGCTCCCGGTCGCTGCCCGCACAGAATACAAAACTCTGATGTTGGCATTTAAAGCAACCAAAGGTATGGCTCCCCCATATCTTGCCAGCATGATTGAACCCTACAAACCCTCCCGCGCACTCAGATCAGCCAACGCAGGGAAGCTGGAAGTACCCTCACTAAAAACGCCGGGACAACGCTCCACACGTCCCAAACTCTTCTCCCTTCTGGCCCCAAAACTGTGGAATGCACTTCCCGTTGCAATCAGAACTGCAGCATCACTCCCGATCTTCCGCCGTAGTCTGAAAACCCACCTTTTCAGACTCCATCATGGCCCATAGCACTTACCCTACCCCCCTTAGACAGCACTTCTTAGACTTATATAGCATTTGAAACAGACTTATAGCATGTCATGTAGACAGCACAATAAGTGCATTGTATGTAGTCATAGCACTTCATAGTATATAGTGTATAGTAGTCATAGCACTTCATAGTATATATGTACAGCATAGTATAGCATATATGTGTAGTTGATATGTATAGTGTCATTATATAGATATGTTCTAGTTATAGTTTATATGTATAGTGTCATTATATAGATATGTTCTAGTCACGTTCTTAGCTTACGCATGTTTCGCGATAAATGCTTTTTACATATGTGATGTATTCCCATGCTTTTTGTTCTTGCTTATTGTAAGTCGCTCTGGATTAAGAGCGTCTGCTAAATGCCTAAATTGTAAATTGTAAATTGTAAAAGCGGATGGACACACTGCTAGAAGGCCAGGTCCAACACCTCTCTTCCCGGTAGCTGCTCATGGGAAGGTCCACCAAGCAGCACCAGCTGTGAGCAGTGCCTTGTAGCACCCTGGGCAAGACCTACGCTGAAAAGACTATCAGCGGAAGTGGCGGAAGTGTTGCGTGTAAGATAACTACGTCACGCGGTGCGGCTGTGTTTACTAGTCCCCACCCAATGATCATTTCAGCGGGAATACATTTTCGGGAACACAACGCGGCGATTGGTCAAAAAACGTTAACTTCCGGGGGGGGGGGTTACACGGCGGAAGTCCTGCCTTAGATAGCTTATTTGTCCTAGGTTGTGACCAGGCTCTTCTTTTTCGCAGTTAAGTGAGCCTGGGACCGAGGCTAGCCTTGTAGTATGCAAGCTTGCGATGGTGTTGAAGCACACAGTCCACAGAGGTTGCAAATGCATCTTAACACAGAGTCCGCCAGAAACGAGGAACACAAAGGTTTAAATTAGTACCCTAGCCCGCCAAACCCGAGATTCTCGTGTTTGAGGGCTTGTATTCTTTAATCCATGTTTTGGTTCGATCGTATCGCTAGCTGATGTTGCTACCTGCATCAACACAGAGTGGGACACTGGCCGCGGCCATTTTGAAGATGCGCGCGCATCCACTTCCAGTCTAAGCCCACCATTCACAGCTCTGTATCTCAGAAAGGACATTGAGGGGGCCGTTTCTGGTGAATACAAGGGTTTTCAACAGGCTGTAGCAGGCGGGCTGACACTCGCGCTCGTCTTTTTCCGGCTTTTTCCGACGCAACAACACAGGTTGTCATTGTAACATTCGGTTACGGATATTTGGCTCTTCAAAGTAAGTGTTACGCGCGATAAAACCTTGGCAATAGGCTATCGAGGGATTAATTAATGCTGGCGCGAATTGAGTTAAATCTGCACCCACTACATTAACATTGGTAGTTACAACGGAGCAGTTTAACGTCATGCTCAGGACGTGCACACACACACACACACACACACACACACACACACACACACACACACACACACACACGCACGCACGCACGGTGATGATCATGGTGAGAAAGAAATTGTTTCACCTGCTTGCACTTGAAATATATTGACAATTACTGTGGCGGTTCTTATAATAGCGATTTATTTATTTGGAATTAATCATGCATTTTAAATTACCCATCTGCAATCTAAACACACAGGAAATCAAATCAAGACTATTCATGCAGTTATGCATAATCATAATTACATGACTACCTGCAGCATTTACGTAAGTGTGTGCATAAATATTCCCTCTCTCTGACACTCCGTGGGTGGAACATCAGTAATAACCACAGGCCGTGTCCCAAAAATATCTCATTCTGTGTTTGCACGTTGAACGAGAAACCTTGTTTCCACTCACAAGTCATCTTGCAGTTAACCCATTTTGGACGGGAACCCCTGTTACACTTTAGCTATTGAAAAATAGCAGATCTACAAGCTCATAGCACGGCACCGCGCTACGAGCTTGTAGGTCTGCCATTTTTGAAAAATAGTGAAATGTGGCGCAAATCTTTGAATATATATTCTTTCAGAGCGAACGTTTTTTAACTCAAATCTTTGCTTCTGGGGGTGTCCCTGGAACAACATATTTTCAGATGGGGGTCCGGTGGCCAATTACATATAATCTTGGGGGTCCTTGACATGAAAATGTTTGATAACCACTGACATAGAAACATGAGGTTTTTCAGAAAACTGTCAGGATTTACAAGGTATTTGTAGAATCTATAGTCAGGTCTAAATGCGTTAACTGCCTCCCTGTGTGAGTCCTCCAAATATATTTGGAGACACTTTACATTTCTTGAAGGGAAAACATAAAACGCATACATGTTGATTTTTAAATGGAAAACACACAAGACGTTTGTCATCCAGGGATAGGACAAAGAAAAGGCTGCTGCCTGAAGCTGCACTGAAAAAAGAAAGACAAAATCCTCCCGAGTGCCCTTCAAAAGCAGAAGATGTTATTGCATTTTTTTTTTGTAAAAATCCAAGGTGTACTTTGCAGTTTTGAAACCGTTCGAGCGTATATATATTTTTTTATAACATTAAGAGGGCATAAAAGCACATTCGGTTGTCAAGAGAACATTCTCAAAACGGAGTGTTTTCTACACTGAAGAGACATACTGTACTGTGCATGGGTAATTACATGAAGCATATGGCCTTTATTTAATGGTATAGAGAACATAACATACTTAATTATTGCAGCAATAACATATGCTGAACATTCCTCCAGACTAGTTCTGAGCGGTGGAAAAGATATTAAAAGTAAAAGATAAATAATTAAACAATTAGAATAGTGCTGCCAGTATGTGAAACATGGAAAATGTAACAAGGCAGTCGATGTGTTCCATAACAGATGCCTACGAAGAATACATCGTATACATCATTGGCAAGATCACGACCTGCTGGAAAGAGCTGAGTGAGGAAGTGAAGCTATACGTAGATGGAAGATGATTGGACACGTACAGTACCAAGTAGAGATGCTCTGATGGAAGATGATTGGACACGTACAGTACCAAGTAGAGATGCTCTGATGGAAGATGATTGGACACGTACAGTACCAAGTAGAGATGCTCTGATGGAAGATGATTGGACACGTAACAAGTAGAGATGTTCTGATGGAAGATGATTGGACACGTACAGTACCAAGTAGAGATGCTCTGATGGAAGATGATTGGACACGTACAGTACCAAGTAGAGATGCTCTGATGGAAGATGATTGGACACGTACAGTACCAAGTAGAGATGCTCTGATGGAAGATGATTGGACACGTACAGTACCAAGTAGAGATGCTCTGATGGAAGATGATTGGACACGTACAGTACCAAGTAGAGATGCTCTGATGGAAGATGATTGGACACGTACAGTACCAAGTAGAGATGCTCTGATGGAAGATGATTGGACACGTACAGTACCAAGTAGAGATGCTCTGATGGAAGATGATTGGACACGTACAGTACCAAGTAGAGATGCTCTGATAGAAGATGATTGGACACGTAACAAGTAGAGATGCTCCGATAATCGGCCAGTGATCGTGATCGGCCATATTGGCCAATATTCACTCTGATGGGTAATCATCATCTGTGATCTGGAGAAACATTTAAGTGGTATAAATGTCAATCAGATATATAGTATAACATCATTTAGCATTTTTGTGACAGGCCTAAACATTCTCCCCTTCCTCCCCACACACAGGAACAGTTTTGACGTTTGTTTTGACATATAATAATTTAGGAAATAATACAATTTGCAACATTTCACCAGATCGGTATCGGTATCGGACATATCTGTATCGGCCGATCACGAGAAAAACAATCGGTGATCGGTATCGGTCCCAAAAAAACTGATCAGAGCATCCTAGTACCAAGGCAGGACCACAACATCGACTGCAACACAGCAATGACATGCATGGACACCAGAAGGGGAACGAAGAAAACAAGAAAGGCCAAACATCACCTGGAGGCGTACCGTTGAGAAAGAAAGAAACTAATGAGGATGGAAATCATGGTCTGAAGTGAGGACTGCAGCAGCTCTGTGAAGGCCGTATATGTGCCCCAAAGTAGGTAACAGGTAAACGTAAGACCTCTAACTCTTTTAATATAAACAACTATAGCCTGATTTTCACTTTGTCATACGATTTGTATCGAAAATATATACGATCTATTTGCTCGTATAGGCATACTATAGATTTGCTACTTTTGAAGCGTGACGCCGCTCGGACAGTGCGAACGGGCGTAAATTAAGCATAGCGCTACGCAGGATGTGACTGGATTCTTTATGATGAGCCCTCATCCATTGTGCAGTATAGCAGTCTGCCTGGCCCTGGACACAGTGGTGGTGATGCAGTACGTGTCCCTATCCGGCAGCCAAGGACAGTGCCCTGTGGGAGGGTGAGCCGAGGCCAATGGACAAAGGAGATACAGAAAGGGGAGACAGGCCTGTGATTGTGTCATAGCAACCCCTAAGGCCAGTCAGTGGTTCCCAAACGTTTTCATGTGAAGGACCCCCAAATTGACACTAATTAGCCCGCAGACCCCCATTTGAAAATATATATACTGTATGCCAAGGACCCCTATAAGAGAAGATGTTTGCAGCTCTAGCAGTGATTTTCAACCATTTTCATTTCAAGTGCTCCTGTTTGACCTGATTCAATTATTTAATGGCATTTCTATCTCTGGGACCCCAATGTATATTGTAAAATCAAAGTTAACTCTGAGAGTGTACAAATGGAACCAAATGGACCCGTTATGTTCCATTTAGTTCCATTTCGTACACTCTCTGAGTTACAGACCCATAAGGGTCCATCTGGTTCCTAACTATCATTTAGCTGGGGACCCCCTGAAACTCCCTCAGGACTATAGGGTCCCCGCACCCGGACCCCACTTTGGGAACAACTGCCTTAGGCATATTTCTCATGACAATGGTCAGATTCCGAGAAGTTTTTAATATGCAATCTTTTGGACATTCAGACGTTTGAATCCAACCAGCAGTAAGGACTTTGTAGGCCAGCGCATGAATCAAACTGTCCCTTTACTGTTTGAAAGACATAGATCTATGGGTTCCTCAATGGTCATAAATTATAAATGGGGAGTGAGCGAAGACATGAGGGCTTTGCTGAAGATATATAAATTAATGCATTCACCATTATTACAGAGTAATTCAAAGTCCATGCCCAGGTTAACACCCCAAACGCCCGGGGGTATTTGTAACCATTAAATCAGTGTGCCCAGCGATTTGCAGCTACGGATCCCTTTTCAACGTGCACAAGGCGCCATCTTGGATGTAGCTGAAGTAGCTAGATGTAGCCAAAACACCCCAGAGGCGATCGACAACAACGGGAAGTATGATTACTTCTAACGCGACAAGCGACGGGACCGTGATGGGCCGTCAACAACATAATCTTTGGTTAGAATTGGACGGATTGATTTATTCACGTTTGAAGATTTTTCCTCTCATCCACTAAAATGGAGGGGGACCACTTTGGATGACGTCCCAACCAGAAATGACATCGAATGTTGCCCAACAGACGCTCCCAGCCTATGGAGCGGTGCGCTCGGTTATGATATCATTAATGTTCCGTCCTGTGATGAATCTCCGTCCTGAGCGCTGAGCGTAACTACTTGATAGGACGGATACCTCCGTTTATGCCGCTCAGGGTGTTAACTGCTCTCTTTAATGGAGAGGGTTAACATTATTCTTGGACTCCTTTTTATTTCATAAAAGGCATGTAAATGAAGATATGAATAATAAATAACTAGATATTATGCGGGAGGCATAGCAAATGAACATTATAGAGATGCAAGCAATATCCCTCTCCCCAATTCTGATGGATATTAAAAGATATATACAAGGATAAAAAGGCTAGCCCTCTCCATTTGGAAGAATCACTCATCATAATCCTCAAATAATAACTGTAACTTCTTACTATTTGATATTTTAGAATGTATTGAAGCAACAGTTTACTATTCGCAATGCTTGAGACATTTCACTAAAGCCTGTGAAAAAACAATAAAATCTGAACACCATAATTATTATATTATTTATATATATTATAAAAAGCAGATTTTATTGTTGTTGTTTATGTCACTGTTTTGATCCAACACCCAGCACCGCAGGACAGGATGTGTGTTTTGTCACTTTGTGACAGCTTTTTCTATAATACTAAAGCCTACCATGTATCAGTGTTGTTTTCGTCGACTAAAACTAAGACGGAAAATGTCCGTCGACTACCTTTTTCCACTCACGAAAACTAAATGGAAACTAAATGAAAACTAAGCTATGGTGACTAAATCTAAGACTAAATATATTGACAATTTCATCAACAAATAAAAACTAGACTAAAATGTTAGGAAGGGACTAGTGGGCAAGAGATCCAGTATAAGTCATGTTACACTTGGTTGCATGCTGCGATGCGTTGTGAGCTTGTAGATCGGCTATTTACAGCAAGTGTAAAATCAGTCATTACGACGGCATCAAGGTCCACCAAAATACATTTTAGTCGACTAAAATCTTATGATATTTAGTCGACTAAAACTAGACTAACACTAAAACATTCCAGGTGACTAAAATGTGACTAAAACTAAATGAAAACGTTTCAAGAGACTATGACTAAAACTAAAATAGAAAATTGCTGCCAAAAACAACACTGCCATGTATGTTAATGTAGTAAAATAAGCTGATCATATTCAGTTTCCCAACTCGGTTAAGAAATGGCTTCCACGTGAATATGGTGAATTGCAATTTTAATGATTGCATCAGGGGAATGTAAATCACTTGCACATGCCAAAGCTCAATTATAACCCATAAATATCTCCTGATGCAATAGTCAATATGATGCAACAGTCAATAAGAAAGCAATATTGCGAAAGGCAAATAATATGCTATGTTTCACTTGACTAGTCTCCGAGGAAGCAGCAGGCATCTCACTACAGTAATATGACAACGGCATGTTTGAAATCACAAACACCAACGTCCATTAGAGACTAGAGAGCAGATGTCATGCATTGACAGCTGTTTCTTCCCTAGAAGCTGGAACATATTAGTGGCGGGTGGAAAGTGTCTTTAATTACACACAACAGGAGGAAAACTGAATTTCCTCCTCAAAGCAAAACACATCAGGTTTTTTTTTCTCTCTTCCATCTCCAACTCTGACCGAACAGCTATTCACATGAGTACACACAAGTAGATGGCGTGATAGGAATGAGAGGATTAACACTAAATTGCCCCAGCTGGATAAATAGAGCCAACGGTGCTGCTTGGTATAGAAAATAGGAGACTTTGGTGGCCGTTTCTTCAGGTACTGTATAGCCTCTTTTCATCTAGTCAATACAAGTATTATTGCATGACGTACCAGGAGGAAAATCAGTCCCACCCCACATATCGTCGCTATTGGGCAGAAAGAAACCTTGTATCTCCATATTTTAATTAAGCAATATTACTGTACACGAGAGGGTGTGGTTTAACGTGATTATTGCCACGACAGTGATGCGGTCAGGAACGAGACGTAGTCGAGTTCCACAAGCATCACTGAAGGCTGTTTCAACCAATCAGATTGCTTCCTCGAAACGACCTGTTGTACAATATTTTTTTTCATGAATGGATGCAGTATTTTATATTATTTTTGTTGTGCAGGAATGTCGATTTTGCTAATTTTTGCACATTTTCACAAAATGACATGCCCAAAACAGGGCCACCTGCATGCATGTGTCTGTGTTTTTAACTGCTATTAACAAGCTCAGAGACTTTTTTCCCCTGAAATGTAACTGTTTTTGGATATAATAGGTTTCCGCCCAACCGCAACATATCCTGTGTTCTCTTCACCCACCCATGTCTTCATGACACTCTAAGCCCCACCACCGCACCTCAGCCTGTCCCCCCCCCCCCCCACCCTCACATCTCTTGTCTCCTGATTCACTGCTCTGTCGGGGTGGATCAATACAAAGGCTTTCGGTCAGGCAGGGGAAGGCGCTGCACGCCTCAAGCCCCCCCTCATGCATGCTCCTTCTCCCCCTGGACACTGGCCGTTCGTTGGGAAGCCAACTCCTCATCCTTCCCTCTCACTGGAGGAGTGTGTCCCCCCCCCCCCCCCCCCCTCCCACCACCCCGGACAACACTGCCTGCACACGCTCCCTCCCTCCAGATCGCACACGCACTCTGCTGCTACCTATAGAAAGCACCACATGGCACCTGTAATGAGGGCTCTCTACAAAAGACAGAGAGGAGGAGACAGATATAAAGTTTTTTTTTCTCTTTTTTCTTCCAGAGAGCAGATCGAGGAAGGGAAGGAAAATGGGATGTCACGTCAGCCTGGGAAAAAGAAAAGAAAATTAGAAGTCTGTGTAGGAGAAAACCGTGTGTGTGAGAGTGAGGGTGAGAGAGAGAGAGAGAGAGAGAGAAGTTGTGCATTCAGCTAAGCTGCGAAAGGCTGGCGTCTCTCCCCTTCCCCCGCCTTTCCCCACCCCCTGGATAAGTGCTCTCTCTCTCTCTATCTCTCTCTCTCTCTCTCTCTCTCTCTCTCTGCAGCTGTGGTCTGCTGATCGTCACCTCCACAGAGCAAGTGCCTTCACTTGAGCAGAAGAAGAAGAAGAAGTGGGGGGAAGGAAGACGAGACGGGCGCACGGCACGCACGCGAGAGAGAGCTGCGAGGAAATCAAATCCCCCAACAAGTCTGAGTGGAGGAGCGCCAGAGGAGATCTAGCAGAGAGGGGTGACTGTGACTTCACGGAAGAGGGGCTGAAAGTGGCACAGAGGGCGAGAGAGAGAGACCGGCAAAACAGACAGGCAGGCAAAGATGCTGTAGTGTCAGTGCAGAGATATGGTGGCAGCTGGAGAGAGATAGGATCCACTGGAGTCTGTTGATCCCGCTGTTACTGGAGAGAGATAGGATCCACTGGAGTCTGTTGATCCCACTGTTACTGGAGAGAGATAGGATCCACTGTAGTCTGTTGATCCCACTGTTACTGGCAGACACAATAATAATGATAGGAAAGGTAGAGAAGCTGTGATTTTAGCAGGGGGGGGGGAGACACGTTTTACAGTGACTGAGAAGTGTGGAGACGCGGCTGAAACTGCATACATACGCACAGGCATTTTACACAGAAACACGCACGCACGCACACACACACACAGCTGAGTGGGGAAGGGGGGGTCGTCGGACACATGCTGCATTTAAAACATTCACTACAAACCTCTCATTGCGTTTTCCCTGTGTCCGAGCACACACATTAAAACAGACACACACACACACACACACACACACACACACACACACACACACACACACACAGATGCTGACACGCTGACACGCGCACACACACACACACACACACACACACACACACACACACACACACACACACACACACACAACACACACACACACACACTTCGTTCTTGCCTGTGGATTTTGGGCTACAATGGAAGAAAACTTCAGAAGGATGAGTAAAACTGCGTCTTAGTTGGGACATTCTATCGAGATTTATCCACCAAGAATAACTTTTGTCCTTTTCTATTTTTGTCTTCTTCCGTGGATTCCGGGCTTAAAACCTCCATGCAAGCACACCACAAAAATAACCTCTCTAGTCTTCTTAGCGGCACAAATTGAAAGCGGTGACCATCAGTATAGCCTTCCTCCGACGATTCCGTCCGAGCGGCAAAGTGGATTACGCCGGCAACATTTGGGGATTTCTCTTTAGGCTAAAAAAGAAAGAGCCCATGACTGGTGGATTTATGCCCGTCAGAAAGGAGAGGATCCCTGCGTTTTCTCCTCTCCTCTCATCTCCTCTCCTCATGGATTACAGATGACTTTTGCAAGCTCCCCGGTGCAGTCTCATGGACGATCGCCCGCTGCCAGTCAGTAGGATACAAAGACACATATACAAAGAGTACAAAGAGGGAGAAAAGTGAGTACCCAGCTGGCTTTTCTTTTCCTTTTCTGTGACTGAGGCTTAAGCTTGTATGTCAATGCCAATAGCGAGGGTGTCAAAAGAGTAGCACCCCTGCAGCATTGTCTCAAGTTGTTAATTCAATATTAATTAATATGTAATACAAAAAGACAAAAATCACACTACTTGTAGAGTGGATGTTTACAGACTGTTTGCCAATTTACTGAAATTAGAGGCAGTGTGCTGCCTATGCAAAGGGGGCTTTGGCCCAAAACTGATTGAAAGTGATCTGTGTGAATCCCATTAGTGAATCTTGGACACCAGCCGAGGCAGAAGACATGGCGGGGAAGACCGCTGTCTAGCGGCGCCATCTGATCCGCCTCCTCCTCCTCCTCCACACTGGGCCACACCGGCGAGGACCCTCCTCCCTCCTCCTCCTCCCCCTCCTCCTCCTCAGCGACACGACCCGGAGTCCCCCCGCCGCTCGCCTCCCCCATCCTCCCCCCCTTCGGGCGACAAGTATGGTGCCCCCGCCCCCCACCAACAAGCCTCACGTGTGCCTGTCCACCATGCTGATCATGAGCAGCATGGCGCTCATCGACGCCTACCTGGTGGAGCAGAACCAAGGCCCACGCAAGATCGGCATCTGCATCATGGTGATGGTGGGCGACATCTGCTTCCTCATCGTGCTGCGCTACGTGGCCGTGTGGGTGGGCGCCGAGGTGCGCACGTCCAAGCGCGGCTACGCCATGATCCTGTGGTTCCTCTACATCTTCGTGCTGGAGATCAAGGTCTACTTCGTGTACCAGAACTACAAGGCCGACCGCAAGAGCCTTGACGCGCTGGCGCGCAAGGCGCTCACGCTGCTGCTGAGCATATGCGTGCCCGTGCTGTTCGTGGTGCTGGTGGCCATCGACCACATGGAGTACGTGCGCAACTTTAAGAAGCGCGAGGAGATCCGCACGCGCCTCTTCTGGGTGGTGGTGGACCTGCTGGACGTGCTGGACATCCAGGCCAACCTGTGGGAGCCGCAGAAGAAGGGCCTGCCGTTGTGGGCCGAGGGCCTGATGTTCTTCTACTGCTACATCCTGCTGCTGGTGCTGCCCTGCGTGTCCCTGAGCGAGATCAGCATGCAAGGGATCAACATCGTGCCGCACAAGATGCTGCTGTACCCCATCCTGAGCCTGATCACCATCAACGTCATCACGCTCTTCATCCGCGGCGGGAACATGCTGCTGTACCGGGACGCGCGCGTCTCCGGCATCCTCATCGGGAAGAACGTGCTGGCCATCATACTGAAGACTTGCAGCTTTGTGCAGTACCGGAGGCAGCTGCAGAGCGCGCCGCCGCCGCCGAGCGCCGCGTTCGGCGTGGAGCTGCAGAAGAACTCGGTGGCGCAGCACCACCACCACCACCGTGGCCCCGCGCCCACCCCGCCGCTGCCGCAGGTGGTCATGCTGCAGGACCACCAGACCACCCTCCCCGAGGTGACCACCACGTGCGAGCACACATGACACGATGTGCGTGGAGTCGCCGCGCGTTACGGAGATGTCAATATTGGTATTATATATGACCCTCAGGACGCGAGCACGATGTTCCACGGCCTTTTACACGAGCATGGGGAACACTTGATGGTGCCGCGGGAGATAACGACCTCCATTAAGGCTTAATGGATGACAGGAGTGTAGTGACTTATATCCTGAAGCCGTTATGGTGCAGAATTACAGTATCACTCGTGACTTTGTTTAAACATGTAATCCCCAGTGATACGGTATATTTGATTAATGGTGTATTTTTTTCTAATTGATCAAAAGAAGAAAAAAAAGAAAAAAGAAAAGAAAATCCTACAACAGTAGAGAATATATTTTTGAATTTGTGTGTAATAATTGCATTCTAATTGTATGCTAAAGGGTTTGTTTGTGTGCCGTGGTGGAGTGTATTTCTTTTTTTTTGTTGCTCAAGTGCTGTTCTCAGTAACTGAGGGACTTGACACATTTCAATCAAAGTAACATATAATGACAAAAAGGACATTTAAAGCTAAGCTTTCTCATGAGAGGAAAGTGTGTTTTTTCTATGTGATTCTTTGATAAAGTATTGTGTACAAGATCACTGCTTTCCTGTTCATTGCTATCTTTTCTTCAGGAGAACAGTGGTGGGGGGGTTGGGTTTTCTGGGTGGGGGTGGGGGTGGGGGGGGGGATTAGACAATTGAGCATGCTTCATTGTTTAATTAGAATTATGTGGGGGTCTTTTAATTAACCTGAATTTCAACAGAAAATGGCCAAATGATTTTTCACTCAGTTTTAATGTGGAGTTGGAAGCCATCTAATTGCTAAAGTGGAGCCTCCATATGATGCTATTCATCTTCGGCACGCTGTTAACACTCCATCCAGCCGAGTTATTTTGAGGTTGATGAATGAGGAGAGGAATGGGAGTGACGCATCTATTCCAGATAGATACATTCTCGGTTCAGTTTAATATGAACTGTGTTTGATGACCTCAAAGGGGTGGGAGGGGTCTGTTTCCATAGGGTAGTATATACAGTACACTGCAGATGGATAAATTATTCCCACATAATGAAACCTGCTTAGCATCATCCTCAGGCACTCAATAGCTATCTATACTTGTGCTTTAAGTTGCAGCGACAGCTCTTTACAGTTTAAAGCACCATTATTTTGTTCTTGCACAGAGGGAACACAATGAACACCGAAGTCCAATGATGTGAATCGATGCTATACCAAACACTTTCTTTTTTTTCTTACATTTCTGATTTTTTTTCAGCAAATTTCTGAAATGTATTCTGGCCAATTTTCATTTGAATGTCTCTTTTTAATTCTCCACTGCTGCAGCCATTAAAAGGAGAATTCATGCTAGAAGGCTTTCTTGTTACGTCCCCACCAAAGAGGTCCAGGTGTTATTTTGTGCAAAAGTGCATTATTGGCTATTTCCCCTAATATAAGCCCTCAATGGGGGTTGGGTTTTTGTGCCAATTCGCTTACTTCCATCGAAATAAGTGCTTGGGATACTATTTACATTATGAAGAGAGAATATATTAAAAAAAAGGAAAATAAGCGAATTAGCACAGCACCCCATAGCCCCATTCAATTCAATGCAATTCAATTCAATTCATTGAGGGCTTATATTAGGGAAAATAGCCAATAATGCGCTTTTGCACAAAATGGGCACGTAACAACTACAAATAAAGGTAAGAAAGCCTTCTAGCATGGAATTCTCCTTTTACATCTGTCTAGCAATATGTCTCAGAATGAGAACTAGACCAAAAAGCAGCATCAAATACAGTTACATGTGCATGGACTGTGCAAGCAATTTAACTGGTTGGCTTTGTACTAAAAAAGAAGAAAAAAACAGAAAAAACGCAAGAGAACACAAGGCAAACTTCTGCTTAGTGGTCAAGTTGTGTAAGATGATACAGCAGAGCACACATAGAAAGCACTTGGGAATGTGCTGGTGCTTAATTAAAATCTATCTAGGGAACTACAGTTATTTATTTTACAGTTTTTTTCAACGTGCAATATGAAGTCAGCAATTTATCTTGCAAAAGTTGACATAATAATTCAGCGTTGTTGTGCTTGACCAAGAATAAATTGGTCTTCGTCTCGCGTTACAAATGGGAGTTAGAAATTCCTTGACAAGGGCACTCTGAAACGGTAATCCTTCTCCTGCCCAAGATATAGCCAGGGGAGTTAGAAATAATATTCTGGTTCACCATGTTGTACAAAACACCTGAACAGGCAGGAGTTGCTTCCATGATTTTCTTCTGTGGGCGTAGACATATACCGTAGCTGTTGTAACTTGGTAAACCCAACAAGCCCAGCTGTCACAATGCTGCTGTAGGAATGCCGTAGCGAGCATTATTGTTGTCTGACATGTAAAGTAACAACATCAGCTATGTGTATACTGTACCACTAGAGTAGTGTTTTGTATTATTTCGATATACTGTAGCATCAAAGAAAGGAATTCCCTCTTCCCTCTAGACTAAAATTGTATTACAAGAACGGTTGTGTTTGTATGGCGATCAATAATCTGAGCTGCTACTTTAGTGGGGTAGGTTATGATCTGCATTCGGCAGTTCTATATAGGAAATAAACATATTCCATTCCGATACATCGCTATGCACACTATTCACAAATGTGTATCGATAGAAGCTTCAGGTGGTAGAGTGGTGATATGACTGGACTAGCTGTTTTATTTTTTTTATTTTGAAATGTCACTAGAGGAGGATAAGCCACACATACTGTGAAGCCACATCTATTCCTGCTGGCTTGGAATCCAGTTCTTCCACATCCCTCTGCACAAAATAAAATCTGCAGTGTGATTTTAACCATCTTAAACAGACACATACATGTATTTGGGTACATTTTTACACTCACAGAATGTAATGTAGCACCACCATGCACTTGTATATTGTTGTCTTTACAGTGAATCCAAAGTTATTTAGTCACGTTTTTGTTAAAGGAGCATTCAGTGATTTGGGTGATTTGGAAAACCCTCCGGTCCGCCCCGGTAACTATTTGTTCACATGGCCACATGCACACGCTCTACAGTGGGGGGACACGCAACAGCACGTACACCAAGGCCTGCCCCCACTCGATCATGATTGGAGGAAGGCCCCTCTCATCCTGATTGGATAAAGGCTGGCTAACCCTAGCCAAAAACGAAACCTATGGGTTTTCTTTTACCACGGGGGTTAACTGGGGACAGGGAGGAACTCCTTATATGGTCAGCACAGAGCACACTCTATAGTAGAGAGGATTATAAAAAATAAAAAAAATATATTTGAATTAAGTGAAATCACTGAATACTGTATATATACCTTTAATACAACTATTTTTTTGCTACTGGGCGTTGTGTGACACTGTCATACGAGGAAGTATAGAACAGGGCATTAATTTATGAAAAAGATATATAAATAATTCTTCTGGCTCCCTCTGTGCCTCCTCGTGTCTCCATAAAGGGCTATAGTCAATCAAGGGAATGTGCAGGCAGCACGTGGCTTCAGTTTGGACAGAGGGGGAGTTTCTGGAAGACGTGTGAGGTGTGTGTGAAGAGTCAGCAACATTCTCGTTTGCCGTTTCCTGGCATTGAGACTGGATGGTCCCAGAAAAAAATCGTCTGTGCAGAACGGATAATTCACTGCAGTCACAACAACGCCAAGCCACAGAACCCACCGACCTGACATCCTTAATTACAGCATATGTCCTTTATGCTGTTGCACTGCACACAAAAAATAATTACGCCATTACCAAAACTAGAGCAGTCTTTTTTTGTTTTAAGATGACCAAAAACAATAAAACAAGATCTGTTGTCCTGCTTCACTAGTCAAGATTATTTGACGCTGACAAAATATGAACTGTTGGTATTTGGAGCAACAAAGAACATTCCACATCTGCATATTTGGAGAAATGGTACTCAAACACACACTGCATTAGCACTGCATATTTGCATATTGTCACAAAAACACGTATGAAAAAAAAACAGGGTATGATCTTACAATAATCAGCAGCATTGTAGTTGATCAAAAGTGGTCCCTTTGTGTCACATTTTAAAAGCTAGACAAGTAAATAAAAAAATGCAAACACACAAGAACAAAAGAACGAAACAAGGAAAATAGGCCACTTTTGGGAAATCACCCAACTTAATGTGCCAAGCCCCCACTGCCAAGCCCCCACTGCCAAGCCCCCACTGACGCCAGTGCATCAGTGAATGAATATTTGATTTATAGCCGTGCTCTTATTCCTTCTTTCATTTTACTTTTGTCGTTTGACAAGCGGCACATTGTGAGCTTGTAGATCGGGCTATTTCCAGGCACGCAGCACGCAGCACGCCGTCATACGACGGCGCATAAATCGGGCATTGACACAGTGAGTGGAACGTTAATAAACAAGGGACGGTGACTGGATTCACCTCTCCACTTACCGCATTAGCACTGACAAAGCGGCACTGCCAAGAACGCAAGACAAAGGGCTGCAGTAAATTCACACGCTGACCTTCGCTGGTCTCAACAGGCGAGTAAGTGAGGATGCTAATGTATTTTTCATGGGTTATGGCGTTCAGGGAGCAGAACAATACAACAAAGCAAAACAATAAACAAACAAAAAACAATGCATACAATAATGCACATTGATTTTCTTGTCTCCAGGGAAATATATATAATTAAAAAAAAATACTTTCCAAATAATGAGCCTTATTTTGGGAAGGCAAGCACTGATGTGTGTCGGTCGTAATGGTGACTTTCTACAAGGATTACCAAACTGTATACCGCATTATGGGCTAATAACACTGATGCAGCTGTGAATGGGAGTTTGTCAAATTACTCTGGAGAAAATGAAGGAAGCAGAGTGATTATGGATATGCAAAATTCTGGACTATTACATTAACTGATTAACACTCAACACATTATTCTAAAGACTTGCACAGTAGCATTTGGCAGTATCTGCCCGTCTCAAAATACTTCTGCTGCGCATGTATTCCTCAGTCAAAACTCATCCAGCCCTCTGTCTCCGGGAACACTCAATCAGCAAATTGCACACGATTTTAATGAAAAACTTTTATGACTTCTGAGGCAGGTCCCGGGAGAAGGGGTTCACTATTTCTACACTTCCCAACAAGCATTAACAAGTACTAAAGTAGTCACGTAGGATCAAAGCTGTGTCTGTCTTAGACGACTGTAATCAGGTCATCCCACTGGTCTGACAGACTGCAACAAAATGCAGTTGATTCATTCGTATGTTGTTGTCAGAGCAGAGTATTTCTCTGGAAATGTTTTCTTTATTGCAGACCGTATAGTAGAGAGAAACAGGCAAGCAAGGGGAGGATGGATGACATGTAACATACTGTAGATAACGTGGAATGGAAACTGGGAACTTGGGTAACCACTTAAACGCTACAAAGGGCCTTTCTCGGCCACACCCCTCTCCCATTGTTTATATTGTGTTTAGTTTCCAAGATGGCCGCAGCACCAGGAGGGGGTGGGGCAGAGGTGAGCTGGCGGGGTCGACATATGCCCTTACTGGGCTGCATTCAAGACACTTGCCTTGTGTCTGACACCTGACTTGTGTCTGAACACAGCTTTGATGGATGTGTTCTGCCCCCCCTCCCCCCATCAAACAAAATGTTTGGTCAAACCATATGGGCTTCCATTGGAAATGCATTGGAACGGCAATTAAACACAGACACAAGACAGAATGTGGGAACGCAGCGTCAACCCCACCCGCTCACCTTCGCCCCACCCCCTCCTGGTGCTGCGGCCATCTTGGAAACTAAACACAATATAAACAATTGTAGAGGGGTGGGGCTGAGAAAGGCCCTTATTCATTGCATGAAAAATAGCAAGGATAGAAGATCTCCAAGCTCACAATGGATCAGCATGTAGCTTTTAACAACATTTTTCATTTGGCCAAACATACTCCATTTTTGCAGAATGTTTGCCTGACTACGACGACATGACCAGAATAGATCGAGACACTGGGGTTCATGTGGTTAAACCGCTTCGGAATCAACATGGAACTTGACCGTCGGTGACACGTCTAGCAAGAGAGCCTGCTGCACTAAATAGTGCTACTGTACACATGCATGCACTAAGCTTCAAGGAAAAATGTGAATAGTGGACTGCTGCGTTAACTTTCTGGCATCTGCTTGTGCAGGGATGTAGCTGACCATTTGGTTGCCCTACTCGTAGGATATTTGTGCTGCACCCCCCTTCCGACGACAGTGCTGCTATTCCTCATGCGGATCGGCTATTTTCGCTGTTTGCGATAACGCACACACGGCCGCTCGTTATTGCGCGGCAGAGCCGTGGTGAAAATTGTTACTTTGAGGGTTTGTTGCCCCCTCAGCGTGTTGCCCTACTCGCAGTGCGTATTGCGTGTATAGGTAGCGTATACGGCACTGTGCTTGTGATTATAACAACTAGTCTGTTGAACTTACTGACCTATATGGAAGGTGCTTAACCATTCTTTCTTACTTCTCATAGGACAGCCTCCAAACCTTATCCAGCTTTATGTTTTCTAATCAATATATTCAAGTCGGAGATGCCTGATGAAGGTCTTTGCCCGAAACGTTGCTTATACAAAAGTGTTCATATTGCAAGTGCAGACGGTGTGCGCGGGTCATTATGTACTTTTTGTGCATTTCTTTGAATACTTTGAGCACTGCCTACGCACCCGTCTCTGAGCCGACCAGGTGTGCATAAGAGTTTGTTTCCTATTCTAATAAATATATGAAATGTGATGTTCTCATGGAAACATCCTAATAAATTGCCACCACCACCACACTGAAAAATACATAAGCAAATAAATTAACAAATAAAAACATATTAATTCACTCACTCAGTCACTCATGGAGGGTTGTTTGAAGGAGGTTTCCTTGAGAACAGCACATTCTCTCTCTCTCTCTCTCTCTCTCTCTCTCTCTTTGCTGTTGACAGGAAACGGGAGGTGGGATTATGCACAATCATTAAATTGATATTGCAGAGCATTGGGTGAGCCAACGGGGAATTGAAAGGCGAATTCCCCCAACAAACATTTGAAAAGGAAGAGATAATAGACATATAATTGTTTGCCTCTGTTCCTCAGATTTTGATGAAAGAAAGATCGATTCTTTCATTGTTAAATGACAAAAAAGCAGAAGATGTTCTTTGAATTCTCATCTCTAGCAACAGTAAATCATCACCGACGCCCACCCATAGGCAGTTCAATGCACTGTTTGAAGAATGTGCAAACACCTTGACTGAGTTTTGAAACCAAGAAGAGAGGTGTACAAAAGCTGACTCTGGGGTGTTTGTTGCAGAGCCTCCGGCTGTTACCCCAGTGGAAGGTATGTATGTCTCAGTGAATACACAAGGCAGAGAGAGCTTCCTGTTGGTTCTGGCAGGAGAGAAAGGACAGTGGGCAGGTCCGCGGGGGGGTGCCCTGGGCGCGGCGGTCGCTGGGGTGTGGCCAGCACTGGTTTGCTGCGGTGGTTTCGAACCACAGCCTGTTGGCCGGGTGTGGCCTTCCCTCCCGGTGCTGGTTACGCCTCGGTGATGGCTGCGCACGGGGTGCCCCTCCGTGGACGTGCCAGCTGGAGAGTGTAGTGGTTGAGGGTTGAAACACTCTAAGAAGGTTGGAGACCACCTGATGACCTCTCTTCCAGGCCAAGGCATCCATTAGAAATGGATTATATTCGCATCTTCGATGTATTTACAAACCCTTGACAGGTTGCAGTGGTGGAAAAAGTACCACCAAAAATGTTTTACTTAAGTAAAAGTATCAATACTGCATGTTGCTGTACAAGCAAAAGTCCGCTGTTCAACATGTACTTGAGTAAAAGTACAAAAGTATTGGTATCAAAATGTACTTAAAAGTAACAAAAGTAAAGTATACTCATTGTGCAGAATGTCTCATTTCAAGTTTTCAAATGTATAATAATCTTTTGAAAATGGCAGATCTACAAGCTCATTGTGAGCTTGTAGATAGATCGGCTATTTTCAAATGGCCCGAAATGTATATAGGGCTGAAGTGGTTAGTGCATGTTTTGTAATGATAATGAAAATGAAAATCTACAAAGTAACTAAAGTTGTCAAATAATTGTATTGGAGCAAAAGTACAATATCTGCCTCTGAAATGTAGTGGAGTAGAGGTAAATGTATACTGAAAATGTAACATACTCAAGTAAAGTATAAATACTTCAAACTTGTACTTAAGTATAGTACTTAAGTAAATGTACTTAGTTACTTTCCACCACTGCCCCAGTGGAAGGTATGTTGACAGCTTGAAAAACGTGATTCACATTTCAATGCCCATTCCTCTGCTAAGTCTTAATTGCGACAGTACAGTAGGTCGCAGATTACTATGAAAACCTGCAAAACATGTCCAAACCCTGTACACTCAAGACACGCTCCATATATAGCCAGTACAGAATTCAGACCATATGTTGATCTGACCCCCCCATGCCAAAGCGCCAGCACTCGCCCAGCAGTCTGCCGTCACCCAGGTGGACGCAACCTCGCCCTGCTTCTACGCCCTAAAGGACGAGGTCGCTTCTCGCCCTCAGGGTGTCTTACTGGTTTCACCATTGCTGCTACTGTAGATGTCCTCATTAACTCATTCTTTAACGTCTTTTTAATGAAATCCCGCACCACCAACGACGCCTTTAACGTGTTAATTAGCGCTCTATTTAATGATAAAACTATAAAGTTGGCTTACCGCTAATCAAAGCTCCCCTCGAGCGGCAGCTCCATGCTCGATTGCTTCCCCTTCAGGCACAATTAATGCATTGAAAAAAAGGAAGGTGGTGGATGAGGCCTTTCTAGTCCTTTTTAAGAGTATTCCATTTCAAATCGCGCTGGATAAATAAAGCGACTGTGTTTAGTGGCTCAATAGCTCATGGGGGCACATCTAAAATATGAATGCTTCTAAAGGCTCTTAGCCAGTGAATAATCTGATCAGCGCGACCACCATTCACCATTGTTGTTTTGGGTAGAGGAGGATGCCGTCTTCTTCTACAGCCAAATAGAATGGTGGTGAACGGTGGCGGTTGCTGAACTATCGGCGCCCCCTGCTGGCGGGGGTTGAGTTAACAAGGCGACAATTGTAAAACAAAATAAAAATGTCCTAAAAATAGAAGAGAAAATAGAAGATCTACAAGCTCCCAACGTGTTGCACGACGACATCCCATATAGTTGCGTCTGTAGGTCGCAGATTACTATGAAAACCTGCAAAACCCTGTTGCTCTGTAACTCACGCCATTATATGGTTGTCAGTCCATCACTTCACTTGACATCAGTAGGTCGCAGATGAACCCTGGCCATACCTGCTTTTCATTGTGCATTTTTTGGTCAATGAAAAACTATAGAAATATATGGGAATGTCATTTATTTTATTTTATTATCCTTTATTTACCCAGGGTAGTAGCTGAGCACAAGTGCTCATTTTCAGCAGCGACCTGCACATAGAAACACACAGACACACACACATTAAAACCTGTGAGTTGACCCGTACAACCACAGTCTTATACTGTTGGCCACTAAGCAGCTCCAGGGGAGCATTTGGGGGTTCAGTGCCTTGCTCAAGGGCACTTCAGCGGTGTTGGGTGAATCACTTCCCCACCCAGATTATTCCTGCCCGTCCGGGGAATCGAACCGGCAACCTTTCGGCAACAATATATGCCATATTGTGACAGTCTCATGATAACCAGTGTGGTTGCAAATGAACCAAGTTGGTACAACACATGGATCTCCATATGTGGAGCTGGAGCTGACTATCATCACCTGGATCTCCATATATGAAGATCACGACACTGACCTCATCAAACCCTGGATAGCCAAACTGTACATGGTTTGACATAGCCGACTAGATCTGCATATACAGTATGGAGCCGGCCAGCAACTCTATCTGACCTCACTAGCACCAGATTAATAGTTTAACTCCTGCTTCTCAACTGTGCCGTATTAAGAAGCTCTGTTGTTTCCGCGCGACCTTCTCGCCCTCAGGGCGTTTTACTGGTATATAGGTCTATAATAATTAACCCTATAGTAAGCCCTATAATATAGTATATAGTGGTAGCAAAAATGGCAGATCTACAAGCTCACAACATCTTGCATGGCACCACCCTAGCATCTACATGTATATAGCCCTATGGTAAGCCCCATACAAAACATAACCATTATGATATTTGCCGTTCACATTTTTCGATGCAGTTACTATATTGTTACTATACTATATTGTTACTATATTGTTACACCCCGTCCCCTACCCCAGGGGTTCTCAACCCGTGGGTCGCGACCCCTAAGGGGGTCACCAAATAATTAAAAAATTTGCAACTGAATGGCTAGAAAATGGAAATGAAGAGTTTACACATACTGTAGTACATGCATAAACTTTCCTTAATGATTATATCCGGTTTCAGTATTCATTTATGATATATTTTCTCTAATAAGGTTATTTTTGCAGTCAGTTTGTATTGTATTGTATTGTATTGTATTGAGACATGGCCAAAGCCTTTCCGGTGGTCCCCAGCCAAAAACGTTGAGAACCCCTGCCCTACCCCATGCATAGTATATAGCACTTAAAGGGGCATTCCACTAATTTTCAACATTTTACTATGTCATTATTATACCTTAGAGCTGTTAACATGGTGAAACACATCTTGATGATGTCATCAAGATGTGTTTCACCATGTTAATGATTTTTTTCATACTTACAGTTCTAGGAAACACAGAATGGGGGGACTTTTTTATTATTTCCACACAACAGCTCTAAGGTATATTAATGACGTAGTAAAATGTTGAAAATGGGTGGTTTTCCCCTTTAAGTGGATAATCTGAAGCCATTAACCATCATTATCTAATATCATCATTGGAGTTCATTTTTATTTGACCTATACTGTGCATCCTCCAGATATAATTGATGTTTTATATAACCAATGACAATGGATTGATGACATTTCCGTGTCTGAATTACAGGTAATTTCCCTCAAAGCAAAACCGCAAAGCTGTGGCAAAATAATATTCAAAAAGAAAAGGGAAAGCGCTAAAATAATTGTCCAACATTATACTATTATTTTTTTGAGTGGTGCTAGCCACTCCTATAGATAGCTATGTGTGTCCCTGGCTGTGTCTGTCTCTGTCCATCCGAGTTCGTAAATTGCGTTTACGAATAGCGTAAGTGTCACTGTTGTTCTTTGACAACAGATTAAAGTTGGAAGCCATTCAGCTTCACATTAACTGCGATAACCTGCCAGATATACTCAAGGCTGCTGCTTTGTGTTGGCGTGAAATTTCAGAGGTGATCGTTTTTTTGTCCGAGGAGGTTGTGTTAACCTTGACAGGTGTTGAACAATGGCTGAGCCTCAGAATAAATGCATCATTGTTATAGGCCTACACCATTTCAACGGAGTGCGCAACACAACAAAAGCTCAGAGTATTAAAAGGAGACTGTATCTCTTCTCTTGAGATATAATAAAGGATAATTCTAACAGAAAATCTGATTATGTTCCAGAGAGCAAGATCAGGAGATAAAAGATATTAGATATGACTGTATAGCTTCTCTCTTTTAAGTCTGTAGGAAGTTATTCCACATTGGCTAAGCCATCAATAATTACAGAATTAGCAAGCAGATGAACTGAAAGGCATGTCAGTAGAGGAGCAGAGATGCAGACTGTGACAGACTGTGCAAGCTTGGAGTTACTGTTCAAATGATAATTGGAAACTGCTTGTCAAATCTCAATAGGCCAATCCTCCACACACATTAATTCACAATGATATAGCGAAATCACCAGTGTATTTTGCACATTAAGTGTATTTAACATGTCCAGAGAGGCGTGTAAACCTTAGCAGTTCATGTATATTAACCTAAACTTAAAAATCTATATAACCAATTAAGTAGTAATCTAGATTAAGTATTTATTCTGAAAGAGATCCACATGAACGAAGACTGCATCAATCATAAGCCTAAAACTCGCAGGCAAATGTCATTCAACGAGGTAGATAAGCAACAATGTAAAACCTAAAGAAAAGATCATAAAAAGCGAGTGCAGATCGACTCATTCTGAACATTCAAGAGATAGTATTTAATATCAGCCAGCGTCAGTCCTAAATACTGTAGAACTGTGTCTATCCCTTCATTAAATACTTGGCTTCATCACCTGCATTACCTGAATTACATCCACAGAAGATGTAGTCCTGCAATACAAATAATCTTAGTTTCATAGTAAATGCATCATGCTCTTGTGTGGTTAAATACTACGTATTATCATGGGAACAAAATCGTACAAACGTGTGTACTGTACAACACAATATAATAGAGATAATGTTTAAAGGAGAATTCCATACTAGAAGGCTTTCTTACCTTTATTTGTAGTTGTTACGTCCCCACCAAAGAGGTCCAGGTGTTATTTTGTGCAAAAGTGCATTATTGGCTATTTCCCCTACCATAAGCCCTCAATGAATTGCATTGAATTGCATTGAATTGAATGTTGTGCTAATTGGCTTATTTCCATCGCTCAAAAATAAAATAAAAATTGTATATATCCTCTCTTCATAATGTAAAAAGTATCCCAAGTGGCACACTTTACTAGTTATTTTGATGGAAATAAGCGAATTAGCTCAAAACCCAACCCCCATTGAGGGCTTATTAGGGGAAATAATGCACTTTTGCACAAAATAACACCTGGACCTCTTTGTTGGGGACGTAACAACTACAAATAAAGGTAAGAAAGCCTTCTAGCATGGAATTCTCCTTTAACAATAACTTTTTGTCATGTTATGTGAAGCCATACAAAGGCGGCAAAACGTACTTAAGAATAAGAAAGATGTTGCCGTCATAACAACAGGTACCACTCCCCGCATTATCATTCCTGTAGACCTCTAGCAGACACCAGACCACAAATCATAGCCTGCATAGCCCAACCAGGGCATCCTTAAGCACACAAGACATCGTGCCTTTTCCTGGAAAAGCAAACACGTCAAAAGTGTCAGAGGGGCTTGGCTGTGTTGATGGAACGGGCACTTCTTGACCCCCGCAGCTCATTGAAGACGTGCTGGTGGGAGGGCGGGCGGTCATTAGAGCGGCCTTATTAATGTGAAGTGTAACAGTCAGAGAGGTGTATCAGCTGGTTGTAAATGACTGTGATATACAGCGGTCGGGCAGTCAGTGTGGTGTAGATAAACTGCCCTCCTGAGAGAAGCCGAGCAGAGTCCGCCCCCAGGCTTGCAGGACGGAGGAGGAGGAGGGGCGGGCTGTGGGGGAAGGGGCGGGGGTCGTGCGGTCGTGGAAGGTGCTTAGCAGCGTCACCAGGGGAATAGCCCAGAGATAGAGGAACCAGAGTGGAATGAATGTCCGCTCGGCCGGTGGTGGTGGCCGGCCGGGGAAGGGGGGGGGGGGGGGGGGGGGGTGAGATGGAAACCACAGGCCTCTTATAGACGGAGGCAGCAGCAGTGAGCAGTGAGCTGCTGGCCACTGGGATGGAAGGGAACAGAAGGAAGATGAGTCACAAGCTCGCTCGCCCGGCCAGGAATGACCCCCTCGAACGCAGAGACGTCTCCTGGGAAATATTTCGCTATATAGCCGAGATAGTGTGTGGTTGTGTGGCGGGGGGAGGACGGCTGGTTTGAAGGAATTTCCCTGCAGTCACCTATATAAGCTGCCTCGATATCGATGGCCATGCTGTGACATTCCCTAACCTTCGTTGTGTCTGTGTGGACACAAGGGGGGTGGGGGGGGGGGTTATTTACAGGCTTATTACGCGGTGGGTTCAAAAACATCACTGAGCAAGTGGGGAGGAAAACGTCTTCACTTGATAAAACGGTGTTGATAAAAGGCGGGGGAGAAAAAAATAGAACATGAATTACACATGCTCGCTGTGTAATTCATGCATTTAGCATCACAGTACTGTATAGGTGCATCCTTATGTACTCTCCGCTTGCAGGTCTACAGTAAGTGTCCTTGAAGGGTTTCATTGTTCCATTCGACAGCTTCTGGCTGACGCTGTGCTCATATAACTAGATTAGAGACGGAGAGCACCGGCGTGTATAAACTCCTGGGTGTTCATTTAACTCTGAGAGCGTACAAATGGAAATGGTCTTTGCACACTCTCAGAGTACGCGTTCACACCATAGAGTTATACTGTATATAGAATACCCGCTTTTCGTTTCAATGGAAGTCGCTCAGTGGCGTTTTGATAGTCTTCCGGGTATAGTACCCCTCGAGGTACTACCCAGTTCCAGCTTTGACCAGTAGGGCCCAGACTCCAACGTTGGCCAGCCAGCCGTTCTGGGGGCTTGGTTCACACGGGCAGATGCAAAGATACAGTCTATGATTCATTGTCAATGGAAGCTATGAAGCAAATCAATGTTTGTGCTGCAAAAAGCTACAAAGCTACAAATGTAACAATTATTTTCCAAAGTCCGTATATATACACATACCAGTACGTCGACGTTATAGGTGGCGTCATGTCCCAAGTCCGTATATATACGTACCCCAACGTATACTCCGTCTATATAATGGTTGATGCCTACGGAAGCCTTTAACATTGGTCTGGTTCTTTTAGAAACGCCCCACCGTTCCAACTATGGGATTGCAAATATATTCACAGTGCAAAGCAGTTGAAAGGAGGATTTTCAAACCGCCATAACTCGGATTTTTGGATCGCTGTCCTTGGTGGATTTTCTGCCATCCAAATTTCGGATTTAATTTGTGCCTTTGTACCGCGACGCTGCCGCCATGTTAAAGCTTCTGACGAGAGGTAAAGAGTGTGTGCGTGTTCCAATTATACTAACTAGAGTGTGTGTAGCGAGAGTGTGTGGGGGGGCGGGCAAACTCCGACTTTTTAAAGTGAACGCGTATCCTGGGCTGGCCCCTGGAGCTGGGGTTTATGCTAACAGCTAGCGGTAGAGATAGAGTTAAGCTGAGCTGGGTTCAACTTCCAGATGCAAAGCTATAACGGTACATGCTGGATTGTTGTTGTTTTTTCTCAATTTCCTCCGCCGGCCGCCGCGCCTCCGACACACGTCACGACTACAGACGAACACTTGATTACGTCAACGACCGTGTGAGCAAGCGACAAATATGCTGTGATCTTTACATTCAAGACTAGTCTACACAGCAGGGATGTGCACATCAAATGGGGCTTCAGCTTTACCCGTCTGTAAAACAACTGCCCTTTCCAGACCACGATTTACTATGGCGAAATAAATGCAAATGCCACTCCTTTCCATGCCATACCGGAAGGCAGCATTCAGGAGAATTGCTTTTTTCCCCTGAAGTCTCCTGAACTTGAACACAGCATTTTGCGTTGAACAAATTTGTTTAGAAATCAATGTGGTACAACCGCATCTCCAGTAGATAAAGAGTGCTGGGTTGCATGTGAGCTTGTAAATCTGCCTGCCTCTCTAACACTCTCTGCACGTCCCGACTACACAGTGAGAGGGAGGAGGCTGTGCTGGATGGCTAATGTAATGTGAAAGGAATGAAATCAATAAGCAGAGCCGTACCAGAGGTGGCGGGAAGCTTATGTAAAAAAACAAACAAATAGAAAATGCATGGGGGAAAGTAAATTGGGCTATTTTATGGAGATGAGCTCTGTATTTCCTTTCACATCGTGTTTAAGAATGCTTGGCTTGTACCCATATTCATATACTACAGCACAGACCAAATCTAAACCGCTACTTTTTACATACTGTATCGACAAGCGCCCCAGTCAGTAGACTGTCAAGAAATAATAAATTGGTATTGTCAATGGTTATAGAAACGGACATGGACTTGGGCTACAAGTACATACTCTCCTCGCCTATAGCTATAAATTGATGCCTCAGGCATGGTACTTTAAGTACGGGAACAGTTTTCAATGCTTGCATAATTACCAACAGTAAGTCACAATGAATGTGATTTTTGGTCGGAAAGAATGAAGAGCCAACTGTTGCGCTGCACCCGTTTAGATGCAGACAGGACAAGCCATCGCAGTCGGAGTCATTCACAAAAGCTGCTTTAGCCTACTACAGTACCTAGTTGCGAGAATAAGGCACGGGTATAAATCCTATGCGGCTTTAAACACGATGCTCGATAGCAACTTGGAATAATTTAGGAAACATATGGTAGCCTCAGCCGTCGCAGTAATAAGATTATCCACAGAAAAGTCTCCAGCGCGAGCTTGCAGTTCAGCTGCCAGCAGGTACTCCATGCCAACTGTGCTTCACATGAGATAATAAGCCACCATGACACTAAGCCTGTATTAAAATGGGGTTAGTTAGAACATTGGAGATGAAGGGAATTACTTTTGCCCCGGCAGATCAGTATCTGGATTGCGAACGATGTCACATTCCATTTAAATCAGTGCATGTCAAAGGCCTAAATACTTTGGATAAACTACTAAAGGCTGTTAAATGCTGCCGGTGCTTGGCGGAATGTCGGACGTTCTCCTTCTTTCACTTGCCCAGGCCCGGTGCTCATGCAAAGCGAGCACACTGTAATGTGGTATCTCTGCCTGTAATGTGGTATCTCTGCCTACAAATGTGGTCCTTTTTTTCCACAGATGTATAGCGTGGAACGGAAGCTTTGTTCATACATGGCAGACAGGCGGCCCCACTGGGCTTGGAAGACATGATGACAAGATTGTGCCGCCGTTTGGGATTGGCAACGTGAGAGGTTGAGCCTCTGCCTGGAAGCTACAGTATACCCTAATGAGGGTCTGCCTTACGACATGATAAATAGTGGGATCATTCACTGTGCGTGACTTCATTCTACATTCACCAGGAAGAGTGCGATGTTTAATTCTGCTTGACACGGATCTGTTGAGGTATATCGTGAGATATGTTACCATGGCTGGGTACAGTACATACAGTACGTCATCAGAAGCCTGAAATACAAATATAGAAATTGGTACTGTAACTGAGATGAAAGAGGAAGCTGCTTTTCAGATTCAATATAATATCAAAAATAATATACTTATTTATTATAGATTACTTATGTAAAACTATTATGGCTAAAATGGTCCACATGTGCCACAGCAGCACATTCTAAATTAAAGCGAAGCGGCATGTAATTAATCAATTTACAATTTAGGCATTTAGCAAACGCTCTTAATCCAGAGGAGCGATTTACAGTAAGCAAGAACAACAACACACGGTACTACATCAAATACATAGAAATAGTCATCAAGAATCATAAGCAAGCTAAGAACCTGTCTAAAAAGTTGAGCCTTTGCATACACCGGTAAGGGTGACCAGCTCCCCACAGACATTCTGAGCTCACTCCACTGGATCCCGGTATGCTGCTCACATAGCATTCAAAGCACTTAGTTGTGATTGACCTTCAAGGCGACCAAGGCAATGGCAACACCTCAACCTGCACCAGAGTATGAACTATGAACCAGCCCTATATGAACCTGGACACTTGCATCAGCTAGAAACCTGCACTGTTCATTTCCTAAAACCCCCGCTCCAAGCGTCCTGCACTCTTCTCCCTCTTTGCTCAGAAGCTGTGGTGGAATGACTCCTGACCTCCCCTCCATCAGTCAGGACTGCAGAATCACTCTCCATCTCTGAAAACTCATCTCTTCAGAAGCCACATCACATCACCCCTCCGGCACCAGCACTCCGTTAATTATTTATATCAGTACTTGTTTCCCGTCTAAATAGATGGTGGTTGTTCGTTCAAATGCTATGTGTGTTATATATAGATATAAGTAGATGCTGTTTGTTTGTCGGCAGATGCCAAGTTTGTTATTTAGAGTTAGACAGACGCTAGGTTTGATGTCTTTGTAGCACTTACTTTGGCTTCTTGGCACATTTACTTGATCGCGTAGCTTGTTCAAGTTCACTTTGATCTTTCACTTTGTAAGTCGAATAAGAGCATCAGCTAAATGCCAAAAATGTAATTGTGTAGCTTATACTAGCTGCGTGGTCACGGCTAAAAAAGCTCCCTGGTGAATCAATCACAACACATTGACTTTGAAAAGCCCTGGAGACCAGACGTTTTGGTCTTCCATCTCCTATCTTCTGGCTCATGACTAGACTTGCAAAGCCAACTTAAAGATCAGCATGTTGCCACAAGAGCACAACAGGTGTTCAGAAATGAATAAATTGAAAAGCTAATTGTGTGTTCTTTGCCAGTGTATGGAGTAAAATTAATGGCCAATGTGTTCCAAGCCAAATTGCAATTTAATGAGTCGTGTCACCCTGCCTGTTTAGTGTGCATAAGTCATTATGTATGACATTGATGTGCTCGTCGAATGCTCATGAGAAAATAGATAATGTATTCTATTATATGGATGCAGGCTTAACAGTGGCCTCACAATACTTTAGGTCTACACAGCACATTGATATGTACGATGCTTATACAGTACGTGGAATCTCATTTAGTATTATCAGTATAATGAAGTTACTCAACTCCCTGTATCTCCCTATATAACGTATTGTCCCGAATATAAAACGACGCTGATTATAAGACCACCCCCATTTTTCAAGACTCATTTGTGGAAAAATAACATTGAATGTCAAATAGTCAAGCCCCTGATTATAATACCACCCTGTTTTTTTTCTTATATTCAGGCATTCTATAGGATAGAAGAATGCATAATGGAATACAAGATTGATTCTGTTTCTTCAGATCAAATCATCCTGTGAGTTTGAAACATAATTAAAGGAAGCACCAATAATGACAAAGGAATGTGTTCTTGTATGCATCCGGATAGGATGCACAGTGCATATTGTGCCAAAGGATATGGAGTGATGACATGTAAATGTTAGATCTCCCAGTTCTCTCAAAGGAAAAGTCTGAACACGCGCGCACGCACGCACGCACACATACGCGCGCGCTCTCGCTCTCCATCTCTCTCGCTCTCTCTCAAAGGCTAATTGAATCATAAGTGTGTGCTGCATGCAAAGCAAAAGAAAAGAAAAGTTATCCGTTATTTTCAGACATCGAGACAGGGCTGTTGTAGGAAACTACTTCTAGTTGTTTCTATTCTACTACTGCATTGTCATCTGTGATACAGATACAGCTATATTTAGCTTTACATAGATATCAGATCTACAAGCTCACATCGCATGCGTGTGAGCTTAAAGATGGAGTGCCTAAAACATGATCATCAGGTCATATTATTATATAAGGAGGAAGAATCTTTTCAAAAAAGTGCAGTATTTTGGGATTTCTTTCAAAATAACAGCTCGGGGTGCCGCACAGATATGTCCGCTTTTACTCTGTAAGCCCCCCACCCCCTTCCGTTTGTTCCGGACAAGAAAAACGGGAGAATTCTTTTTGCTTGCTTACCTCGCTATGATTACGATAAAGTCGCTGAATAGTACCCCGTTCATATTTTGAACGAAGTCAGAAATGAAGAGCTTAGTATATCCATCTGGTCAAAACCACGGTGAGCTCCCTAGATTAGGCCATGCGAGCCTTTCTTTGTAAGCGCTAAACAGGGAAGTGAACGCCAACGCGCATGCGCGAAGAGCAAGGAGTATGATGCAGAAGGAGAGGCCAACCCCCCCAAAAAATGTGCTAGAACGTCCCAGCAATCCGTCGGTTGGATTAGTTATGACGTTCCCACACGTCGTACGGTCTAAATGGGTTAAGTTTGCCTGGTGGGTGGTGATCCACCCGAACTGAAGGCGCACCCACAGCTGTTGTATGATGAAGGGGATGATATTGTGATGTCACTATATCACTGTTTTTTTCAGCCTCCAGGAAGAAACCCTAAATACAAAGGGAAGACATCATTGCACATACCAACCACACCAGGGGGTCTAATGAAGTACTGTCACCTCATAAACACAAGCTGGAAAAAATACAAAATTCACGGCACTAAATATCTGCCATTTCCGGCGTGCGACAGCGTCGTACGACGACAAAGTCGAAATCGAGCTTATTTAGCAACCCCAGGGATGAAAACCATTTATTGGCAGTCTTGTTCCGCCAACCTCTGTCGACAACAAGTAGAAATCCCAGCAGGGGCTCCATCGGCCCCCTGGCGAGCAGAGCACTTTCCCCTCGACCGTAGGTCCTCATTCTCATGGATGTGTGTGAAACCCCCAGTATGGAGACGGATCTGTTTCTGGGTCTGTGCGGTGGGCAGCGCCCGGCAGCCAGCTGTCTCTGTGATTTAACAGCACGTGTAAATCAGGACCCAGCCTCTGGTCCAGCCAGCCATCAGCCAGCCAGCCTCATTTCAATCTCTCCACAAATCACAACTCACAGCCGGCATAAGGAGAGAGAGGGGGTAAGAGGCTATAAATGCGTCCCAAAAAATAATCATCCTCCCCGGCACCCTTTCTTATGCCTTCATTTATTAAGTAGATGAGCAGGGATTTGACGTCCATCATAAAAGACACTGAAAATATGGTTCTGGTCCGGCCAGACGACAGTCATTTTGTGCATGCCTGATTGTCATATCAGCACGTTGTTTTGCACGGCCAGCATAGCATGAGGGGGTGGGGGGCTGTCTGAGAAATACCTTGCAGTGGTCGTTTGCAAACACCAAGACACTGACTTTTAGCTGTACTTCTTTAAACATGTACGAGCAGGTTTCCAAAAAACTCAGGCCCGGAAAGGACTTTTATTTATGATGTGTAAAAAGGAGGTTATTGAATTAGCATAGCTCTCTTTCCGTCAGCCAAACCTATGTTGAACTAGATATTAGAGGGTGCACCAGTGCCAAGGTGCAGACAACGTGATGATTCACTACAAACAGATTAATTCAGTGCTCTGTTGAGGTACTCATAGAGGATTCCCGGGAGAAAACAGATTCTGAAGGCCATGCACACAACAGACGTGCGCGCGCACGCACGCACGCGCACACACGCACGCGCACGCACACGCACACAGCACACACCCAGAGGTATGAAGGAAGTTTGAATGTTATCAACTTTACCAGATGGTGGTATGTCCAGTACATTAACCTTAGTCCTACAGTATAGGTGTCAGTTTTATCAATGCAATTTCACTTTTTAAGTATGAAAGAAAGGAACTCAAGGACACGGGATGCTTGTATTACTTCCGTTTCATAATTACAAAACCTCTGACTCAATACAATGTGTGTAGATTATTTCATTTTTAATGATTATTAAAAAATTGTGCTAATGCTTTTCACACAGCGGGGTCTCAGGGGAGACACATTGTACGTATTTCTTTAGGGGAGGCTGGTGGTGCACACTGATACACATTGCACGGTCGGTTATGAATTCCAAACATTAGGCAGACGCAGCTAGGAGTTCATCTGTATTCTTAAGGAACAGCCTCTAGCATTAATGAATTCATGCATGCAACCATCCACCTTTGTCAAATGGCTGTAATGGAAGGTTTCCTATGTCCATGAATGGTCCGTTATGGATTTATTCAGATGGGCTTGAAATGGACTCATACCCAGCATTGCAAATCAGCAAGGCTGATCGAGTACGTAAAGACTGCTCTGCTACGAGATTGTGTTGTGTGGGGGCGTGTCCATTGTGCGTGATTCGATTTTGTTGGTTCCCAATAAGCCATCATGTGGAACTTAGGTCTGCAGTAGACCATCTCCTTTTTCCTTAGCGGGAAGCTGCTCGATGTACAAGTACACCCCCAGGACATGGCGCTAGTACTGCTTGATGTATAAGTACACCCCCTGGACATGACACTAGAACCCGAGTGCCAAGCAGGGAAGCAATGGTTATACATTTTTTATAGTATTTGGTAATATGACTCGGTTGGGGGTTTAACCCCCCCGGCCCCCTGCTCTCATCCGCGGCGCGCTGTGAGCCCGATGATCTGATTTTCAGCATGCAACACCATTGCATGACGGAGCAATGGAGCATGTCTATTCAGGGTTTCCCATGCATCATCCATTTCTATCAGGTTCAAGAACGTCTTGAACTTATTTTTTTCGTCTGGAAGCCAGATGAATCTGCCATTGCAAAAAAATAAAAAATAAAATAAAATGCCCTCGGCAGATTTGTTCTGGCACCGCTCAGTTGCGATTGGATTTCACTCCCTCCAAAGTAGTGAGGGACCAATCAGGAACCAGTATGCAAATATGGGACAGGTTTATCACCAGAGCCAACCCGCCCCTAAAGATAAAGATATCTACGCAGTGATATTAGTCTGGCCATGCCAGGTCACTTATTTTTATCTTTATTGATCCATCTCGCTATAACGGTAAGCAGGTGAAGTGTTTAGTTCAATACAAAAATATTAACTCGCTTCTCTAGACAAATGGGATGCTGAACAATGCACTACTCCGTCTCCAGGGGTGTAACAGCGTTATATAACGGGAATACTTTTTTCGTAACAGTGTAACCTAACAAGCAATTTAGTAGTTAGTTACTTATAGTTACGTTTCCAAAAAAGTAATCCCGTATGGATACAATAAATCTTATGAGTTATTGCATGACTTTTTTTTGTTGAACTTGGATATAAAACAACAGTGCATGGATGCTTCCTTAACTTTTTTTCGTTGGATATTTTTTGCAATTCTTCCACATATTTTTTCGCTGTTTTTTTCCCAGACGGATTATGGTGCAGCTGTCGAACTTGCCTCATCTTTCACATTGTTTTCGGACTACGCTGGACTCTATTTTTGCGCTCTGCTGTCATTTTCGTCGCAAGTGTGGGTGTGTACTGTATGTGTGTGCGCTTGGTGGTGTGTCGTGTGTATGTGGGTGTCCGTGTGTGTGCGTCCGTGTGGGTGCGTGTGAGGCTGATACGAGTGTGTGTATGCACATGCATGTATGTGCATGTATGCGTGAGCGAGTGGCAACCTTGAATCTTGTTTTCCTTTATTTTCCTTTTCAGTCAATTGTAAAACATAAACCTTTGTATATTGTATGTACAACTGGTGAGACAAATAAACTAACTAACTAACTACACAACACTGTCTGTCTCTGACCCATCCACCAACACAGTACTTGCTGTGGTATGTGGAAATTGTGTTATGCTTGAAGTTTTAGGAGATAAAAACTTACTTAAATATTAGGTCATGTCCAGCTGTGAGGGTCTGTGTAAACACAAATATTGAAGAGAAAAGTGTGTAAACACAAACATTGAAGACAAAAGTGTGTAAACATGTTACGTTTCCTTCATATATCTAGGGGTACTTGAAGGACGCAACAAGGCTGGCAAGGGAATTTGTGTTTATTTACACCATTTCAATAAGGTTTTATCATAGACAGAGTATATATATATACAATTAATACAATGGTATATTATGAATATATATATATATAATACGGCCATATATATATATCAATCCTCCTGTCTAGACAACCTGTAAGCTACTAATAACGGTAGTTTCTGGGTTTCCAACCAACTTAAAGTTTGGGCTGAGCCCTCCCGAGCTGAGCCCGGTTACAAGATCAACTTAAAGATTATTTACATATATATAATGAAAACAAAAAGAAGGCTGTATGGGGCAACTCAGGGAAAACAACAAAACAGACTAAACCTATCCTAATGGAAACAGAACCCTCTAGCTAATCCTAACCATCAACAGAAAAAGAAAGGTTACAAATTATCAACCTATCTAAACTCTCTACTCTTTCTAGTCCTAACCAAAATACAAGCTGTTTACAAAAATAAGCTCCCACACTCCCGATTATTACAACACAGTATAACTTCTTGTAACGGTACCACAACAAGGTGGGTTAGATTTTGGGTAATCACGCAGAGCACTCCACCCTGGAGTCCCTCGTGAATGTTAGACTCTTTACACAGCTCCCTGGACAAGGTGCCCTCAGTATGTCAGACTGAGTCACAGTGCCAACGAGCTGGCATCACAGCTGCTCTTAAGTAGTCTTCCTCTGGCTGGCCTTCTGATGATGATAGGCTCCCGTTGACGAGGTGGGCAGGTGGAAGGTAAGTCTCCGCCTCCGAGCACCAGCCAGACCTGTGACTGAGAACTGCAATCAGCACTCCATACCATGCCATATCACTGTGTACTATAATATCCATATGTATCAATATAATCACCGTATAACATAATATATATATATATATATATATATATATATATATATATATATATAAATATCCCTTGTATAATATACAATATATAGAAATATAGTCACGGTCTCATATATAATACATATAAATATACCATCCTCGAGTATGTAACAAAACACAAACATTGAAGACAAAAGTGAGGACGCAACTTCAGATTGGCTGGAATGAGACGATGTACAGTATGATGATGTACGACGTATAAGAGCACCCCTCACTTCACACGGGTGTGATTTTTAATCTGAATGGAAGTACCTGTGATGCCTGCACTCAGCCATGACTATGCTATAAATTAGATAGAGGTCAGAGGAAGCAGAAGCAGTCAGTCTCCGGGCCGCCGTGTTAGAGTGTTAATTACAAATAGAATTCACAATGCATCACTAGCTAGGTGAGCTTTTTGGAAAATACCAGAGTGCTTTGCTGGATCCTTTTAAGGCCAAGGAGGTAATTTAAAACCACAGCCTGCACCTGGATAAGATCCAGGACCGTTATTCAAGATCACAGTTCGGCCGAGCACATACAGTACTTGCCCATAGACAGTATAGCCACACCTACTGTAAGTGCTATATATATAGTATATACATACAGTATATTATATATATGGCGCCAATGAACAATACAGTGAGTGAGACCATAATAAAGCTGTTCCATTAATGTTTTGGCTGCTAATCTAGAATGTTCATCATCACCTTTATTTATACTCGGAAATACAGTTGAGGGCAAGCCCTCATTTTCAATGTAGCCGAGGTTACAGTACACAAAATACAGTCAAAAAAACAATACATCCAACACAATACATACATATAAATCAGGATAAATGACAAAGGAACTTTATGCAGAACAACCAGTCAGTAAAATAAATCAATTGAAGCAGGAGCAATCACGGTGAATGCTGTCAATATATCCATTATGATACATCAAGCCGGAGTCCGCAGTGCTACACATGTCAATGACGTGTCCCTTACAAAAGCCAGTTTGGTAAAGATAACAATTAAGCCAAGAACACCAACATTTCAGTATGATATGCCATATGCTAAATCACTCTGTCCTACTGTATGTAAAATAGCATAAACCTAAACTCCTCATCCACTCCTCTCCCCCCTCTAGTGTCAGCCCCCCCTCCCTCCAACCCATCCACCATCCCTGTCGTATCCGAGACTCTGGACACATCCTAGTCTATAGCACTATAGTATGTGGACTCGTGCGATATGGCCACTGGACTTTGTGGAATATGGTCTCTGGACCTTAGTTTAGCACTTTGTGCATTGGGCCACGTGCAATAGGGACAGATCATGCTTTTTTTTTTCTTTCTTCTCATATCCTATTATATTTATTTATTTATTTAAATGACTACTGCTCAGCCCATATCTACTGTTACTACTGTACTACTGTAATTAATGTATCCTCCTCCTTACTGACATGTTTGCACTTTGGTGAGATGCGAAAATACTTTTCGCTGTGCTTTGCTGTACTTGTACTGTACTTTGACAATAAATTGAATCTCATCAATCTCATCATCTCATAATGACATTATCGATGTAAAACAGCCTGTCCCAGCCTGACCTATAGTTTATACCATCAATCTTACTTTCCCTCAAAAGATTGGCACAGAATATCACAGGATCTACTGAATGTGAAGGGGGAGGTGACAAACTGACACAGTATGGCAGGCCCCTAGAGGTCAGTTGTTTGTTCAGACACGGAAAACAACCACTGTTACCAAATGTCATTTACTGGGGTCTAGTAGGACTATAGTAAATAATAATAAAGAAATCGCCGTAATTTAAAAAAATTACACATCATCATGATGTAAAATAGACACTGGGCGACTGTGGCTCAAGAGGTAGAGCAGGTCGTCCAATGATCCATGGGTCGGCGGTTCGAATCCCGGCTCCTCCTGGCTACATGTCGAAGTGTCCTTGGGTAAGACACTGAACCCCAAATTGCTCCCGATGTGCTGGTTGGTACCTTGCATGGTTTCCGCCGCAATCGGTGTATGAATGTGTGTGTGAATGGGTGAATGTAATGCACAATCTATGTAAAGCGCCTTGGATAAAGGCGCTATATAAATGCACCATTTACCATTTATGACGTAAAATTGTCCGTTCTCTACCAACAAACTGGCCAGATGTATGGAGTACCAGGATGACTGGAAACGACGATGGAGGGATCCATCAGTTGAAAACACATCCCAAAAAAAAAATTCAAAGGCATTATACATAGCATACCTTATGTTGAAATGGAAATTAATCACCTCTTAAACTATCTCCTAAAAGTCATTTAGGGTCAAGTAGAATTCATGGTGTACATACAGTACATGAGCAAGAAGTGGAACATTCTAAGACTGCCACCTTGAGTTCTGCATTTCTGAAGTATAATATTCCCACTGCAACATAATGTTATGTACTGGTTAGAAATATGCAACGTGTAAAATGATCAAAGAGCTTGCATTATGCTATACATAAGATGTGTGAGCACAAGAATGCAATGCATGCTGCAGAAGCTGTGCAATGTGGTGGGTTTTCCCTGATGGTTAACGGGCTGTTTACAAAATACCAGTGCAGTGATGATGGAAGATACAAATATTAACAGTACATTTGCTCTCAAGATCTGCTGAAAAACACAGTTTTAAATATAAATGGTTCTAGTTCAGACAAAGTGTCTGACTGTCCCAAGGGCTCAATAATAAATGAATTAATTCCATTCTAATTCCAACACTATAACAATGGCATTAATTAGCACAGTACAAAACAACTTGGTATACTAAAATAAGGTTTTGAGCACTTGGGCAAAATGCTGTAATATATTCATTCAATTGTATATACATAGTAAATAAACAGAGCTGAGGCAAGACTAAACTTTTCCATCACAAATAAACTGGAAAGCAATTTCAGTCATTTCATGCTATTTTCTGAATACTGTAATGGCCATAATGACTCTGCTGTTCTTGTGCCCTCTCTAAAGTAAAAGCTGTCTGACTGCCAATTAGTCTATTTAAGATTCAAAGATTGCTTCTTGTGCTTCTTGTGCAAAACACTAATAGGATAATGTGGAGTTTGACCCCCCCGCCCCCCCCCCCCCCCAAAAAAAAATACACATCAGCTTTGAAAAGTGAGAAATCAACACAAATACAATATTGTTTGACTCTGATATGGAAGACCGATATGCGGAGACCAACATCCGCATTATTTATGCCTATACATAAAGAGCAAACGCAATCAATCTTGAGCCTATACAGAAGAACAATGGATTGACATTCCTGGAACTGTACATGGCGCATATTGGTGCCGTCACAGACTGACAGCATTGGCACATAAACCCATAATGATGGACGGCAGCAGCATGCCTAACACTACAAAAAAAGGATACGATACTGTATTTGTAGTAGTTTTAGAGGCCTATAGTCGCATTACTCTATGTAAATGTAAAGTTGCATTAGTTGCGGTTCCATTACATTGGGTAAAATATTTTTTTGTCCCCCGGTTTAAATATTGCAGGCCAGCAGTGACGAAATCTGTCTAAAGAAGGTGAACCCCATGGCTGACAAGTGACAGGCATATCTTATGAATAAAAGATATCCCTGAAAAGAATAGTGTATGTTAGCAAATTCTTTATATTATTTTAGCTGCATGACGCAACAGGTGTAAGGTGTAACAGACTTCTGTGTGTTTGTGTGTAGGTGAGGGGGGGGGGGGGTCCCCCCAGTCTACTGAGCCTTTCCAATTGTTAACCCATTTAGACCTGAGGACGATTCTACAAATGTCTTCTGAATCCTGACAGTTTTCTGAAAAACCCATGTTTCTATGTCAGTCATTCTCAAACATTTTCAAGTCAAGGACCCCCAAGATTATTATGTAATTGTCCGCCAACCCCCATCTGAAAATATGTAGTTCCAGGGACCCCCCCCAGAAGCAAAGATTTGAGTTAAAAACGTACTCGGTGCCGTGCTATGAGCTTGTAGATCTGCTATTTTTCAATAGCTAAAGTATAACAATGCTTAAAACACCAAAATGCCATAATAAAATAAGAAGTGACATTCACATACTGTACATGTACAGTAGTATACGTAGCTCTCATGGTGGCCTTGGCCAGCTTGCACGCTCTTATAGTTTTCTTAACACATTTTGTGCCCAAGACGTCTTGGTGTTCATGTTCTTCTTTTCTTTTGACAGATTTTGACAGATGCAGATTGTAAGCTTTCAAATGATGTGGTCATTGAAATGCGGAAATAGCTGAAGAAGTAAACAGATACTTATTTGAGTACTACTGTTAAACCTTAAATGAAGAACCTGTATATTATTCACCATGAAAATGTGTGTAATATGAAATAAACAAACAAACAGAATATATATTTCCTTGATTTGCACGATTTCATGTTTGCCAACGTTAGGCTGGTCTGACTCTAAGCTAAAAATAGCCAGATGGTTAGACGGCCTCTTTGCCCTGCGGAGCTTTAAGCGAGGTCCAGTGATGTAAGGCAGAGGCTTACTGAGTTAAATGAGGCTGTTCTCGCCCTGCTGACATGGCTGGATCCTCTCCAGAGAACATAGCCTTTCCCACAGACGCCTTACCCACAGTTCCCTCTAACCGAGGACCGACAGAGACTAATGTCGCAACATTAGGCTCTCTGCACCACTTTACAATTTGACTGCAGCGTTGCATTTGTCTTCTGCTGTTGATAACATATGGCCATTCGTTAGGGTTGTACTCAGGAACATATAACACTGGTCAATACAACATGGCATAGTCACACATTTGTCAGTGTTTCAGAGTAATTACAGCTAAGGGTTTGCAGCCAAATTGGCAGTATTAAGAAAATGCCTGAGTATGTGAGAATACCTTTGCTTTGCGTAAGCAAAAACAAAGCCATATGCCAATCTAGTTGGTGTGTGGTATATATTAAAAATGAATAATGACTCAGTGAATTGATGTTGACTGGTTTTGCACTCACATTGAGCAGGAGACACTACAGAGGAATTAAGTTAATACTTATAGAGCTTCCTCTTCTCAATGTGTTAATAACAGTCCACTGTGTATGGAATAATAAACTAATAATGACATTTATTAGTTCATGTAGGCTAGTTAAGAGGAAGGTGTGCTTAAAATCTGAGTGGACTTACAGTTTGGGCACTTCTCAAATAGTTTTACAACAAATGGCACACTCGGGTAAATGTGATGCTATCAAGTGAATTCTATATTATCTTCAGATATATCTATCAATATTCTGTTGTTCTGTTATACTTCATTTATCTATGTCAAATTCCATCTAACATTGGCAGCTATACTTTCTCTTGGGAGATTAGTTTCAAACCGACCTTCAAATAGGAAGTCAGGTCTTGGGTATTCATAAGTGCAAGTTGGATATGCCAGCAAACGCCTGCCAGTTCTCCTTGACATCATGAGACTCCTTATTCTGCAGAGATGGTCATGAATATTCACAACCAGTTCACAGACCTAACTGTTGACATAGCAATTCAGTAAATGACTCGCATGATATGCATATCTATCAAAAACGTGGTTCGTTTATGGATGATCATTAGTGATTTGACATAAATGAGAAGGGTGTACCGCACTCGCAGAAAACAGATGTTCCTAAGGTTTGCTGTCAAATTTGTCTGTGAAGCACCTGAATCTTTATTGACTGAGAGTTATGCTTTATTTGGCCACCAGTTGCTCATTTTGAATCTCATTTCCATAAATGAATTCTCAGTCCTTGCATAATTCATGACAGCCACCTGTTCCCACCCATCAGTTAGCGCACAGACCACCAGTTCGATTCGGACTCCCGACCTCGATTTCCTGTCTCTCGCTACACTCTACTATCTAAAAGAATCACACCTGTGTGAAGTGAGGGGCGCTCTATCATCTTACAACATCGAGGAGGGAATTCGGTATAGCTTGGAGCAGCTATAAATATATGATTAGGTTATGTAATGATGATGTAATACAAACGTGTCAAAAGAAACATTACATTCTCTTTATTGTTAATGGGATTTAATGTTTGTTTTAGGGACAAAACAAAGATTAATTTATCTTCATTGTCAATGGCGTTATTACAAACATTGAACTAAAAATTAACATTAAACCTGTACATAGGAGGGCTAGCGCCCCTCAAAAAGCAAAACTTGACAACATATTATCTTAAAAATCACACCGTGTGAACTGAGTGGTGCAACTACACATTTATTGTTATAGTTACATCAGCTTGTCGGTGATGTCAGTGACGTCACATACTAACCATAGCAACCATGCTCACCCGTACAGGCACAAACACACACGGGTACTAACAAAGCCAGTTGTTGGAGTGGTTTGCACCACTCAAAAAGGAAACCCCAAAATGTTATGCCTTGAGGCTGAGATAGGCAACCGTCTCTGTACCCAAAACAACCGTACCCCACAAATGAATGTATTGTTTTGATCTGTTAATGTCAACTCAATTTTGGAAAAGTATAACATTTTAAATTCGGAATGGTTTGCCTTTTTTCATATATATATATATGCCAAATGTAAATGCACCGTATGAATGACAGATGCAACCGGTGCTATCAGACATGTCAGACTAATTCAGAATAATTTTCTCAGCTGGGTGACAAATTCTGTCTTCCCTCTGCTCTATGCCTAGCCGGGGAGTGTAGGCATGCATACCAAGTAGAGGGGCGCTTTAGCTTGGCTTTCCATGGAGTGACTCTCCGTTCCCCATCACACCCTGCGCACACACGTGCACACGCACACACACACCATACACACACAACACCCCTCACTCCCTGACATGAAAGGGCACGTCTTCCGAGGTTTGCACCCTGCCCCTCTCTGTCTCCATTGGGTCTTGGTGTCCCCACGAGCCACCGCTGTAGGCTGCAACGATGACAGCAAAAGAAGAAAAAATAAATGCCCATAATTTCAGGATCACTCCACGTTGCCACTGTCGTTTGTGTTAACTTGCGAGGTGAAATGCTGCTCCTTTCCAACTAGAGATGTCCCGATACTGTATCGGTATCGGGAAAAGTATCGGATCGGTCCCTTATTTGTCATATCGGGTCATATCGGTATCGGTGAATATGCCAGTCTAACCACCGATCCGACACAGGGGTAAGGGGTTGACACTATGGCAGGTAAATAAAATGTTGGGACATCTGGAGTTTGCCTTGGAGTTGCCCAAACTGCAAGTGCACATTTGAGTGAGGAGACTGCTATAAACACAATACGAGATATATAGCTAGATAGCATACACAACATGAGATCACGGCACTGGTATCGGTATTCGGTATCGGTATCGGCTAACACAGAAATTGAGGTATTGGGATCGGATCAGAAGTGAAAAAGGTGTATCGGGACGTCCCTATTTCCAACAGTAGAGCAGAGTGTAGTGTACATTGCATATACCGTTTTCTGCTCATGGTGAAAGCAGGATCTCTGAGGCCGAGACAGGAGGGGAATTGAATTGATGCTAGCACTAACCTCACTTGAGCTTTGCTCGACTCTATCGGACTGAGATTTTAAGGGAACCATGGGATGCCTCTGAATAATTGATGCCAAAACTTACAGTAACTGGGCGAGAAAGTTGTGTGAGCTGGCAATCAATAGCCACACATTGATACTGTAAAGTCGACGCACTGGTTCTGTGCCAAGTACTGCAGACAAAAATCAAAGCCGTGACTCACAGGGTGGTCTCCAGGCGGTCCCTCAATCTTCCTATTTACGCGGTTTAGAGTTTCAGCGAGGATTTTACCATTCGGACGGGCGGTATACCCGGTTAGCACATCCTCCCAGGAACAACATTTTGGAATGTATTCACTAGCCACACCAAAAACATTTGTATACTGTCCATAAAACATCACATAACGAATGTTAGCAGAGAGCTCTACAGTTAACGGTGTCTCTGTCCTCACTGAAGCGCGTAGAATTTACAACTTTTAGTGTACAAAAATCTGATTATGTACTGTAGGGTGACGAAGCATGATGTACATGTGAGAATTAATGAAATATTCTGTAATTAACTCTATTGCAAAACACAGGGGAAAACATGCTCATGATGAAGGAACAAATTCCTCATGTGTCCGTGGAAATGTGTCCCAAAACGTTATAACCGCTTGAACTTGAAGCAGTGGAAGACATTGCCAGATGGAGACTATATTAAGAAAGTTGTGACAAAGGGTGGACAGCTAAAGCACAAGTGGCAGAGTTATAGTTCGACCTCAACGGTGAGTGATTGGATAAGATCATAGCCAGGCAGTACAAGTGCCCCCTTCCTCTCCAACTTGGCAACTGAACGCCTCATCTGTTGTGAGCTCTAGAGATGAATCAAGTTCTCCCTTCAACGTGGCACTGCAGGATGCATCAAATATTGGTACAGTCCCAACACATTCAATTCAAAACCATTCTTAATTTCTGTTTTGATGAACGTGAGCCCCATCCAACAAGCTCTCTCTATAGAAATAATTTGAGAGGAAGAACATCATAATTTGAGAGGAAGAACATCATAATTTGAGAGGGAGAACATCATAATTTGAGAGGGAGAACATCATAATTTGAGAGGAAGAACATCATAATTTGAGAGGAAGAACATCCGCACACCAGTTTGTAGAGCTCCGAGACTTACATTATTTTAAGGCAACACAAATGCAACGTTTCGACCAACGTTTCGACCGACTAGGTCTTCATCAGGCAAATATTACAATGACAGAAAAAAGGGCTAGAACCTGTCAGTCCACCCATCAGAGGAGAATTTACCTGAGCAGAAAAACTTTACACACGTAAATCAATATAAAAATAAAGTTCTCTGTGAACCAGGAAATAATTCCCCATGCATATTTCCCATAGACATTTCAAAAACTATTTATTTAAAGATTCGTCACGGATCATGACAAATCATGACAACAAACACAATAAAAAGGTTTTGTAACCTGCCCCTTTTTTTCTTCTTTCTAATTATTTGTTCGGCACAAAAAATGGTGTTTTGTTGTCATGATGTGTCACGATCCGAGTTGGCTTAGTTTGGGGCTTACTTTAAATAAATACTTTTTGAAATGCCTATGGGAAAAATGTATGGGGAATTAGCCCTTCACTAAGTCCCCCCCCAACCCATCCTTGTCCAATAGGCACGTTAGCAGCGAAGAAAGCTTGACCTATAGCAACCGTTGCTAAACTATTTGGATTGGCATTGGACAATCGCTTTTTGGGGTGGGATTTAGTGAAGGGCTAATTATTTCCTGGGCCTGAAAGGGGGGCAGGACTGCGACGCTCTATTGTGCTCAGAGTTGAATAAGAGCACGGGCATAAACTATAATGGAGAATAAGTGCAGCTCCTCTCGGAGACGTCTACATCGGCTGCCTCAACTGTTGAGCCTCAGGCAGATGATCAGATGTCACCGAGGGGCACTGAGGGGCAGTGAGGAGGGCACCAAGGGGACGAAAAGTAATCAGCAAACCACGCAGGCTGTCACTGCAAAGGAAAAAAAAACTGCCCTCTTCTCCAGTCCTATTTCACTGCAGACAGGTGTTGCCCCCATTAGGGAGTGAATATAGAGCATGTGAGATGTTAATCGGTGTCACAACGGCCTCACCTACTGCTTGGGAAACTGTGGCGGTGGCGACGGTGCATGCCGAGGGTCTGTCAAGGGGGAGTGCATTAAAGCGTGGTAACCATGGTAATGTCCGGTACCTGACAAGGTTAGCTAGTCATGTTTGACAAGGTGGTGGGACTGCTGCATTATGCAGACAAGAGGGGGTTCCACATTCTGCTGACAGTTGCGTGACTGTGGCTGTATCGGGCCTGACAACCTCTCCATGGAATGTGAATAGTGTATATTGACCTCTCTAAAGGAGGTACAGTAGTTGTTATAGCATTGTGCTGCCTGCCTCACATAGCTCTATTCCACTGCAGCGGTCCCTGCCAGGATAGAATATTAAGTGCAAGTATCTTGCGCTGTGCAGTGGCTAACTAGACGTCAGTCTGACACCGGGGGAGGGAGAGCAGTTCACTGCAAAACAAGACTGCCACTATGTGTGGCCCTGGACAAATAACCAGCTAGAATCGAGAGGCCCTTATTCAATTGTTGGAAGAGCTTATCTTAAACGACTGCTCTTATTCTCACTGTTTCTTGAATCTTGGCTTGTTTGTTTACAGTATCTTGGGCAAAAGCAGCTCCCGCCACTCACACTCAACGTTCATATTTACACCATGATAGGGCTCTGAAGGAGTTTGATGTGTAGATGGCCATGATTTTTCTTTTTTACTTTCCTTTTATTATTACCCTCCTTCATTGATCATTTAGAGTGAACTTACACTGCACAAGCACTGCATCACATATACACATATCATTCTAAACATCATGCAATCATTTTGACAATAAGGGAAACTGTCAATATCCAAAACAAAAGGGTCACTCAGGACCAGTGGTGGAAAGTACCTTTACTCAAGTACTCTCCTTGAGTAAAATGTACTTTTACTTAACTTGAGCACGGTATATTTGAATTTCTTTATTTATACTTCAACTCCACATCTCAGAGGTAGATGTACTTTTAAATCCACTAGGTTTGACAGCTTTAGTTACCTAGTTACTTTGCCGATTTTGATTAATAATTAAAGGTGTGGTGAAATGACACTTTTAGACCATATCCGTGGTCATCATATGGGCATACCTAACAATGGATGCCAAAAAAATGGGCAAATTCTCATTTTTGTGTGTTTTTATATCACACAGATATAGATATTTTTGAGTGGTGCAAACCACTCCAACAACCAGCTTTGTCTGTATCTATGTATGTGTGTACCTGTACGTGTGTGTACCTGTACGTGGGACCCAAAAAAATTAGCATGGCTACTATGGTCACTGACATTACGTCAGACCACAGCTGATCAGGCTATATAAGACCTTGCACCACTCAGTTCACACGGGTGTGATTTTTTTTAATTACTTCCTGAAAACGAAAACGTGCTGCGGGATGACGTGTCGAGGCCCACATCAATAAAAGCCAATAAAAATGAAGCTCACCAGTTTGATTCCCATGCTTAATCTCATTCAAGATGACATCCAAACATATTTTAGCATGATGATTAAGTTTAAAACGAGTAATACACTCGTTTTAAACTTAATCATCATGCTAAAATATGTATATAGGTTGTGTATAGGTTAGAAATAATCCCCTGGCTTTGCCCCACGTCTCTCAGTCAATTTGTTTACAAACGACACGTGAGAGACTTCATCTCGCATAGCCTGGAGGGATGCGACGCTCTGATTGGTTCAGAAACTTCAGAGCCAGCGTTTCAAGCTGAAACTTAAAAATAAAATGCCCACCATTTGCGTTTCACTGCACCTTTAAATCAATCCGTGTGAAGTTAGAGGCGCTCTTATCATCATACATCATCAGCCAATCAAATCATCACATTCCGTGCTACAAACACAAACACGTGTTCAAACACACCGACACACAAAGCTGTGTATAGGAGGGGCTATAGCGCCGCTCAAAAATACCAGATCTACAAGCTTACAACGCGTGACACGTTGTGAGCTTCTAGATCGGTTATTTTAGTATAAAGTAAAAAATAAGGCTTAAGTGGTTAATGATCAATGATGGACTTGTAACTTACTACTTCTTCCACTCAGTTGCGTCATCATTGTAATGTGAAAGTATGTACTTAAACTACATTCACTCAGGACACCTTTTACTGTCAGTGGACTTCTGTTGAGTGGATGGCCATGATTAAGTGCCGTTTGGTTCGATCAGAGTGAACGTTAGCTCAAGCTTTTGTGACATTGATTGCTTTTGAAATGGGCTTGATGCAAGATCAATTGAGAGGAGGTGTCTGTTGTTAACAGGCGGTACAGGGCCAAACTAATAAAAAACAAACAAAAACGGAACCCCCAAACTGAAGCATCATTGAATGTACTGTGTATGCCAGGAGTGGAGTTAATGAATCCACGTGTCACTTGCCAAAACACAAAAGAATTCTCACCAGGGGTAAAAGAAATATAAAAAATATTGCCAAGAATGGAAGATCTTGAAGGTATAACTTCAAGGGAATTCCTGCATACTTTATTCTTTCTGTGCTCTGCTGCAAACCTCACCTGCCTCACTGAGCCTGTCAATAAGGTCTTGAGGTCTTGAGCTATTGTTAGTTGTTACCCAGAAGACTGTTTCTGCTTTCTATCTTATGCCTGCTCCTCCTCCAACAGTGTGCTTTGTTGAGATTCTGAATTATTATTATTGGGCAACATCAAGTGAAAAGCGTACATAACCAGTGTTGTGTTTGTTTTCAATTGATTGATTGATTGATTGAATGATTGAAAACTTTTATTAACCGTAGAATGGGTACAGTTCAAGGAAAGTACAGGTCAATACAAAATCTATGACCGGATAGAGTTGGCTCTCTACTACAACAATTCCACCAACGTTCAAAACATGTTTCTGCTTGGCTGACAGACTGACACTGACAAATGAATCCCGGCAACTTGTGTTGAATGAGAAGTCAGAAGAATGCGATCTAACAAATAAAATTAAAATGTCAATTCAACTAACAATAACACAACTGTTTAAGAGAGAAGAAGAGATCAGGATTTTTTATAGCACTTTTCTAAGTACTCAAATACGCTTTACATGTGTCTGGGTATCCAGAGCAGGTTCTGAAAAATATTAGGAGGTGGAGGTTGGCGTTACTGTTATTATTGACAAAATAAATGTGTTTCTCGTGTATACAAAACCGATCAAATTCAGGTCTGTGTGTCCTAGTACACGCCATGGGCTTATTATAGATATCTGGTATATGGTTGAAGCATTCCATTTCCTTGTGATTATGGTATAAATAGGAGTAGGACTTGTTGCAATCAATCATGTTATAGTAAGTGTAATGAACTAGGTAGCCTGATGCAGTACACCTGCTAGGCTACCTACTTACTGTTGACCTGTTGTGTTTGTGTTGTGTGTTATAGGTTAGGTATAACTGCCAAAATGCAGTTTTATATGCATTTCGGGGGTATTCTAACCAGTCAAGTGTCTTGGATTACTACTGTGTGTATTAAAAGTAAAATCATCCGCACCCCATAAGTTAAATTAATATATGAATTATATTATTTATTTTTCATTGGATGGTCTTGTGATGACCTTAGGCCCTGGCATTGGCCTTTGTGCTGTCAAAAACAGATAACACCAAAGGCCAACTGACCTTGACTCTAAAATGATTGAATTCCAGGCTTGCTGTGAGGTTTTTGCAGTTTATATGGTCGTTGTTAACAGCAAGCAAGTTACAAGAAAGAATTCTCTGGTGCTACGAAATCAAATTAGTGACATGGTAAGCAAGCTTTAGAATGCACTTCCATGTCCCGAGGAAGGAAATGCACTTGCCTTTCTATATCTCATTGTGACCAAAAAGCACAGGAAGGAATAGTACAAAAATGCCTCAGATTTCCCCCCATGTTTACAATATTTCAATCCAAATCTAGAAACATAATTCATGGCCACAACCAGCAATGATGTGTGCTACAACGAGATACGGTTGCAAGATAAACCAAAACCATCCTTTAAAAAGAGGAGTTTCGACCAGACAACATGCATGTGTGTGATAGATTAGGTGTGTCAGGTTTTATATCAGACATTTAAGTTGTCACCGGCCGCTACTGCAAACAGCTTCGGAGGCAGACAAACATCAGCACATTTCTACCCGGCACTCTTCTTGCGTAATAAAGCCAGCAAATATGATTGAATGATAAGTATACTGTATACGAATATGGCAAAATTCTAAATACTGACTTTCTTTGTGGACAGACATTGATGCATATAACCCATCAGCATGTCATTGACATATTCTGGGCATTGTGGACCCCCCCGTATATTCATCAAGATCAGCCATTCTTAATAAACCCTTGTCTCGTTCTGGATTTCTCATTTTCTCTTGTTTGTGCCTCCCCACTGGCAGCCCACACATCTGTATTCCTAGCATCTCTAATGGCATTTTCTCATCTAAACCAGCTTATCAAATCCAGATTCCAATGATGGATAAATCCGCCCAGACCGATGGCGCTGGGACGCGACCTGCTGCTATCAATCAACGCGTTGCCAGGTGATTTGTGTCCCATCGGGATGTACAGCATTATGAGGTCCATTTCGATGGCCAGCTGAGTTACAATGGTTCCAATCGGTCAACGTCAATTTCATTTTGTTTCCATTCCCCAATATATCTCCCCCCCAGTGCCCTACAGTATGTGCTCTACAGTATGTGCTTTTGCATATTCTGTGCGTTCCACTGAGAGCAGAGCCAATCCCCCCTCAGAGCAGAGCCAATCCCCCCCTTGCTATCCCTGGGGATGTAAATTTGCCACAGGCAGTGTGTCAACGAGTGGTTGAATTAGCTGGGCCGGTTCTGCAATTCTCCTGCATACCATGTGCATCTCTCTAAAGTTGTCTCTAAGTGATGTGTGGCCATGAGGCTTAATATGCACACGACGGGCCACGTTAATAAAGCATGTGTACTGTGCGTAATGTGATTCAGTCCACTCAGGCCCTCAGACATTCTATAGCAGCCACGTTGAATACGCCACCCGAATGAAAGCACCACACAAATAATCAAGAATTCTGAGTGGCAAATACAGGCACATGGGTGACAATGGCAATTCTTTTCATTCCAGTGTGGGAGCAGCAGGGCTTTGATGGAGGTTCAAGTAAGAGCTTGTGGCTGCTGCTGTTTTTCTCTTGGTCTATCAAGGTGTGCATTTGCTGCCACTGTATGTATACTCACTTCATTTAAGGCCAGTATGTTCCATTTATAGCCCTGTTAGGAAGAGCGCAGGCCTCTGAGGATGGCAGTATTCGGTCTGTTGGGTGTAAGGAGCGTCTAGGAGACACTACAATTTAGGCATTTATAGCAGACTCTCTTATCCAGAGCATGTGAAAGTGTGAAATCGAAAGCATGAAAACAGGGAAACAGGGAAAATAGTCACATCAGTAGAGTCAGTGCAAAGAGAACAGTTTAGTGCATCATAGAAACTAGGATATCAGGACACCAGGCCTTGATCTCCACACTTTGTACAAGCCTCAAGCTTTAAATAACACAGACATACTGTAGCAAATAGTGTAGAATGCAATGACATTTCCATGTCAAGGACCCCCAGATTAATGTATTTGTCCAACTAAGGAGTAAGGACCCTATCTAAAAATAGGGACCCCCATGCCAGATTTGCGTTGTTAAAATGTTTATCAGTTTCCCTGCTAAGGACGACATCGGACGAGCTAAAAATGTGATTAAATATCGCCTAGGACGACATAGGACGACCCCTTAGTATAATGTTTAATAATGATTTTTACCGGGCTCTTGGCGTCATCGTCACCAGGCAACAATTCGCTTCCACGTTGGTGATGTCATCGTTCATTTACCATCTACGGGTCCCGGGCTGGACGCGATCCAAAAAACGATGTATTGGAATTGAGCTCAGATTGAGATTGCTCACAATGCATCGCATCACGACGTGTTGTGAGCTTGTAAATTGACTATTTTCAAATGGGGTACAGGCAACCTTTAAGGCACCAGTGCCAACATTGGCACTGGTGAATGTAGTCAAATAAATGACTGAGTCCCTCACAATTGTATGTAAATTCCTGCACATTCTACACATTCATTAAAACTCTGAACTCTGACTGGGGAGGGAGTCTGGGAGATAGGTGGCTTATTGTTCTGAGTAATAATGATCATTATACCAATGTGAAAGAAAATATTTTAAAACATTAAGCAAAAACCAGCAATCAAAATATGCTGGGATTTATTATGTGGTGTCATTAAAATGAATCTTGATATGGCACACTGACTGAAAACTAAAACATGGCACTACATTTAACACCTTGAATGTGCCAGAATTTTTCAAAAATAATGGGGCTATAGTAGCAAGCAGATTGGGCAGATGTTACTCTGAAAAGCCCCGCCTTCCATTACCCCCCAAAACCGGGAGGCATAATCTTCCGTTACTTCTTCGCACTGTCATCTGATCTCTCTCTAGAAGCGTTAATATTCCAAAGCAATTTTACCTACTCGTTTTTCAACATAACATTGAAATTAGCTACAGCTACAAACCCCATATCGTTTATTATTTTCCCCGCCCGTAGGCGGTGCCAAAGTGGATGGGACTCAGAGGAGACAATATTACTACTACCTGGTTGTGCATCTCTCTGTTCCTGCCTCAGCAAACTATTATCTGCCCTTAGCTGCACTACCAGGTCCCTGAGCTCTTGTAGCTCAGACTCCGTAGCCATGACGGGAACAGAACATTTTCAAAACTTACGACCAATGTAGTAGTACGCAACCCCCGCAGTGGAAACTATAGGGAGCCAATTCAGGTGACCAATGGGTGCTCTCACGTCCCATCACCACACACTGCTGCTTTTCTTCGCACTGGAAAAGAACAAATTCACCAAAATCCACACCATACACTCCCCAACAGGGCATTGTATTAGGGCATCGGCTGGGAATGCCCATATATGGACATCCCTGATGTCATCAATATTAAGCCCATACATGGGAATGTCAATATTATGTCCATATCGTGACAGTCTCATGATAACCAGTGTGGTTGCCGCGACGCGAGTCACACTTGCAAATGAACCAAGTTGGTACAACACATGGATCTTCATATGCGGAGCTGACTATCATCACCTGGTTCTCGATACAGTATATGAAGATACATGGTTTGACATACTAGATCCGAATATATGGAGCCGGCCATCAACTCTACATCTGACCTCACTGACACCAGATTAATAGTTCAACTCCTGCTTCTCAACTGTGCCCTATTATTACTTGCGCAAGCAGAGCGTGCAAGTAATGTTTCTCGTCAGGTGCTACGATGCTTATGTCCCGTAGCAGCATATGAGCATATGACGTGATGAAGATATGTACCAATGCCAGGGTATAATTGGTTATCGATGGTGACGTAATGATATGTTTCAGTCTCGGGTGGATTAAAGGTAATGCCCCTATGTATACATGTACACACCACTGCCATAACAAGCACAAGTAATCATTACGTCATACGCTGCCTATAGCAGCATATGAGCATATGACGTGATGAAGATATGTACCAATGCCAGGGTATAATTGGTTTACGATGGTGATGTAATGATATGTTTCAGTGTTGGGTGGATTAAAGGGACATACGCATCAAACGACCCGAGTAACCACAGTATACCACTAATCAACTCACAAATTACATATACATATATACATAGAGGCATGTCCTTTAACACATTGAGAGCCCACGCTTAACTGCCCAAAATCACTTTCACCTAGAAAATCCATTCACATTTTTTATAATTCAGCTGACTGTGGAGACACATGCTGGAACTTTTTACTTTGAAATGTTTTATAGTTTCTGAGTTATTTAATTTAAACGCCAAATGCATTCTCAATGGCGAAAAAAACAAACTTTGGCACCACGTGTTTAAAAAAGAAAAAGAAAAAGTGTTTTGATTTTTCAGATTTTTTTCTGATTTTTTTCCAAGACGTCCACAGACGTCTTGGGCTATGCACGTTGCGCAATACCCAGGACGTCCACAGACGTCTTGGGCACAAGATGTGTTAATCACGCTATATGTTCATCACGTTATATGCTGCTACGGGACATACGCATCAAATTATTCTAAACCATTTATTTTATAGATAGAAGCTTTTACCATACTTCAAAATACTACTTTTTTACCTCCAAAAACTAGCAACTAGCAAATAGCTAAACCTAATAATTCAATATTGCAAACGTTCTTTCACAGAGAGGCTGAGATTTGAAAGTTTGTAGCGGTCGACAGTACTTGCGCGCTAGTAGGCCAGGCCTACTTGTGTGCAACAAGCAAGTAGGCACTCGACAAAGTGCAGTTCTAGTTATTATTATATTTACTACATTTTTATCCCACAATTTCTGTAACCCATTTTGTCTCCCAGTGTCAATTATCTAATGTAATCATGGGCGCTACACTCCCTCTGCCAACCTGGGGAGAGCAACGGACTGACCTCACGCCTCCTTCACCGCATAAGGAGTCCAAGCTGCTTCTTTTCAGCTGACAGGGGGTTTCCCCGGTTGGACGTAGCGTGTGAAAGGAACACATTATTCCAACCAGTTCCTTAGAATAGTAGAATAGCACCTCCACTCTACTCCTCCTGTTCAATATTCCCCGCTGACAGGCATCAACCCAGTCCGTAGGAGAATGTGCAGTGACAGACCCGCCAGAACATGGCCAATTGTGTTTGTATAAATGCTTGGCCAAGCCGAATGCACTGCTGTGGATTCGAACCCCAAGCCTAGACTACACTTTAAATTAGTATCACTAGTATTCACTCTCGAATTTCCTGGAAATGCAGTGGCCTGGCCCCCTTTGTGTATACTTTTTTGCAGCAGACTGCAATGCTAACAAGTTTTTGGATTGTCGCTGGTTGTCAATACAGTCATCCATAATATATTCATCTCGTGGACGCTCATTTATATGCAACTCAATTTTGTTGTGCCAACTCGAGCACCCTTCTGCAATGCAAGGTGAGCAGGGCAGGAAATTATACCAAATGAACAGGCAAGTGCATTCCAAGGTCATCATGAGGATATACTGTGTACAAACATAATTCAGCACTGCATCAGTGTTGTTTTCGTCGACTAAAACTAAGACGAAAAATGTTCGTCGACTACCTTTTTTCTCTGACGTAAACTAAATGAAAACTAAGCTATGATGACTACAACTAAGACTAAATATACTGACAATTTCGTCAACAAATAAAAACTAGACTAAAATTTTAGGAAAGGACTAGTGGACAAGAGATCCAGTATAAGTCATTTTACAATTAGTTGCATGCTGAAAATAGCCGATCGGCTGAAAATAGCCGATCGGCTATTTTCAGCAAAATACATTTTAGTCGACAAAATACATTCTAAATCAACTGTAGAATTAGTCGACTAAAATCCTATATTTAGTCCACTAAAACTAGACTAACACTAAGACATTCCAGGTGACTAAAATGTGATGACACGGTGGTGGTGGGGCTGATCACCGGAGACCATACAGGGAGGAAGTGACCAACTTAGAGCGGTGGTGTGAGGAGAATCATCTCCTGATGAATGTCTCCAAGACCAAGGAGGTCATCGTGGACTACAGGCGGGGGAGGGACCCACAACCTCCTGTCACGATCAACGGCGCTGTGGTGGAGAGGGTGGAAACGTACTTGGGGGTGAACATCCACGAAAATCTGAAATGGGAGGCACACACAACTGTGGTGGTTGCAAAAGACGCCTCAAGAAGTTCGGCCTGAGACAGTCCTCAAATTATAAGGAACTTCTACCGAGGACGATTGAGAGCCTTCTGAGAAGCAGCTTCACCAGCTGGTATGGGAGCTGCACAGACGGGGGCCACAAGGCCCTCAGAAGGGTGGTGCGCTCAGCCGAGCGCATCACGGGGTGTCGGCTGCCCAGCATGGAGGAACTGTACACTCAGCGATGCCTCAGGAAGTCCCTGAGGATCATTAAGGACCCACACACCCCCATACAGTTTTTTTCAGGCTGCTGCCCTCGGGGAAGAGTATCAAAGTATCAAAGCCAACACAAGCAGACTGAAGAACAGTTTTCTCCCCCAGGCTGTAAGACTGCTTAACAAGCCTAAATGAACATTGAACATTCCATGGTATTACGGCCTTGTATACGGATCTGAGTTCTTTTAAACTTTTTAAAACTTTTAGACTTAGTATCGTTATTTATTTATTTATTTACTGTTTTACTTATGTGTATTGTGGAGCATCACCCAACCTAAGTTTTTCACAATGCTGTACCTGTACATCGGTGTGACAATAAACACCTTGAACCTTGACTAAAACTAAATGAACACTATTCAAGAGACTATGACTAAAACTAAAATCTATATTTGCTGCCAAAAACAACACTGCACTGCATGCAACAGTCTTTTGTGTACCCTTTTAGAGTATGCCCAGCTTTGTGTGTGCGTGTGTACCCCATAGCGATGATTTGATTGGCCGAGGGCTTAAAAAGTGAAGATAAAAATCACACCCGTGTGAAGTGAGGGGCACTCTTATCATTATACATCATCATACATCATCTCATGAACAACGGAATTTATGTGATTGGTTAGCCCATTTGCTCGTCTACCTACATATGACGTAAATATTCCCTTCATTGTCAATGGGATTTAATGTCTGTGTTGCCACAAATTTACGTCATATTTGAGGGACATATGACCTAATTTCTCCTTTCATTGTCAATGGCAAATGTGGGGACAAAAGCTGTATATAGTAGTGGTGTCAAAAATATCGATATGAATAATAATCGATTTTAACATTAACGATGCGACTACATCGATGCACGTGTGTCTGGATCGGTCAAAATAGCGTCTGCAACGGACGTTGGTTCGATCCTAAAGTTGTGAATTGATATAATTCAACTAACTGCGGGAAAAACACAGATGTAGAAGCCCAAAGCGCTGTGCATTGCGACGGGTAGATAACTTGTAGATCTGCTACTTCCAGCGCAGGAAGGGCGCATGCTTATGACGCTCATTAACTATGCATCAGCAGCCAGGCAGGGACAGTCACAACACACAAGCAGCAGACGGGATGCACAGGCAGATCCGACACAACTTTATTGCACACATCTGTGCTTTCATCCACGCTTCCATAGCCTTTTAAATCTTATTTCCCATCCACGGGCACAAACAGTGACATCAGCAGCTTCCACCCGATCTGTGGTGGTGTTCTGTTGTCTGACTTGTCTATGATGAATTCCTGTTCTGTTCTTTGTCTATATAAAAGTGTCTATTTGTACGTCTCTAAATGTTTTGATGAATTGAACATGGTGGACCCTCATACAAGTGTAATGCTTAATTGGGTCGTCCACTCACAGTTAACAGCCTTTGTATTGAGTTTGAAATGTACTGTAATTCTGCAAACTGTTAATAAATATTTCAATCAATCAATCAAAAATCTGAAGAGGGAAGCTACTAGCTAGTAGCTAGCATGGGAGCTAACGTTAGTTTAACTTCCATATAGTTAGAAGGAGTTAGAAGGAGTCCTCCTTATAACACTATGTACTTTCCATCCGTTCCCCAACCCCTCACACTCGCTGCTGCGTTTACACGGGCAGACACAAAGACGAATGGGAATATCATTTGGAGCTTTAACAATGAATGATAGACTGTATCGTTGCGTCTGCCCGTGTTTAATGGTCAGGGTTTCACTGTCCACAGCAGGCAGACCTGTCAAAACTATGCACTTCCCAAAACTCAGAGACATGCCACCACCTATAAATTCAAACCCACCTCTGGAATATTGCTATCTCATTCCACTTTAATTTATTTTATTCCATAGTCTTAGTTTTTCTCTAATAAAGTTGTTTTCTCATGTTCTCCTTGAAAAGTGTCTTTAAGTACTCAGAGAAGCATTATATAAATAATATTATTATCACTATAAAATAGCTCAAGGCTGTATTGCTGATTACTTAGGTTAGGACCCCCGCAGTGGTGTCCGGTTAGAACTTAAACCAGGATGCTTTGACTTCTGCCTTCTCCCTGAAGCCGACCCTCTATATATTCTCCGACCAGGCTTGTCACGATGACTAAGCCAGTTAGATCTATCCATATATGGTTCTATCCATATATGGTTCTACCATATCTATCGATATCAGCACTAGGTCGGCTCGGGCCCAAATATAGGGATTGTCATGCTAAACATGTCATATATCATATAGCCCAACGTCCTAGTCAGAGTCTTCGTTACAGCCACCCCAGATTTCACGTTGAAATCTATACCGCATCCAGAAGACTCAGACAATTGTCCTTTCTTTCGGCTAGGTTCTAACAGGCCAGGCCTGGTAGTTATCCAGCAAGGGAGGCTCTCGAATATGTTAATCTCTCTCCATTAGTCTGCTGACGATCTGTGTATGCTCACAATCCGAGCGATCAATGCTCCCTCAATATTATTGACTTGGTTTGGCTGTACGGCAGGAGATACCTCGGAAGATACAGCCACCCCGTGCAAAACTTGAAGATCTCTCATGATTCTGATACGCAACTCTTCAGGTTGACCCCTCAATCCGACCTGCTTGGCAACTGTGTGTAACAAAATGGTTCGCCCCGAACCATCATCCAGAACTGCATATACTTCCATTACTTTGCCACAATTGCAAATTAGAACTTTGCACACCTTTAACATGACATTTCTCCCTTTAGGCGGTGGATAGCCCACATGCAAGGACTCTCCTGCTATAGTCAAGATTGCTGGCTGCGGTAATTCCTCTTGTAAATCCTGTCCCGTCTCGATCTTAGGTGTCCTAGGGTTCCGCAAAGGTTCATCTGCTCTCCGGTTCAACCGGGTCCGGCTCCTATTAATACTGTGAAGAGCCAGAGGGTGCCTTCCACCACATTTCACTCCTAGTCTGTAGTTTACAGTTTCTTGCCTGCATGACGACGTCCATTGCTGATAACACAGCTTCATCTGTCATATCAAATCTCGTTTCGCCATTAAACTCAGTCGTTTGAACCTGCCGCATACCCCAAGATGGTGTGTGCCGCTATTACAGTACTGACATACGGCTTCTTGCCGTCTTGCTGGTTACTTGGTGTACGATCGGCAGAATTGGGTGCTACTACCGTACCATGCATGATGACTGTTCGTCTCCGGTTATGCTCATGGTCATTTCTGCAAGAGTGACCGTCCAGCCTCCTTGCTGGACTACTTCGGTCCCTATGAACCTGGACTTCTGGTCTGTCAGCTTGCACTTTCATCTCGATATCCTATCGGTGAACGAAGCCTCTGCCGTCCTCCGACTGCTCCAACATCTATGGGAGGGTTGATATAGCTCCGATGCCCTTGCATCATCATGCTGTCCAGACAATGCTCTCATGATATCCACTAGAAGCTCTAGGTGAAAGCCTTCGTTACACGATGACACATGAAGCTCTAGGTGAAAGCCTTCGTTAAGCTCTAGGTGAAAGCCTTCGTTACATTCATTGCCACCCCCAGATTTCCCATGGAAATCTGTACCCTATCAAGAAGGCTTGAACAGTAGACCCCTCAGGCCACCCCAATACAAGCATACTGAGGCTTGAACAGCAAACGTCAGCCATTCAAGCCACCCCATTGAGGGCGTCCAAGCTTCGCGCTTTCTTCCTTTGATGTTACGGTGGGTCATAAAAAACCTCAAGATCAAATCACATGCCACCCATTAAGGGCATTCCCTGTCAATGGTTGCTCTCTCTCCTGTACATCACCAGTGCTCTGCACATCACCAGTGCTCTCTCTTTCCTGCACATCACCAGTGCTCTGCACATCACCAGTGCTCTCTCTTACCTGCACATCACCAGTGCTCTCTCTTTCCTGCACATCACCAGTGCTCTCTGACTCTAAGGGCCGGGGAGGTCTCACGGCTCCGAGATTCTGGCATCCAGATTCTGGTAACCGGGTGGGTCTCACAGCTTCGAGACGCTGCTGCTCACCTACGGAGCAGCCAGGACCGACAGAGCGTTCATGCTCTGACGGCGACAACTGGGTGGGTCTCACAGCTTCGAGACGCTGCTGCTCACCTAAGGAGCAGCCAGGACCGCCAGAGCGTTCATGCTCTGGCGGCAACAGAGTGGGTCTCACAGCTTCGAGACGCTGCTGCTCACCTAAGGAGCAGCCAGGACCGCCAGAGCGTTCATGCTCTGGCGGCAACAGAGTGGATCTCACAACTTCGAGATACTGCTGCTCACCTGCGGAGCAGCCAGGACTGCCAGAGTGTTCAGACTCTGGCAGCAACTGGGTTACCATCTGGTTAGAATCTTGCCACTGAGTCAGGGGTTGGCTACTCAAGGTATATGGGTTGTAAAGCCAGATACCTTGGTTCGTATGTGTCTGGAAGACTTCAGCATCCCGTTACTGCGGTAAGCCCTAATCCGTGCTTCCGAAGGACCATATAAAATAGCTCAAGGCTGTATTGCTGATTACTTAGGTTAGGACCCCCGCAGTGGTGTCCGGTTAGAACTTAAACCAGGATGCTTTGACTTCTGCCTTCTCCCTGAAGCCGACCCTCTATATATTCTCCGACCAGGCTTGTCACGATGACTAAGCCAGTTAGATCTATCCATATATGGTTCTATCCATATATGGTTCTACCATATCTATCGATATCAGCACTAGGTCGGCTCGGGCCCAAATATAGGGATTGTCATGCTAAACATGTCATATATCATATAGCCCAACGTCCTAGTCAGAGTCTTCGTTACAATCACTATTATTATTACTACTTGTTTTATTGCCTATGCTTATGTAGTCACTATTCATTGATTCACTCATATCCAAATCCATTTGGAAAAAAAAGCTCACCCCTCAGGTCAAATAGGCCTATTGATATGCGATTAAAATGTGATTAATTGAGATTAATTAATCACAAAGCCTCCAATTAATTAGATGTTTTTTAATGAAGCCCCAACCCTATTCTTTATAGATCTAGCTTCAAATAAAAAATCTAAAAAAGGTTAAATGTGTCAGATCGCACCGTATCGTATCGAATCACATCGCATTGCATCAAATTCCATGAAAATGAGTGTGATTTTTAAGGGGCGCTGGCCCCTTCTATAAACAGTTTTTGTCCCCACAGTCGTCTCAAGATTTGCCATTGACCACGGTACGAGAATTCGGGTTAAATGTCCGCTAAATTCTGTCCCCGCCCGTCTCAAGTTTTACCATTGACGATGAACGGAGAAATGACGTCAGAATTCCGCTAAATATGACCTAAATTAAACATCAAAACATTAAACGCCATTGACATTGAAGGGAAAATGTACGTCATATGTAAACGAGCAACTCAGCTAACCAATCACAGGCAAAGGGCATTCTGATTGGTCAATGGCCAGTATGAGATGATTCATGATGATGTATGATGATAAGAGCTGATAATTCCGCTAAATATGACGTGAATTAAACATCAAAACAATAAACGCCATTGACATTGAAGGGAAACACATTAAATATAATGTATATAATATAAATATATTGAATGTTTTTTTAAAACATTGTATCATGGTTAAATGATAACATAAATTGATGTACGATAACAAGAGCGCCCCTCATTTCACACAGGTGTAATTTTTTTATTTTCAAACTGGTTAAGTTCAAGCATTAAGAAAATGACATTGATCCAGGAAGCTGTACACTACATGCACAGCTGCTGCAAAAAGTAGATAATTGATCGTACATCATCATGACGTAAAATAGACACTATGCCAATTTGCTCAGACACTATGAACATTCTCAACATTCTCCATTCATTGTCAATGGGAATTTATTCAATTTAATGTTTGTTTAAGATGAAGATTGTGGATGGTAACCAAAAGCTGGATGTAGGAGGGGCTAGCGCCCCTCAAAAAACAATATGGTTAGGAATGTGACAATGACATAATAATAATAATCATAATCATAATCATAATCATAATCATAATCATAATCATAATCATAATCATAATAATACAAATAAAATCAAATAAAACAATAACAAACATGAAGAGAAGCTGTTTCTTGAAGAAACTCAAGACGGTTAGTGAAATTTGCAGCAGTGAGACAGTCATATGGCCTCTAGTGTAATTTAAGAATCTAATCATTTCTGGGTGAGGAACCATTACTAATTGAAGCAGTACTGATATTGAAATGTGGTTAGCCTTGTGGTTAGAGTGTCCGCCCTGAGACTGGGAGGTCGGGGTTCAATTCCCGGCCGGGTCATACCAAAGAATCTAAAAATGGGACCCAGTGCCTCCCTGCTTGACACTCAGCATCAAGGGTTGGATTGGGGGTAAGTCCCTGCGACAGACTAGCGCCATGATCAGGGCGTGTACTTGTACATCAAGCTGCCTAACACTACAGAAACAGGAGATAGCCCCATGGCTCGGCAAGGCTACATACTTTGATTGAAATGCTTTTTGGAGTATACGTATATATATATACAGTATATACACACACATTTTTTCTTCTTTTTATTTTACTCATTCTATTTTCAAGAACACACCCCTCTGTTGGGTAAATCAATAAGAGGGGGGAAACACTCCCCTTAAAAGTATAACCCTATAATTGATTTCCTTTCTCTATACTCACTCAGCAACCAATTAAAGAAAGTGGATGTTGATATTGTAGCTCTAGTCCGACATGAAATTGACATGCCATCAAAAATGAAAAGTCATACTACAGTATAATGCCATGTGTTGACATTTCAATTGAATACCAATTGAATAATTCAATGCAATATTTTGCATATACAGCTTATATGCAGCCCTGATGATAATCCAGTTAACAGCTACAGTAAATTAACGACATAATCACAGAAGACTTCAAATTCAGCCGTTTGCAGTTGACGAATTGTTGAGCATTCCAATTTTTTTTAACTTTATTCTTAAATGGAAAAGAAAATACTGTGGGGGATCAAGTAATTCACACCATTATTTATTTTTGTAATGCGTTTTTACCCTCAAAGTGCATGAAATCAATCTGAAATGACCTGAAAATGGGATAGGTACAATGTGGCTTAAAGGTCATAGCTGAAATTGCATGGGTGCTGGGACTAAATAGTAACATTCAGGAATGTAGACGCAAAAGAAAATGGGTTATTTATGACCCCTGAGCTAGCTGCAGCCCACACTATAACCCCATGAATAGCTGAGGGAGAGTTGTGGCTGAACGACATTTCTGAGTCACACAATCGATTCTCGAAGGTTGAGAACATGAAGCCATTTCTACCTTGCACAGAGATTCGTCTCTTGAACAGAGACGAATATGACCCAAGAGAGAGGAATAGGATGGATCTGGCAGGGAGGAATGTGAAGAAAAGAAAGACGGAAAAAAGGAAAGAGTACTGTAGTCCATGATCTCTAATGAGAGACACAGGCCTTAACCCCCGTATGGCTATTGACGTATTTGACGTAATTAATCAATAAATCCCTTATGGCCAGTGCCGTAATTGATGTAATCGTTTAATTCCCTATAATCGGGGGCTTAATGTAACAAAATGTAGCAACTTTTAGCTTGTTTGGCTAACGGCCGATGTAATCTACCTAAAACCGGCCGAAATCCTCGCGTGCACGCACGCGCGCGCGCGGTCTTCATGTGCATCGCTGCGTAAAATGCGATCTTTGGGGCTTGATTAGAGCTTAATTTGACTTAGTTATTAAAATCAACGATGATAGCTTAGCATCCCGGACATCTGACTGTGCATCTGAGTGCAAAAAAGCTAGCGGATGTTTACGTCTGTTGAACCGGAAGTGATATCGCTAGATTCGCTCTGATTGGTCAAAATCGGCATAATGGTGAAGTTACCACCACCATCAGGACTGGGTATAATACTATAGGATTGCCGTGTTAAAATGAGATATAGTGTGTATGTCACAGATTTTTCTATTGGCATTAAAATTACGAATTAAACATATGAATAGTGCAGGCAGAAGGCACAATCCACTGTTAATTAGGCTGGCCATAAGCCAGTTAATGATACTGAAAAAAAGACTATAGCTGCTGCTCTAAAAAGAGTCAGACTTCATCAAAAATGCATTTTATAACGTGTATGTATTAGAATACTGATATTGTTATTGCAGTACAACAGATGTTTTTTAGCCTTTTCTGAGTGTTCATTTTTGCTAATTTAACGACAGTATATTCCTGAATAACTCTAGTCATTCATACAATCTTGATCATTTATGCCAGAACCTACTGTGTGCAAACAACACCACCTAATTAAAAATGTATTTACGACCAAACCAATAATGAAGCTTGTGGCCGATTGCCGCTTATCACCTATTATCCACCTTTAGTCTGCAGTTCAGGCTCATTTTGACTTCCCCCATCATGCTTGAACTCCAGACACTCTAGACACAAACTAAAACACCTATAGGTTATCGCAGGAAAACATACTAGTGTATAAATCAGAACCATTGCCATTTGCCACCACACTGTAATAAATAGATTTCTTTGTTTGTCTCACAACAAAGGCTCTTTTTGCTATGTTTGAAAAGAATGGTTCAAAAGAATTATCTTCAATGCAATGGGAACTCAAGGTTTATGCCTGGGATAGAAACAATGGCTGCTGAATGAGTTATTCCCCACATGGACCTGATGTTAGTTTGGGGAGGAAGTTTGTGATATTATTATGATGGGAAACATTGATAGTTTATTAGAAGATCCTGTGGGAGACCTGAAAACAGCTTTTTCCTATACAGGTGAGATTGAAATCCACCGTAAGAAAATAATTAGCTTCACAGGAATCCAATAACCCTATTTACTGTACTTTAAAGCAGAATTGTTAAATGTTTTATTGTTTCAATCGATTAATTAGACTTACATGGTAAGAATGATTTGAAACTCATATCCAGTTGTAAGCCTCAAGACATTTAAAAAAAGAAATATATATAGCTCATAATAGCCCAGAATCTTTATTTAGCTGACAAAAGTATATTGTCAGAAACTGAAAATATTTCTTAAATTTATTGTAAATTATTCCTAGTGGAAAAGTTGGAAATGGACTTTCAGCGATGAGTCTGATTTTTCCCACGTAGACTCACAAATGTTGTCTTAATCTTGAATTAACTTTAATGACCTTGCTACCAGATCGTGTTTAACATAAGCACTCCAATGACACTGCAATTCTGTATGCAGGGAAGGCAGTTCACACACCGGGGCTACCAAAATCCATTTGAAAAGTACATAGATTCAAATCCAATTGGAAGGACTTCTCACACGTACAATTCACAGTACATGTAGTATGTAGTCGTCTGCATTCTTAACTCACACCACCCTTCACAGCTGCATTACACGCTCTGCCATAAAGTAAGTCAGGGATATTCTGTCTCTATGCTAATGATTCTACAGTAAGTCAGGAAGTCATGTGATTCATAGGGCCTATGCCCTAGTCTCGCGTAGCCAGACAACTATTCCACAATCTCCGAATGCTATATAGAGTCTGGACCTACGTATAGCCCCCATGAGCTGAGTAACGGAAGCTGCCATTTCCGTTCACGAAAATACATTTTAAAATATCTTTAGAGCTTATTTTTCATTTCCTTTTCTGCAGTAAAGACGAAACGGAAGTGGCGAGGAGGCTCCACTTCCGCTTTATAGTTTACTCACGACAGCTCTTCCGTTGGCCCAGACTGTATGATGAAGCGTTTGGAAATCGCGGAGGCAACAGTCTGGTAACGCGAGACTACCTATGCCCTAGTATGAAGCACAGGAAGCCAAACATGCCCAAAATAATTACATCAAGTTGAAAGTGGTTAGGTATAGGTTAGGGATGCACCGAAAGGGAAATTCTTGGCCGAAACCGAATACCGAATATAGGAAACAGTTGGCCGAAAACCGAATACCGAATATCCGAATACGATTACTTTGTATTAATTAATGTATGGAGAAAAAAACTAAAAACAAAAGTACAATAATGCTGTAAATGTTTATGTTCACTTTCCTCCCAGTTCTGTACAACTGTATGAATGAGTGTGCTTATCAATAAACAGAATACAAAAACGAAAAGAAAAAGTGGTTAGGTATACTATTAGCCTATGACATGGGCTAATACTATACTGTACCTAACCACTTGTTAACCCATTTTTAGCAGGAACCCCTTTTGGTGTTTTAAGCATTATGTTATGCTTTAGCTGTTGAAAAATAGCAGATCTACAAGCTCATCATGAACTAGTAGGTCTGCTATTTTTGAAAAATCGTGAAAATGTGGCGCAGATCTTTGATATATATTTTTTTCAGAGTGAACGTTTTTAACTCAAATCTTTGCTTCTGGGAGGTCCCTGGAACAACATATTTTCAGATGGGGGTCTGCGGCCAAATACAGATAATTCTGGGGGTCCTGGTCATGAAAAGGGTTGAGTACCACTGCCATAGAAACATAGGTTTTTCAGAAAACCTTCAGGTCTAAATGTGTTTAAACTGTGTCTCTCTGGGTCGTCCTCAGACGAGCCCTCCATCGTCGCCTCCAGTTCTCCATACATCTGGCCAGCTTGGCAGTACTTTGTGCTCCTGCATCTTTCTTTAGTACAGCACGTCCAGGGCACGGACTGGCACAGAAAATCGGCCCTGGCATTTGTGGTTTTCTCCGGCCCAAAGACGCTACGCTACTATGTCTTTTTGTATGACTTTTTCTTATTGTTTTGGCTCAGCCCTGGCCCAATGACTGCATGCCCAGCCCTTCTGGCATCTGCCAGACTGTCCAATCCAGGCCTGAGTACGTCCATGTACGTGGAGGTACTCCTAATAAAGATCAATCTTGTCTCTCGCTTCTATGTGAATCAAAATGTGAGTGGCTTAACTTTCATCCTCGTAAAGCTTTAGTATTACATAATTTTAGAAATATTTTTTGAAAAATGCTATGATCTTCCCAGACATCAGCCCATTTTCCTCAAGCTCATTCCAGGATCAAAGCTGTTCCAGTGGCATAACATAACAGATGCACTGGGTGGATAGTACGGTCTCCTCAGATACTGTAGGTCTCAAATTACCATCTGCACCCCTACTTCTAAAACTGCAAATGTTGAACCTTTTCTATCTATCTTGTGAAAGCATGAGAACCATCTGTACATGCTCAATTCAATTTTAGTAACCGTGGGGGAAAAAAAGTTGTAGCCTAATAGTCGATGAAGTGGCATAAATAAATAAACAAGTACAAATATATGGTACATACAAATAAATGAATACAACAGGTTAAGGTTGTTCTGAACGTGTCTTTCTGCAGGTGACTAAATACAAGGTTGATGACGGTGATGATACTGAGGACTTGTGATGCATACAAGGTTGATGACGGTGATGATACTGAGGACTTGTGATGCATACAAGGTTGATGACGGTGATGATACTGAGGACTTGTGATGCATTAGGTTGATGACGGTGATGATACTGAGGACTTGTGATGCATTAGGCAGCGGTGGCCTAACGGTGATGATACTGAGGACTTGTGATGCATTAGGCAGCGGTGGCCTAACGGTGATGATACTGAGGACTTGTGATGCATTAGGCAGCGGTGGCCTAACGGTGATGATACTGAGGACTTGTGATGCATTAGGCAGCGGTGGCCTAACGGTACGTTTTAACAGCAGGCGACAGCCAGACAAATTTTCCGGAAGTGCATTATTTGTCAATGAGACACGACAACTACTGGCGATAGAGGCGCTAGCAGGTGAACAGGCGATGGTCGAAAAGTGGGTGGAGGAACGTCGGCCGAAAAGATAAAAATAATTAATCTTTTGGGCGACGTCGCCCGGCGATAGTGGGCGATTGGGCGATAGCCAATGAAATTCAAGCGATGCTCGCCGTTGGTCTCCCGCTGTTAAAACGTACTGTAAGGGTTAGAGGAGCGCCCATGTTGCCGAAAGGTTGGGTCAGGAAAGTGATTGTTCATCACTCACCCAACACCGCTGAAGTGCCCTTGAGCAAGGCACTGAACCCCCAACTGTAAGCAGCTCCAGTGGAGCTGCTTATTGGCCAACAGTATAAGACTGCGGTTGTACTGGTCAGCTCCCAGGTTTTAATATGTGTGTCTGTCTGTGTGTTTCTATGTGCAGGGAAATGTGCTGAAAATGAGCACTTGTGCTCAGCTACTACCCTGGGTAAATAAAGGAAGAAAAAAAGAAGAAAATAAAATCTTTATGCAGGTGATCAGTAATTAAATAGTTGATGGTGACAATGATACGGAGTGATCAGGACCAGACATATTCTTTATGCAGGTGCCATCATGCACCAGGGATGGTGGGCCAGAGAAAACCGTAAAATCAATTCTATATACCGTAGTCCTTTCTAAAACTCAGAAAATCAATTCAATACAAACTTCCATTACAAAATAAACTCAATCATTTGAGCCTACACACAGTTGCTGTTTGTCAAATAATCAAATGGCAGCCGCAAAAGCAACATTTGAAAACAAGCCTCCGTTAAGCTCAATTTATCGCATGACCGACAGCGTTGCTTGCTGAAATGAACACATCGGCCAGCAACACCATGGAGTGACAGAGTATTAGGCCTTAGACTGTACTGATTGTATTGTATTCATCGTATTGTGACATTTAGGAAAGTCACAGTATGCTGGCCAAATCCTTACCTACGTTAGAAAATATGCAACAATGGATTTTTCTGCTCTGTTCACATTGAAACAGTGTATCTCCACGATACTTTATTTAACACCATTTCAGTGGATTTATGGTTAGAGTGTCCGCCCTGAGATTGGGAGGTTGAGGTTCCCGGCCGGGTCATACTATACCAAAGACTATAAAAGATTGACCCAAGGCCTCCTTGCTTGGCACTCAGCATCAAAGGCTGGATTGTGTACTTTACTACTTGCACATCATGGCTGGGGGATGTATACTGTACTAAATCCTTCCCAAGCTACAGAAACAGTAGAAGATATAGGCTCCAGCCACATGGCTTGCAACTTACTACATTTATTTAACAGGCATTGGTGAAAATAAAGAACTTTCCAGTAAAAGTACTGAATAAGGCTTGTTGTTGCTTGAAGAGCCCAGTGGGTATATTGGGAGCTCAAATTATTCACCATTATTTGCCATTCATCAGAGTATGGATTATTTCTTAAAGATGGAGTGCCACGATTTCTTTCCACCCTAAAACATGATTATCAGGTATTATTATAATATAAGGAGGAAGAACTTGTTCCAAAAAGTGCACAGTATTCGTTAAAATCATGCTTTTATGTGGACACGCCCACAAGTTCATTAAGTATGCCTGGTTTGCCTGGTGGGTGGTGATGAGTGGTGATCCACCTGAACTGAAGGAACTGAAGCCTGAACCTAAAACCGGCCCGAAATCCTCGCACACGCAGTCTTTATGTGCATAGCTGCTTAAAATGCGATATTCAGGGCTTGATTAGAGCTTAATTTGACTTAGATATGAAAAAACAACAACAATCGCATGGGATTGGGGACAGATCACTGTAACACACAGTGAAGAAACCGGAAACCGGAAAGTTGAACCGGAAATTATTCGGAATTCTGTCAAAATCGACATAATGGTGAAGTTACCGCCACCATCAGGACTGGGTGTCTAATACTATATACTTGCCACATTAAAATGGGATATATTGTGTATATCACAGATCTTTCTATTGGCATTAAAATTATGAATAGAGCTGGTAGAAGGCACAATCCACTGTTAATTAGGATGGCCACTGGCCATAAGGGGGTTAAAAGTTCAGTGTGAACGTGCATGGTTTGCGCTTAACCCATCCCAGTTTGATCAATAGGGTACCACAACATTAAATCAACTCTTGTGGAGCTGAGACCACATCTTGCTCAATCAAGTCACACTTCAGGTTCAAGTCCAAGAGATCTTGAGTGAGCTGCCTGGAAATTACCTCCCGATCTCCCCTACCTGTACACTCCCCTATACTCCCTCCAGGGGCGGCCTTAGGAATCTGGAGGCCCGTTTCAAAACCAATTATCATAACCAATTATGAGGTCCCCATATATACCTATGACGTAATAATTCTGTTGATACAGACATATTGATGTCTGTATCATACAAATAGTTTTGACTGTTCAATATCGCACGCAGCCATCTGTCAGACTTCTGATTGGTCCCTGACTGACTAACCAGCAGGCTCTTTCTGCCTTGTTCCGCCCTGTTTATGTTGAATTTGCTATAACATCATTCTTGGAAAAAAGCTAAAAACAAACATGATATGCCCAGTCACCATGTTGCTACTGTGATATTCCTTTTTACTGACACCAAGTTTAAAATAAGAATTGAACGCACAGAATATCAATACGAAGCAACTGAAAAACACATTATTTCAATGGTAGTGGATGGAGAGAAAGGATTTTTGTCCAACCATGAAACAGCAACCAACGGGTGCGAAGAGGGGCACGACCATGGGCGGGACTTGAAGAAGGGTGAATTACGCAGCAACAACACCTCTCCTCATCCTGTCGTCCCTTCACAATAAATTGTCTCCCCTTTACCTCCCAATGCTCACATTTTACCCAGGTTGTATGTTAACAGGAAATAGGTGTAACATAACATCATGGGAGAGAGCAAGGCAGCAAGTGAGTGAGAGACAGAGAGAGGGAGAGCCAAGGGTGGCGGGGGGTTGAATGACGCCTAGCGGTCAGTCGGAGCTTGGAGGCCCCCCTGAGGGTGGAGGCCCGTTTCAATTGAAAATGGTGAAACATAGCAAAGGCCTCCTATGACTCCCTCTATAATCTTTTCTACAGATTATTATTTTGATAGTATATTGTTTAGACCGTGTGTAGGAAACCTTAGGCACAGGTTCCATCATTGGCACGGGGGAGTAATCACCGATAAGGTAGAGTGAATAAAAACGGATGTGTCCAGGTATGCAAACTTAGACTGATGAGTAAGATGGGGTGAGGGGCTGGGAGATAGCTGGGGATTAAAGAAAATGATTGTATATAATGTTGTATAGGCTACAGTATATGGACAGCAAAAATCTGTTGGATTTTGGTATGTGTTGTATGATGAATACTTCACTTACAAAAGGTTACCGACTCCTGGACTATAGGTTTACCAGTGATCCTAGTTTACTGTGGTACTAAACTACACTGTCTCTCTGCATTCTATATACTAGAAGCTCAACCTGCCCACTCTAGCGCAAAAAAAGAAAAACTAGGGAAAAATGGAGGAAAAGAAACACACCCATGTGAACTGAGCGGTGCAACTATACGTACTGTACAGTAGTACTTGTACTACTCGTACTGTACTACTCAGACTGTACAGTACTGTACTGTTCATACATTGCAGTGCTGTACTGTAGTGTAGTGTACTACTCATACTGTATTATTTGCACTGTACCGTACTGTACTGTAGTATCCGTACTGTACCCTACTGTACTACTCGTACTGTACTGTGCTGTAGTACTTGTACCGTACTGTACTGTAGTGTACTCAACTGTACTATTCTTACTGTAACGTACTGAATTGTTCTGTAGCATTCATACTGTACTGTAGTACTGGTACTGTACTGTACTGTACTGTACAATTGTCACATCAATCACAAAATCAAAAAGATTGATGAACTAGACATGAACTAGAAATACTGCATCGTGTTTATGTGTTCCTGTTTACAGACTCATAGTATATATAGTGAATGAAGGCGGTGAAGGATTGGATGAACATGTTTTGTGAGAGGTCACAGTGACCTTGAGCTTTGACAACCTACTTCTAATCAGTTGATCCTCGAGTCCAAGTAGACTTTTATGCCAAATGTCATGAAATTCCCCCAAGGCGTTCCTGAGATGAGGTTGGGACAGACATGCGGACACAGTGACCATGACCTTTTGACCACCCACGTCTAATTCCAGTTCATCCTAGAGTGTCCAAGGGAACATTGTGTGCAACGGACAGACGGACACACAGGAAGACAACATAGAAACGGTCTCCTCCGACCCACGGCTGTCGCTAGCCACGCATAAAAAGTAAGGAGATACTGAACACAAACAAACAAGAGATTAAAACGCTGTAAGCGGGTAATAAAGAGATTAAACTTGAAAAACATAAACCGATGTTGAATTCACATATGGACATACCTAATTACTGCTTACCAGGAGATGTCTAATCCATGATTACAGTGTAACCACCAGTGATCTCGACAGTGAGACATTTTGCTCAGATGAGCCATGGATATAGAAGAACAATCTCAAGGGTATTTTCCCAGTAACAGAGAGAAATCCAGCTGTCTGCTGCTGAAGTCTTAAATCTCTGAAAATTCATTTTCACATAAATATGATGGATGTCTTTCGGCGGAGCTATATGTCTGCCATTTTAATGTTCTTCTGCACCAGTAAGGAAATCACATTGTTGAATTTGACTGATTTATCAATTAAATGTGAGGTTCTTCCATTTCTCCGTAAATATGAATGATGGGATCTCTCCCCCGAGGCTCAGAAATGACCCATCATTTTCTATTTCAAAAGCCCTTCCTCTCTCTCTCTCTCTCTCTCTCTCTCCCTCTCTCCATTTCATGATGTGTGTCCCCCTCAAACATGCACACAGAAACATCATTTGAAGAAATTAAAGCAAGACAAAGCATCCAACGTCACCCCAGGGAGCATCTTTGTCACCTGAGGGCTATTTAACTGTGAAGCACGAGACTTTATATACTTTTATGTGTGTGCCGCGGCCTTGAGATTGGGTTGTCTCCTTCCCATGGGGTATGACAGGCAGAGTAATCAATGAACTGCACATTGGTGCCCATTTTACTCTCTAGTGAGTGACACATGGAGCAGCAGTGTGACGGAGGAAGAGAATTAAATCATTTAAACACCAAGGTTACAGATTGAGCTCCACACTGCAGCATGATGATCCCAACCAGACACATGCAGCTACAGCCTCACACCAATGTTTTATATAATATATAAAACATTATATCACCACCATCACCACCCACCAGGCAAACCAGGCATACTTAATGAACTCATTTTAACAAATACTGTACACTTTTTTGAAAAATATCTTCCTCTAATAATTCCGGGAATAATAATTCCCGATGGTCATGTTTTAGGGTGGAAAAAAGTCACGTTAAGATTCTCATAATTTGGTGTTAATCAAACATTGCCGATCAGCTTGCGCTTTCAAATAGACAGTTGTCTATTTGAAAGATATTAATATTCGAAAATTGAGGCCCATGGTCAGTGTTGCCCACCGGCCACCGCGCACAAGAAACATTACACTGATCAGTAGTATGAGAGATTAGAAGCAGAACGACACACGGAGCCGAACGCAGGATCTCCTGTAGAGATAATGAGCCCGACACACGGTCAAGGCAATCAGTCGGCTGCCTGCCATAGAGCTTGTTTCTGCCCAAGGACTCTTCCAGTTAAGGGTGAGTTTTTCCTTGAAACTGTCACACAATGCTCACTCTAGGGGGGAGGGGCAATGTCAGGTCTCTGCTCTACATGTAAAGTGTCCCGAGATAACCTGTTGTGATTCGCCACTACAATAAATTGAACTGAATTTGAATAGAATACAAATCACATTCACCACAACCTTTCTCTCTTCTCTAAGATCTGTACACCCAGGCCGTAGTTTATGAACCACCGGCAGCATCCATTACACTCCATCTACTTAAACCTTGATATGGGCCTTTTAGTAATGGAACCAGAGACTTAGGGCACATAATATTAGACGGACGAAAGACTTAAAATATACCAGTAAGACGCCTTAAACTAAAGGCGAGAAGCGACCGCAGGGCTGAGACACTCTACCGGAATAATGTCACTTCAGTATGTCAGCACTACAGCAGAGTGGACATGCAACAGTATAAGTCCATAAATGCAACAGTATAAGTACAACAAAAGCAAAGGGCTGTGCAATGCACACGAAAATATACACTTCACAGAGTATAGACCACTTGGAATTATACAAATCGTTTGAGGATTGGCAGAGTCTGCCACGAGTGAAATCTCAAGTTTTTGCTGAATGCGCCAGTGTGCGTGTGTGCGTGTGTGCGTGTGTGTGTGTGTGTGTGTGTGACTGTGTGTGTCGGAATGACCCGAAACATTAAACACATTTTGGGCGCGTGTGTGTGTGTGTGTGTGTGTGTGTAGTGGCGTGTCGCCTGTTTGTGTGCCGGAAGCATTACATGAAGCGTGACAGGCTTCCTGCACGTTTTCTATGGTTGGCCCATAGGAAGCTATGCAAGCACTACAGGCAAAGCGAGTACAGGAAGTGTGACAGGCTTGAGCGTGACCAGCTTCCTGCACGTGTTCATAGTAACTGCGACCTGCAGTCGCAAAAAGTGCTTAGATAGATACAAATAGAATTTCTTTGTTACAATTTGATCACAAATTCAACAACTAAAAGAGACGGATTAACTCATACATGGACATGAATGTTTTCCCTAACCAACTGAACCCCCTACTCGTGATTAAAGGACCACTTCACCACTTTTCAACTTGTCTTCATATAATTGGTCCTCAGTAATGATCATGGGAAAATACCACAATTTTTTTCTGCTCAGTCTGTGTCTCATAGGAGGGCTGTGGGCAGTTCAGAAACCTGTCCACCAGTGACGTCATCGATGGGGAATCCAAGCTAATAGAAACTGCAGGTTTTCTATTCCTGAAAAGTTGCAATGCGAAAATGGAAGCCATCGTCAAAAACATCTTGTTTTTTTTTTTAAATCTGCCCTCCTATGAGACAAGTAGAAAACAATTGTGGTATTTTATCATGAACATTAGTGAGGACCAATTATATGCAGATAGAAAGAAGGGGCCACTGGCACTGGTGATCACCATCACCACCAAATGTTTACATATGATTGGGCAGTTACACATGAACCAAGGACTCACCAACGACCCATGAGGACTGTTACAGGCCCATAGACTTGAATACACATGTGGGTCACCACCAAGAAATGCTCCATACTTATATTCGAGTAGAGATGAATCATACATATCCAAAAATACAATGGATTGGTCTATGTTTAAACTAGCCTGCCATAGCACTACTTGGCTTCATGGTTGATGTCTTCTATGTTCTGATAGGTATCAGGTACGGTCGCCCCTAAACCATCTCGCCCCTCGATCTTTCCGCCGACCGCTCGGTGACGCGGTTCTTGTATTCTTTATTTTGTTTTACTGAGAATAAGGTTAGAAATAAGTTTAGGGTTAGGCATAGTTTTACTGAGGTTAAGGTTAGGAATAAGGTTAGGTTTAACCGTTTAAGCATCATTTACTTAGGTTACTTTAGGAATACCAGGCCGCGCAGTTCCGCCGACTGTACGCCCGGGGCGAGTTGGTAAAGGGGCGACTCATTTGGTATTCTTCTGATAGACAGCGCTAATGGCATTGACAGTGCATAAATTCCATTAACAGTTTCAGGGCCTTAAATTGATTGATCAAACGATAAGCCCTGCTTATTACGCGTTTCCCGCTATTTGTTTTATCTGTCTAAATCGCATCGCATCAATAATAATAAAAAAAGTCCGCCTCTGCCGCGGAGCAGGGAGAGAGAGGATCATGTTATGAAACCGGAAATCGATACTTATGCTGGGCTGCTAGGGCTTCTGGGAAATTGAGTCCAATGCAAGCGGACGGAGGTTTTGTATGACTACAACAGCCTCCCAGCCCCCTCCTTTCTGCTTTGCAAGATGGCGGGTGGTGCGATCGTCCAAAAACAAACTAAGGTACGGATATGGACCGGATTTTCACAGATCCTTCAGCAAATACTTCAGCGTATGATCTAAAGGTAATAAAACAATCCAGGCAGCGTAGGAATTTTGATTATAATGCGGGAAACACGGAATACGCAGTAGAACTGTTAAGTGCCCTGGTCACTGTGATACAAGAAAGACAAGCATGTTCTCCTAATTTCTGAACACAGATTGATTAGCCCGTTACACCAGGAACACACATGGAAGCTACAAGGGCCTGGGTACAGGGTACAGACTAGCAGCTTTTATCTCTGGGACATGGGAGCAAGGGTTCCCGGCTGTCTGTAGCCATTGGGCAGTAAAACAAGCTTTTATTTATGACTTCTTTTATACCTTGTTTCCCTGTGGCCTTTTTGTTACCAGCAGTTTTTATTTGCCAACAGTGTTTTATTTATCGACGGTGTGGCTGAGACATGGAGCTCTGGCTCATGTGTGCTAAATCAGAGGGTGTTAAAAGCTGAGAGCCTTCATCTCCTAAAGTGAATGAAGTCTGGCCTGTTCTGCAGCCAAAAACGGGATGTAGAGGTACAGTATACCAAACTTCACACATTCCTCCTGTGATCGCAGAGGATTTATTTTTACAAACATGTTGCAAATACTGTGTGCCAAAGCAATAAACTAATTCAGAGACGCCTCCAGGGCAATTCTAGGATTTGACCTTTTGGGGCTGTGTCCACTATTTTCACAAGTATGTTTTGTTTAAGAGTTTTATAATACGATATTTGTGCGGTGCTGGCAGCAATGTCACAAGGCGGCGGAATGACTATTTTGTGCCGCACATAGTTACACGTGTGCACTCAAGAGTTCCAACTGTGGGCATTTTTAGGAGAGCATCTTTATCTTACACATGCAAAGGTAAACCTATTGATTGAAGAAGAGATGAGATCCGAGCACTCGAAAAATAACTGAGAAGAGGGCGTAAAAATCAATGTACTTGCCAACATAAAAAGCCAACATTTCGACCCTCATCTTCATCAGAGCAAACCTATGTTTTGTTAAATTAATATACTGTTCCTTAAACCAAACACACCACACTGGCTCTCAACCTGGCAAACTAACAAATAAATAGTGACCGACTCTCCAAATGCCATACTAAAGTACAATCAATTCGTGCCGTCTCTGATAAGGACTATTCCTGACTTAATTTAAACGCTGTCTGTGAAACCGGCAGTCCATGATAAGGACTATTCCTGACTTAATTTAAATGTTGTCTGTGAAACTGGCAGTCCTTCTATTTGCAAGCTTCACCTCGTCTTGATTACTTGATTGCTTTCTTGCCTGGTTCTCTCTCTCTCTCTCATTTTCTGTACACGAATGATAGACAAGTATTTGAAGATTCTGAATCTGTGTTTAACTCACAAAATCTAATTAGAGATAATGTCTTAGCTCTCCTGTGTAGGCCTAGGGCCGATTCATACTCCTATTTTACCGCTGTAGTGCCGAAATTATTTCTGCTCGTCAGAAATTTTCAGTAGCACCAAAGAGCCGACTTTAGGACGGTACCCGCCCCCCCCGAACCTCAAATGACGTGACATTGTAGGCTCTACAGAGCCGAACCGACTTGTAGTATTAATCGCGCCCTATAGTGCAGAAAAACCATCCATCTCTTTGCTGGCTCTAAAATCACACCTGGAGACTTACCTGGTGGAATGTTTCTAAGATGTATTGTGTGAAGTACTTAAATATTCAGATGATCTAACAGGGTCACGGACAACAAACAACTTTAATAGTCTTAGCATTGTGCTTGGAGTGGACCTTCGGATCAAAGCCAAACCACCGTCTTAAAGTCACCCTGAAATGACAAAGGACTCGGGCACACTGTCCACAAAATTGCTTTTCTGTTAACTGTCAGTATAGAGCTCTTTCAAAAAGAATGTCAGTTAATGACATGACAGACTAGGCCCTCTTGATTTTTGCTTGTGGGGGGGGACAGGCTTGGTTCTATGCATAATTGAAGAGTCCTAGCAATCACAAATAACTTGCTGAATGTGCATTCTGTTTTAATGTGGATTGTAAGAGGACATTATGCCACTAACACAGCTTCAGATATCACTGTCAAAGTGTGTTGATATAAATACAGTATGGCAAATTAGTTTCACTCTTTTGCCATAGGTTTTTGGAATACAATTAAACATAATGAAGTCAGCATAGGCCTGGACAGTTTAAAACACTCTAAAAAGGGTTTTCCATGAGAGCAGGGCTGGACTGGCCACAGGACGTACCGGGCATATTCCCGGTGGGCCGCGACCGTAGGGTGATACAAAAAAAAGAAGGCCACCAGGAAAGGTCCGGGCATGCTGCCATTCTGCCAGTGCCATCATGATAATTTCACTGTACCTGTATCAGTGAGTGACAAATAAACCCTCTACAAAGGGTTGTGTAGTTGTCTGTTGGTTTGTATCATTTATGTTGTTCTGTAAAAGTGGTGGTATTAGGGCTTGTTTGTTTGTGTGTGCCTCGACGGAGCGGGCGGTAGAGTTTCTGCTATCTGCGCGCTGGTTGTGGTGGGCCGGTCTGGGCCAAATTCACGCGAAAATGACCGGGCCGAATTTTTGTCCCAGTCCAGCCCTGCATGAGGACTGGACAGGGAGGTTAGTGAAAAATGCAAGGTAAGTCATGCACGCTGCTGCGTTGTATTTGTTACACCAGGAGGTTCACTGACATGACAATAGGGACTTTAAGCAACGACTGGTTCAGGACGTAGCTGTCAAAATCGTTAAGCAAACAGCCGTCGGCGACGGCGACATTGGTTCCCATGGTGACGCGTCTATGCAGCATGTGTCAAACATAAACACTTTTTTTTAAACACCCGTCGCGCGTCAGCTAACTTGCCGATATTGCTTAATTCTTACATGCGCTGGTCATGATCAGCAGTGGAAAGAGGAAGGTGCTGGAGCAATCTGTGTTATTCTAAAACCGTTTTAATAAACATGGTTAATATGACATATGGTATTAGTGTTATTTCTTCATTCAGAGCATGCCAACACATTACACAGCATAAGAGAGGTGATGGAGCAATCGGTGTAAATGTATGACAGCTATAATTTCAATAAACATGGTTATGACATGGCGTGTAAGTGTAGGTTCTCCCGTAGTAGAAAAGGGCTGTGACGGAGAGCAGGTGTATGTATCGAGCACTGATCCAGTTCCGGTCGCCATAGCCGACTGCCGTATCCGTCGTTGCTTAAAGTCGCTAATGGCGTTCATGTGCAGCACATGTCATTGTTTAGATTAAAACAGAAAGTGTAATCTTAAAAACGTGGGGCTTTGGAATAGCGGTGCTGGCATTACATATAAGACAAACACACTCAGAATGAGATATAGAGGGGAAATTGGAATTGGTACTGTTTTTTAGTATTTCATTGTGGGTTTGAGCTGACAGGACCTATTTGATGTCAATCAATGAAGTCACCTTAATTCAAGTGGCAGATGCCTTTCGTCTTTTTCCTTTTGAAATGTATATATTGTTTAGGCTCATGTCATGTGATCTACCTGCACACCCTTTGTGATCTACTGGTAGATCGCGATCTACCTTTTGGGCACCCCTGATGTAGGCCTTTCACTCGACCTCCTAGCCACTAAGATGACCACAGGCCCACCACTTAAAGACCACATGTTAGGGTGCCCAAATCTGAAGTTAGGTGGTCAAATGAACTGAAACTGAAGCAATTCAGTAAAGGTCAACGCTTCCTCATGGGGTCATTTTAGGGCCTAGGACCTCCAGTAAAGGGTAAAATACTCTTCGTGGTTGTGGGAACAACATATCCAACGATAAGGACCCCATGCCCAAAGATGTCCCCCTTGCAACTGTTTCAACTTTGGGTCAGCCTACATGTAAAAGTGCCCAAGGTTGAAGCCCTTCAACTTTGGGCAGATCTACAAGCTCGTAGTGCGGCACCGAGTGCCACGCTACGAGCTTGTAGATCTGCTATTTTTCAGTGGGGTACATTTAATCACTGGTCCTGGGTCAATCCAAGGGCCTACCACTCCACTCTCTTGATATGTTGTTCCCCAACTCTTGGAGAGTATTTAGGCCTTTTACTGGATGTCCCAGCCCCTAAAATGACCCCAGGAGGAATTGTTGACCTTTACTGAATTGCTTCAGTTTGAGTTCATTTGAGGACCTATTCAGAATTCAGATTTGGGCACCGTAGCATGTGGTTTTTAAGTGGTGGGCCTCGGGTCATCCTAGGGGCTAGAACAGGGGTGCCCACACATTTATGACGTGAGATCTACTTTCAAAATGACCAGCTCAACAAGATCTACCCACTGAAAAAATAAGTGTACCATTGCTGAAAATAGTTTAAATATATAATGTACCTGGGGGGGCTTTGGAATAGGGAGAAAATATGACAGGCAGTTTGCTGTCATATTTCCTCCCCGTATTTAACTTAAACGCCCAATGCATTCTCAATGGCAATAGCACACATTTTATAATTCAGCTTACTGTGAAGACAAATGCTGGAACTTTTTACTTTGAAATGATTTGTAGTTTCTGAGTTATTTAACTTAAACGCCCAATGCATTCTCAATGGCAATAGCACAAACTTTGGCATGCTACTAGTCCTACATACTTACACCTAGAAACCCCATTCAAACCTATTTAGGTTCATCTTACGGTGAAAATAACGCCTGAAAATAAATCTTTGAAATGTTTCATAGTTTTAGAAATATAGTGCTTTCAAATTTGAGAAATTTATAATGGGGCTCAATGGTAGCTCTATGGCACGTAAAAAATCACTTTCACCTAGAAACTCCATTCACACATTTTATAATTCAGCTTACTGTGAAGACAAAATATGATTGCTTTTAGGCTTATAGCTGACATTATCATAATGGTGGTCCATTATCATGAATACTTTAGACAGAAATGATCAAATCAACTATAATGTAACTGCAAGTTGAAAAAAATGTGGTTGAGAATAGTGCAGGCCATCAGGCAATCCTGAAATAGGTTTAAAACTAGAAAAAGTGCACCTCGGGGCACAGATCTCCACCAGGGCAGGTCAGGTTGTGGCCTCCTGGTGGAGCTATAATAGGCCAATGCGAAAAGGGTGCCATTTCTTCATACGCCTTTGATGGCAATTGGATGATTTGAGGCATTTTGTTCCAAAAATGTGTTTTGCAAAAATCAACCTGTTGGTGGCGCTATAACAGGCCAATGTGAAAAGGGTGGGATATATTCCTCAGCCTAGTAAGATTTCACATAAATTGCATGCTGCGTTCATGATTTGAGGCTTTTGTTCAAAACGGGGCAATCTTGCAAACTGTGAAAGCCAATTATAGCCAATTAGGATGGAATATGAAATATCGGACAGATCCGACATGACCATAGAGATACTGTGTAACGATTTGTGAGATTTTTGGACAGAATCTGGAGGAGTAATATCAAAAAATGTGTTTTACAAAAGTCGGCCTCCTGGTGGCGCTATAAAAGGCAGATGCGGAAAATGCAGGTCAACGGTTTGTCCTTGGCCTCTAGGGAGTGTGCATGCAACGTTTCACGCAGATCGGTGCAGTTTTAGGTAAAACATGTGAAAAGATGCCTCATGGTGGCGCTATAACAGGCCGTTCTGGAAAATGTGGGGCAGAGGTTCATCGTTGGCATCCAGGGAGTGTGTGTGCAAAGTTTGGCATCGACCGGGTTAACGGTGCCGGAGATTAGCTAGTAACGGACGGACGGAAGGACGGACACACACACACACACACACACACACACACACGGACAGAGTGCAAAACATACTCTCTCCCCATGCCGTCGGCCTGGTGGAGACAATAAGTCTATGCTACTTCCCCTGATACAGGGGTACATATTTGATGCAACATTAATACATTATTACAATAATGGTGAGTGTGCATGTTGTACAGCAACTTGTAACTACACAATTCTAAATGTACACCACCTGATCTTTAATATTTATTTCATGGTATTCCACGTCTTCAATCTATGATACTAGCTGCTGTATTCACTTTGTGAGATCACACACATGCATGACCACGTGACGTCACATTTTGTTTTGTTCAAAAAACAATCAAATTGGGCATTGCTTTCCCTTTTTATGTTCACTGCTGAGCTGCACCTTAATGCTATAGTCAGTTTTTGTAATCCCTAACAACGCTGAACAAATTGACACAAGACAAACGCAAGACAGGTGTCTTGAATTTGTGAATGCAGCCAAGTAAGAGCATATATCGACCCCACACGCTCACCTCCGCCCCACCCCCTCCTGGTGCTGCGGCCATCTTGGAAACTAAACACAATATAAACAATGGGAGAAGGGTGGGGCCGAGAAAGGCCCTTATTGTTATCGGTCGCTCTCAGTAGGAGGAGCATGGTGTATGAGGGCACGGTCACACACTTCCCCATGCTCATTGGGAGCAAGGGGGAGGAGCGTCCGGTTGCGGCATTTCAGCGCCATGATCTCAATGAGCACGGGCAACATACTACGCGGAAAGACGCGGCAAGAAAGCGCCTAGAGCAGGCGTCTGTTTCTGGTTTTTAAACAGCTGGTGGATGGAAATGACGCTCGCGCACGGCTTCAACTTGTATTGTCTGCAAAGCGTTTCCGTTTTTTTGCCGACGCTACAAGTTGAAGCCGCGCGCAAGCGTCACTTCCATCCACCAGCTGTTTAAAAACCAGGAAGAGACGCCTGCTCTGGGCGTTTCTTGACGCGACAGTATAGTTGTACCAAATTAATCGTGGAGTTTAAGATTGGTGCACTTTGACCTGGCATCAACCAATAGGAAAGAAGGGCCGTCGTTGACCCCAATTAGCAGGCATACTTATTATTTTAGTGAGCCAACCACTCCGACGCAAGTCACTATATGAACTACACACCAGAAAATCGACCGTGCCCACTGCCCACCGCAACTAGACATAATGGGAAAGTATCTGACGACACCTCGGCATGCAGTGGTTACGACACTTCTGACCAGTGTTGATTTCGTCGACTAAAACTAAGACGAAAAATGTTCGGCGACTACCTTTTTTCACTGACGAAAACTACATGGAAACTAAATGAAAACTTATTTATTTATTTAGCGAATGCAAAGTCCTTTAGCCAAGCGGTTGCCTCCTGGTCTGCTGTATGGAGGGTGATTAATCCTCCTTCCAGTCTTTGGAGAGGGCAAACTTCTATGATGTGCTTCATAGTTTGCTCCTCACCACACGCACACAGTGGGCTTGGGCTACTGCCCCACTTGTGAAGGCTGGCCAAGCAGGGGCCATGTCCAGTCCTGAACCTATTCAACGTAGACCACTGTCTCCTTGGGAGGGTGGTGCCAGGGACCTGTTGGTTGGGGTCTGACACCAGGTGTTTGTTTGGGACCTCATTGGACTCCCATTCCCTTTTCCAAGCTGATTGGATGGTGAAGTCAGCTGATGGGGGGTTCTTCCGAATCGGTCGTCTAGATGGGAGTCGAGCAGTGGGTGGGTTAAATATGTCTGCATGGATTGGTAGGTGGGGAGAGTCTTTGACCTTTTGAAGCATCCTTTGAGAGACTGCTGCTCGCCGGATATGTGGGGGGGCTATGTTTGATAATACTGGGAGCCAGGGGAGTGGTGTGGAGCGAATAGTCCCGGTTATGGTTCTCATGGTGGTGTTGAGCTGGGTGTCCACTTGGTGTGTGTGTGATGACCTAGACCAGACAGGGGCACAATATTCTGCTGCAGAGTATGACAGGGCCAGTGCTGAGGTGCGCAGGGTGGAGGCTGCCGCCCCCCATTTTGCACCAGCAAGTTTGCAGAGCAGATTGTTCCTGGACTTCACCTTAGCTGCTGTCCCTTTTAGGTGTTCCTTGAAGGACAGAGTTCTGTCGAGGGTCACACCAAGGTAGGTTGGATAGGGTGCATGTTTTAGTTTGAGTCCGCTCAGGTAGATGTCTAGTTCTCTGGCAGCTTTAGCATTGTGGAGATGGAAAACACTGGAAACAGTTTTTGCTGGGCTCGGTTTTAGGCGCCATGTTTTGCAGAACTGGTCCAGTTTGGAGAGGTCTTCGGTGAGCACTTGTTCCAGTGGGTCGAAGTCTGGTGCTTGGAATGCCAGACAGATGTCGTCAGCGTAGATGAATTTGCGGGATTTGGTGGTTGGTAGATCATTTGTGTAGATGTTGAACAGGGTTGGAGCTAGAACTGAGCCTTGCGGGAGTCCATTTCGCTGTGTTCTCCATGCACTTATGTTCTGTCCGAGGTGGACTCTGAACCTCCGGTTGGTCAGCAGAGTTTGGATAATTGCTGTTGCCCAAGCAGGGAGCACCTTTGTGAGCTTTAGTATGAGGCCTTTGTGCCAGACAGTATCATAGGCTGCTGTGAGGTCAAGAAACACAGTACCTGTCTTTAGTCTGTTCTCGAAACCATTTTCGATGAAGGTGGTTAGGGCCAGTACTTGTTCTCCTGTGCTGCGGTCCTTGCGGAAACCTGCCTGATCCACACAGAGAATTTCCTCTACTCTTGGAGAAATACGTTGTAGTATTAGGCGTTCCAGGATTTTGAAGGGGACGCTGAGTAGGGAGATTGGGCGGTAGCTTGCTGGTAATTTGTGGTCCTTGCCAGGTTTTGGTATGGCAATTACTTTTGCTGTCCGCCATTTCTTTGGGATCGAGTTTGTCTGTACGATCCTGGTGTAGAGTTGTGTCAGCCAGGTTAGGGCTTGGGGGCCAAGATGTATCATGAACTCTGGAGAGATGTTGTCATATCCTGCTGCCTTTCCACATTTCAGGCCCTGCAGGACTTTCTCCAGTTCAGCAACCACAAAAGGCTCAGGGTTTCTTTCCTCTTCAAGTGTTCTCTGATGTTTTAGCTCAGTTGTAACTGCTCTTCTGGTGTGTTTGTCTTGAGTTGCTTTTGCAATAGACAGTAGGTGGGATGCAAATGAAAACTAAGCTATGGTGACTGAGACTAAATATATCGACAATTTCATCAACAAATAAAAACTAGACTAAAATGTTAGGAAGGGACTAGTGGACAAGAGATCGAGTATAAGTCATTTTACACTTGGTTGCATGCTGAAACTAGCCGATCTACAAGCTCACAACGCGTCGCAGCGCGATGTGTTGTGAGCTTGTAGATCGGCCATTTTCAGCAAGTGTAAAAACGACGGCAGTGTAAGAATGACGTCATTACGACGGCATCAAGGCCCGCCAAAATCCATTTTCGTCGACTAAATCAACTGTAGATTTAGTCGACTAAAATCTTATGATATTTAGTCGACTAAAACTAGACTAACACTAAAACATTCCGGGTGACTAAAATATGACTAAAACGAAATGAAAGCTATTCAAGAGACTATGACTAAAACTTGCTGCCAAAAACAACACTGCTTCTGACGCAGATATGTGAAAGTACCCTGAGGCTGGAGCCCTTTGAGGGCGAGATGAGAGAGACCAGATCTGGTTGGGAGAGACAGGCCAGCTACTGTATGTGCCATCTCTCCTGCAGAGGGGCCGTGTTTAAGGGATATGGCCTAAGCTTTTGTTTTTTCAGGTGATTTTTGCAGTGTGAATCTGCAAGAGGCTAGCCATCTATGACGCTGTGTGTGTGTGTGTGTGTGTGTGTGTGTGTGTGTGTGTGTGTGTGTGTGTGTGTGTGTGTGTGTGTGTGTGTGTGTGTGTGTGTTGTTTTCTGCTCCTCAATTGGCCATTCTGTCTGCACTGTGGTAATGCACCGACAGGCAGGTTGAACTCGCGTAAATATAACCATTCTGGTGAAGTAATGTGATGGACTAATGGCCATGAATGGAACAAACCATTTTGAACAGCAAGACAGTTGATTACACAGCAAGAGGCATTCATATCTGCCCATAGAACACTCATCCATATACTTCAGTTTCTTTATAGGGATTATACATTTAAATTGTCTATATGTATGATTGCTTTTAGGCTGATAGCTGACATTATCATAATGGTGGTCCATTATCATGAATACTTTAGACAGAAATGATCACATCAACTATAATGTAACTGCAAGTTGAAAAAAATGTGGTTGAGAATAGTGCAGGCCATCAGGCAATCCTGAAATAGGTTTAAAACTAGAAAAAGTGCCCCTCGGGGCACAGGTCTCCACCAAGCCAGGTCAGGTGGTGGCCTCCTGGTGGCGCTATAATAGGCCAATGTGAAAAGGGTGCCATTTCTTCATACGCCTTTGATGGCAATTGAATGATTTGAGGCATTTTGCATTTTGTTCCAAAAATGTGTTTTGCAAAAATCAACCTGTTGGTGGCGCTATAACAGGCCAATGTGAAAAGGGTGGGATAGGCCTATATTCCTCAGCCTAGTAAGAAAATGTGTGAAAGATTTCACGTAAATTGCACGCTGTGTTCATGATTTGAGGCTTTTGTTCAAAATAGCCAATTAGGATGGAATATGAAATATCAGACAGATCCGACTTGAGCACATGACTATAGAGATACTGTGTAACGATTTGTGAGATTTTTGGACAGAATCTGGAGGAGTAATATCAAAAAATGTGTTTTACAAAAGTCGGCCTCCTGGTGGCGCTATAAAAGGCAGATGCGGAAAATGCAGGTCAAAGGTTTGTCCTTGGCCTCTAGGAAGTGTACATGCAATGTTTCACGCAGATCGGTGCAGTTTTAGGTACAAAATGTGAAAAGCTGCCTCATGGTGGCGCTATAACAGGCCGTTCTGGAAAATATGGGGCAGAGGTTCATCGTTGGCATCCAGGGAGTGTGTGTGCAAAGTTTGGCATTGACCGGGTTAACGGTGCCGGAGATTAGCTGATAACAGACGGACGGAAGGACGGACGGACAGAGTGCAAAACATACTCTCTCCCCATGCCTTCGGCCTGGTGGAGACAATAAGTCTATGCTACTTCCACTGATACAGGGGTACATATTTGATTTGAAACAGTGCAACTATAATAGATTACAATAATGGTGAGTGTGCATGTTGTACAGCAACTAGTAACTACACTATTCTAAATGTACACCACCTGATCTTTAATATTTATTTCATGGTATTCCACGTCTTCAATCTGTGATACTAGCTGCTGTATTCACTTTGTGAGATCACACACATGCATGACCACGTGACGTCACATTTTGTTTTGTTCAAAACAATCAAATTGGGCATTGCTTTCCCTTTTTATGTTCCCTGCTGAGCTGCACCTTAATGCTATAGTCAGTTTGTTGTAATCCCTAACAACGCTGAACAAATTGCTCTCATCTACAGCGGTGTGGAGTCTCTAGGAACACTCCCGGAGACACTATAGGAACGTTGAAAGGCTGTGCAAAGAGCTGAGATTTCTGTCAACAGGGAATTACATTTTAGGATAAATCACACGGAAATAGTGCTTTAGCGACGGTAGCTCCACCAGCTCAGTCAGTCACACTCACAGGTTATTTGTAGTCCCTATGCGACGTTGCTCAGTGATTTCCCACTTATTAGGGTAAATAGTACTGTAGCCTATTTGTTTTATAGGAGTTTTCAAGTCAATTATTTGTGCCGTTATGATGATTGAAAATGACACTCTACACTGGTGCCACGTTTCTTGAAAAATTCACACAGCAATTAATTTGGCCAATTTTTCCAATAATAAATAGGATGGTACGTACAGTGGCATCCCAGGCTATTAGTGGCTGAGGGGGATTCCCCCAGCATGCCTCAGGGCGTACACAACATGTTGTTCTTTTTATTGTGTTAATTACTGGGAGGATGTGTTTTGGGCAGTTCGCAGATTAGATTGTGTGCACATCTCAATGCCTATATTCAGGCCAGGTGCTGGATGTCAGGCATCAAGGCAAACATGAAAGAAAAGGAAGAACATCCGCACACCAGTTTGTAGAGCTCCGAGAATTACTTTATTTAATGACAACGAATATGCAACGTTTCGACCGTCTAGGTCTTCATCAGGCAAAATATACATATATTTGCATATTCGTTGTCATTAAATAAAGTAAGTCTCAGAACTCTACAAACTGGTGTGTGGATGTTCTTCCTCTTCTGGGATGTGTTTTGGGGAAAGTGTATGTGCTTAATGTTATGTCCATTCTGATTGTGGTTCAGGTTACACCATTAGTGATGATACAGTAACAGTAAGCCCTCCTCTCTCTTCAGTGCGAGTTGTCAAGGCTCTTCCAAGCCCCCAGAAGGGCTGGCCAACGTTGAAGCTGCCACTACCTACTGGCCAAAAGTGGAACTGCAGCTCGTTCATGGAGGTGGACGGACGTTCAGTGACGTCATGTGCGTAACCTGTGTCAACCCGGACCTCAAATTTGAGGTCCGCTCTCAACTTCCGCTCGCTCGAGCCATTGAGTCATAAATGGTACTTCCGGCAGTCTTCCGGGTGCTTCAAAACGCCACTGAGCAACTTCCACTGAAATGAATACCAGGGGGCGGGGCTGTCGCTCCCGGTCCTCACTCTATCCTTTATAGCTCTATGAGCTCTTCCTTCAGAGAAATCCACCAGTCATTACATGATGCTATTACAAGACAGCATCAACAACAAAATAATAATAAAACAAAAAACACACCCAGTGTGCAGTACAGTATATGTAGGACGGTGTACCATACGAACTATAAAGCAACAATGTTAAATCCACGACACGTCCATTCATTTAAATACCAATGGCACTTGAAGCAAACCACACCTAGGTGTTACAAATAATACTACTAATTAAAGATCAAAACGGAAGGCTATTTGTCTTGTGTGCGTCCGTGCGTGTGCTTGCATTCATCTTCAGTGCATGTGTATACTATGCATGCTGTCTCTCCCCGTGTGTGTGCGTTTGTGTGTGGTCCGTGCGTGGTCCCTTTACTGTGTGTGTGTGACTGTGTGTGTGTACACGCGTGTTTATAAGTGGCACGCGTATGTGCACACAAGTGTGGTGCAGTGCCAGCCAGTGTATGCATGACATGCGTTTCTTTTTAAGTGTTGCGTGTCAGTGGCACACTGTGCCATCCCCGTTGCGTTAAATTAGTGTAATTAGTTGTACTGTAGCTTTGTGTTGCAATCAGTTTCAGGTGTTCATGGAGCCACACAGAGTACATACAGACTAGAATAGAGAAGCAGGTTGCTCAAATATCTGGTGGGGTGATGAAAATACTTTTCAGCTATTCAAAAATCACACCTGCAATGTGAAGTGAGCTGTGCCTTGGAGTCAAACACAGTTGTTGATTTAAGCAATTACCCCTCCTTCCTGGTGTGCGTGTGCATGTGCTGCATGTGCGTGTGCGCGTGTGTGTCCTGAAAGGCCAATAGACGCCTTAACAGACGACGTCACACTGATAAGCACCAGCATGCGCGCGCATAGCAGCAGCACAAGAACCCTTCCTCTCATAAGATGCAATGGAAAAGTTGTAACTGCCCTCACGTGTAAAAAATGCCCCATCAAACTTTCAAATGCTGTTTCTCTCCCAGTGTGAAGGAAGAATGAGATTAGGAATGTTATTGTGATCTCTCGCCCTTGAAATATATAATCCTTTGTTTCTGTTGTGTTTGAACAATAATAGCAATTCAAAACAGTCCTCAAAACCACACCTCCAGTCGCTGTCATAAGAACGGGAGGTGCGCTCATGATCACGGCAGCAGAGCCTGTTTGTCCATGGCTGCACGCGCACCTGCAGCCCATCAAGTATAATTTATGCTTCGTCCCGCAATGGTGTCACGCACGCAGACCTCTACGCTCACAACAGTCGCATCTGCGATGCGATGTGAGCTTGTATATCAGCTGTTCTCTGTGCGCAATACTGTTGGGCTTTGAAGTATAAATGTCTCCTAGGGTGCATGAAACCAGCGCTCCCCAAAACAACAGGTTTGGAGATCTGTTGGGAATTGATTACATGAAACAGTCACCCGTGCGCCCAGTCCCAATGTTTGTAAACAAATAATTGGTCTATGGGTTAGTACTACAAACAGACATTTCGTACTCTAAACAGACAGACCTACACGACACTGGTTAGGCACCGCTCAAAAATAGGCAATCGACAATCTCTCAGCACAATGCACGCATTGTGAGCTTGTAGGTCTGCCATTAAAATTTCCGTGGCCAAATAAAAATGTGGTGGCCCTTGGGTAGAACATTTTGAGAAACCTTGAGTGATACTGTACGACGTATTTTCCCAATAATGCCAGAATTGTTTAGCTCTGTTCGTGCTGTTCCTTTCCGCCCCCAGCATCCTATCCCACTTTGGCCCTTTCCTGGCTGGAGGTGCCCATTACATTGTTGTGTACAAGTATCTGCCAAGAAGGTTTTCCACTGAAAAACCTAGACAAGTTACAACACAACAACTCCATAGCGGTTACTATAAAACTAATGTAAAGTTTACAACGGGCCTGTCAGTGCCTCTTGGTCCAGGCTGCCTGCAGTGCCAACCAGTGACAGGTACAAAATGCAGTTGTCATTGGCTAGAGCAAAGGCAGCAACAGATGGCCGAGATGTTCTTATGTTGGGTGCAACATTTGTAAATGACACACTTGAGAACTGCCCCCCCCCCCCCCCCCCCCCCCCCCCCCCCGCTCTCTCTCTCAGTTACAGGGAGGGCATGAATCATTAGAAGTCGAGTAGAGGTTTCTGGCACAACTTCGCCTACATCCAAGATGCCCGAGAAGGGAAAAGATTAAAGAGGTCAAAGCTCCAGCAAGTGCAGTATATAGAACTTGTGAGTTAGAGTAACATGTTTGATTTATAGGTACGTTTGAAGCAGGAAACAATCCAAAACAAGTCCTGGAAGGTAATGTTATTAATATGTAAATCTTCTCATCAAGCAGCTTGAAGAAGGTCTTATTGACCGAAATGTTGCATCTAATAAAGATCTTCTTGTACTGTGCAAGTTGGGCAGTAGTGCGGGTGCTTTCATTGATTTTCATTTACCAGTGTCTGCTCCACCTACGCACGCACCTCTCACTAAAAGATGTTTTCACCTCAAAGTTCTGCAACAGTTGTGGATCCTCTATTTCTAAAGTATATACGTATCTAGGGGGCATTTATGAGGACTTCTCAGTTTGTGAGATTTTATAGTGGTGCTTAAATATCTCTCATTTATGTGTTGTTGTTGTTGTAGTTGCTCTAGCTCTGACTACTCTAGGGACTTCTATCACGTTATAAAACCTTTTAAAATAAAAGTGTTTTTAAAGTGTGCTACATCAATTATACAGTATGGTTTCACCCATGTCCCTTATCCAATAAGGCTTATTGGATACTCCCTTTTCACAGACTCTGCCAGTCTGGGAAAAGGATTGGCCTGAAGCCACATGACTATATATAAATCCATCTTAGATTCTTCATTGGTATATGATTATGAATCATTACCGTTTCCTAATTTTACAGCGTCTACGACAGGGTTGTGGTGTGTGTGTGTGTGTGTGTGTGTGTGTGTGTGCGTGCGTGCGTGCGTGCGTGCGTGCGTGCGTGCGTGCGTGCGTGCGTGCGTGCGTGCGTGCGTATCAGTGCTAAACTTTGTATGCAATGATCGTGCTGAATCCTAAACCAAATTTTGAATCATAGTCATAGATCCGAGATCACATTGGATCCAAATCTGAGCCACGATTCTACAGTACGTGGATCCCGAGATCGGGATCTCGGGTAATAATGTAACATCTGGGGTGATGTGGGCTAGAAAAGGGCGTGCGCATGCCGTTTCATGGAATGCACGCACAATTGATAGTTTATTAGTGCATCTACAGTACCAGGCCCCCTGTCTCATTCGGTTCTGAGATTGCCATCCATGACAGTTCTTCTGCATATTAAAAGAATGCTGTCAAACGTGAACAATAGAGACAAGAGTCACAATGGCTCCTTACAGACTCTCTTTTACAGACTCTCTTTTGGCACCAACTGTGCTAATAGCAGATCTGGGGTTGAAGTCAATGCAGCCTTTCTGCTCTATTAGTTTTAAGCACTGCACTGCACTATGTTTTTCCAATGAGGATTCTGCCAAGCGTATTCTCAGTATATAGATGCTCCGTCAATTTAGCCTTGAATCTGTGCTCCGTCACATGCGCCCGGCAACACAAGTGCCTTGTAAGTGCATACTTTATCATGCGATGGTGTCAACGCATTGCGAGCTTGTAGATCTGCTATTTTCGGCGCTCAACACCATGGTATGACAAGGTGGTACATAGTGTTCCATTAGCCGATATGGTGGTAATGGTCTGAAAAGCTCAATATAAAAGCATATCACTGTGTGCTTTTAAACACATTAACCTTATCTCAACCTACCATATGATGTGAGTTGACTCACCTTCCTCCCTCTAAAGATCAGCGTGACCTCCATGACAAAAGAGTAATGCAGCATGGATGGATTTGGACCATATGAGGCTCGTTTGCAGCTGACAAAACACAACATACCCATGGAACGGAAATGATAAGGAAAGTGGACATTTCGCACATTTTGGTCATCAGAGGTCATTTAAAAGAAATGTGAGTCTTCCTGATAAATGGATTTGAGCTGTTTATAAAGACGTGCAGATTAGTTTTTTGCTTACTGCCAGTATCCTTGTCAAAAGGAGCACATTTTGTACATACTCGTTTCAAATTCAGTTGGTACCCGTTTCAAATTCAGTTTGTGACACATGATAGTTTTAAGTGCTGTTTGAGCCGCTTTTCTACATTTGGGTTCATTTTTACACTATAAAAGGTACTTTTCGGCGAATGAATTTGTTGTCGTTTGATATGTGGTGTACTGTATAAAATCTGAATGCTTCTTTTCCACACCTAGTTTTGATTCTAGGGACAGAAAGCAGACCTTTCCCAGATTACCTGAGAGATCTGGATGGTACATGATATTGCACAATGTATTTTGGCCCTAAACCATTCAATGCTTTATAGATCAAGTAGTACATACAGTAGTATTTTTAAATGGATTCTTTGACATTGGGAGCCAGTGTAAAGATTCAAGCACTGGAGTGAATGCTCCACTTTCTTGTTATTATAGTAAGAACTTGGGCATCAGCATTCTGAATCAACTGCCGTCGTCTGATTGATTGATTGATTGAAATATTTATTAACAGTTTGCAGAATTACAGTACATTTCAAGCACAAACTCAATACAAAGACTGTTAACTGAGTGGACGACCCAATTAAGATCGATTTTGTTAGGGAGACCTGCAAAGACACCCGCCAAGTTGATTGTAGCGACCAAGATGAGCACCAATTATTAATTGTATGGGTCAAGAGTAAAACCACTGTTGAACCAAGAATAGAAATGTTGTCTTGGAAAAAGACTGGTTGTCTGTGTGTGTTATCCCTAGTCAGCCGCCAGTTTGGTGGCTGCAACCTGCATGTTACAAAGAAAGCCAGAGAGTTTTTATGTTGTGAGTAATAACCAAAGTAAGTCCTTCTTTTAAAAAAAAGACTTCTGTAAAAGTAAGAATAAAGCCCTCAATATTGGAGAGAAGTTGTCTTCGTTTCCTTACCTTTCCGTTCGCCACAATACAGGTATTGTGATATCAGTATCAGACTCAATAAGCTACTGCAGAACAAGCCACCTCAACATAGCGGGGATCAACATGAAAGTGCCAAGACATCACAATGGGCAGTGCTGTCCTCAGTCCCTTGAAATGAAATGAAATGATTACTATTATTTACCCAGGGTATCTGGGCTAAGCTCAAGAACTTGTTTCCAGCCAGGCCCTGCTCATAGAACATTTCATCGTAGTGGTTCAATGCCTTGTTCAAGGGCACTTCAGCGGTGGTAATTTTAACGTGTCGGACCGCTGATTCGAACTGGCGACCTTCCGGTATCAAGACCGCTCCGCAATCCGTTCGGCCACCGCTGCCACCTTCCCCCACATGCGGCTTGTAAAACGTGCATAACTTTAGTGTGCATGGACCACTACATGGAGAGTGTTTCACACTGCGGGACGATGTTTCCATGGAGGGCCATATCATATTTTATATATCCAGTGGTGTGATATTTCACAGGGCATATGTCAGTGTTTGGTGGGTTAAGCTTCAAAGACAGAATCAGCCATGCTTACCTGCGGGGTTACTGATGAAGAACACCGTCGGAGAGAGAGATTGGATTGCAATAAATAATCTGAAGCTACAAGATGGAACAGTCAGCACTGCCAACATGACCCTGATGCAAGCCATCTCGGACCACCTTTATATACACTTGTAAAGCCTGATTTATACTTGGTATTTATACTTCAAATAGCAGATCTACAAGGTATTTGTGTGCTTATAGATACATAGTTGCTTGTGTGCAACTATGTATAAATCACGCATAATATCCACATCTTTTCGGACGCGTGGCGGCTCGCCGGAATCGGGCCGGCACCCTGGGTGCGTTCCTGTGGGTCAGTACAGTGACAGTACAGTACAGTAGAGGGTACAGTAGAGGGACCCCCACAAGGTAACTGTCATTTCTCAACCGTTTCGGACGCGGGGCGGCTCGACGGAATCGGGCTGGCACCCTGGGTGCGTTCCTGTGGGTCTGGAACTTCTAGCCCCTGCCCCCCCCCCCCCCCCCCCCCACCACCACACGGAGTTGAACTCACTTCACACGGGTGTGATTTTTTTTTTTACTATTTTGCAAAACATTTTTGAATAGTTAAAATGGCCAGTCTACAAGCTCACAACGTGTCAATGTAGATTGGCTAGTTGAACTATTCAAAAATGTTTTTCAAAATAGTAAAAAAAAGTTTAGGGATAAGGGGTTTAGCGGTGACGAAAATGGAGCCCTTAGGGCTCTATTTTAGTCCGATGCAAAACCCCTTACCCCTAAATAACTACCAGTTATTAATAAACCATACCAGTTCCATTTCCTCCCCTCTATTCCTCAAGTGAGCCGCTAGGTACAATTTTAAACAATTTTCAGCCATGGGATAATACAGTTTGTTGGTGGGTAGATCTTGTTGAGCTCGTCATTTTGAAAGTAGCTTGCAAGTCAAAAAAGTGTGGGCACCCCGGGTCTACACACTATTAATATACACTACCATACAGTAGTTTACCAACAAGTGCAGGATCATATTATTGCTTTGTAACCAAGCTGCTAGAACACGAGTACTGATATAATTATTAGGTGTAGATACTTGACACATAAGTTAGACTTTAACAGTTAAGTTGGGATGAATACACATTAAAGGCTTCATATATCTATACATTTAACTGGTAAGCGGTAACTTTCCTCCAGTAGGCACCTGTCACAATGTGGAGGAAGAGTTTCAAACTTTCCCTAAAATGGTACGGTATTCTTTGTTGAAAGTAGTTGCACAGTCAGCCGGAAACTTCCTCATCTTCTCTTTCTCCTTTTTCCCCCTCAATGTAATGTGTCAAGTGTCTGGTGAAGAAAAATATATACTAGTGCTGGGAATAATATTCTTGGTAAAAAAGTAAAAAAAAAAAAATGCAGTTAAATTGCTCTCAATGTAATGTTGCTTTCACAGTTAGCATGAATGCCTTGCTTAAAAAATAATCTAAGAACACGTACAAGTGCAAGTAGAAATTACATTAATTTAACTATAAAAGAGAGTAATATTTTGTAATTGTTTTACCATGTCAGAAGACTTAATGAATTATTAATATTTAATTATTTTGTGTTGTACGTCAGTGTTAAGAATAGGCGATCCACAAGCTCATTTGCGACGTGTTGTGAGCCAAGCTTGTAAATACGATACGATACAACTTTATTGTCAGCTTGCACTGAAATTTGATTTGCGTCCATGACGTCACCGTTCAAGATGCAGACAAGACATACACAATACATTACAAAATATACATTACAGGACACAAATCACAGAAGCAGACAGGAACAATAACAATAGAACATATCCTCTTGGTTTACCGATTTTGGTTTAAAAGCAGAACAGACTGGTGTGCAAAAGAGTTCTTTAGCCTGTTTTTCTTATATTTAGGGACTATAAACCGCCTCATGGAGGGGAACAGTTGATATTCATCATTTAAAACATGTAAGGGGTCAGAGGAGATACTCTTCGCCAGTCTAAGCATGCTCTTGGTCTGGGCCTCTTTAAATGAATGTAACACGACCTCAACAGGCCTACCAACAATTTCAATGGTCCATGTTCAGCGGATGACACCGTATCATACGACAGGGTATGAATTATTGAATGAACGCTGATGATTTGACCATGAGGGACGACGACGTCGGGGAGCTCACTCAGCCTTATGCCAATGTGCACATCGCTGATTTAGCAGAGAATTCAAAACAGGCAATCAATCATTGTAATGAAAGAAAGAGCAATGGCAGTCAAGTCACTCTCACACCTGAAGACTATCGTTTTGTTTTTGTTTGTTTGTTTTTTCATATGGTAGGTTGGGGGGGGGGGGGGGGGGGGGTCTACAATTAAAGTACAAAAACTCTTAATATAGGCAATGCTATACGGCCTTGTATAAACATTTCAGCACTGAAAGACTACCTGTGTACAAAATACAGACACAAAACACACACATTATTCCAGACACGTATATAACACTACATGTCATTTGCATACATGTTTCTTGTTATAAATCATGCAGCTTACAGAATCACACACATGGGAATGAGCTTAATGTACATGGCCACCACAACCCATCAACTAAAACAACCTGTCATAAACACTGTATAGATGATGGAAATGCCACATCATTTGTCTGATTATCTTGTACTTTCACCCGAGCGCAGATAACTACTTTAATTCTTCCTCTGCGAAGTACGAACATATTCGTACACATATTCGTGTGTGTGTGTGTGTGTGTGTGTGTGTGTGTGTGTGTGTGTGTGTGTGTGTGTGTGTGTGTGTGTGTGCAGGGGGGTGCTGCCAGGAGGAAACAGATCCTGTTAAAGTGAACGCAGCACTTATGCTACCAGCTAGCGGCACAGAAAGAATTCAACTGTGACATTAGTTGACACTACACTACATACAGAAAATAAAGTTTCATTTGAATTACAGTATTAACTAGAAATAATGCTCGGAGCACAGGTCTTCAAGGTTCAAGGTTAGGACAGAATCTGTAGGAGTAATATTAAGAAATGTATTTGCAACAATAAGCGTCCCGATGGCGCTAAAACAGGCCCATTTGAAACATTTGGGGCACACATACTCTGGGGGGTGTGTGTGTGCACAGTTTCACGTCGACTGGGCGCGCCGGAGATTAGCGGTCCACAGACACGCACGCACGCACGCACGCACGCACGCACGCACGCACGCACGCACGCACGCACGCACGCACGCACGCACGCACGCACGCACACACACACGCACAGTGCAAAAGCATATCGTCGGCCACCCCTTTGGCCTGGCGAAGACAATAAACAACACAACAAATGTGTTATCAAATGATGGCAGTAAATAATAATTAAGGCCAAGAAAAATGGTAATTCTCTTTCTTCGTGAAGCTTGCCATTATTTCCCATTACACATCATTATGCACAAATATGCGACTGTTCTAATGGTAAATAAATCTGCATTTCCTTAGTGCATTTCTCCAAAGTGCTTTACAATGTGCATTACACATCCACACATCCTACATACTGTACGTAGATGAAAACATGCAAGGCACAAACTGCTCATCGGGAGCACTTAGGGGTTCAGTCAGAGTCTTACTCAAGGACACAGTGTGCACATGCAGCCAGACCCAGGAGCCAGGGATCGAACCAGACCCAGGAGCCAGGGATCGAACCAGACCCAGGAGCCAGGTATGGAACCAGACCCAGGAGCCAGGGATGGAACCAGACCCAGGAGCCAGGGATGGAACCAGACCCAGGAGCCAGGGATCGAACCAGACCCAGTAGCCAGGGATGGAACCAGACCCAGGAGCCAGGGATCGAACCAGACCCAGTAGCCAGGGATGGAACCAGACCCAGGAGCCAGGGATGGAACCAGACCCAGGAGCCAGGGATGGAACCAGACCCAGGAGCCAGGGATCGAACCAGACCCAGTAGCCAGGGATGGAACCAGACCCAGGAGCCAGGGATGGAACCAGACCCAGGAGCCAGGGATCGAACCAGACCCAGTAGCCAGGGATCGAACCAGACCCAGGAGCCAGGGATCGAACCAGACCCAGGAGCCAGGGATGGAACCAGACCCAGGAGCCAGGGATGGAACCAGACCCAGGAGCCAGGGATCGAACCAGACCCAGGAGCCAGGGATCGAACCAGACCCAGGAGCCAGGGATCGAACCAGACCCAGGAGCCAGGGATGGAACCAGACCCAGGAGCCAGGGATGGAACCAGACCCAGGAGCCAGGGATGGAACCAGACCCAGGAGCCAGGGATGGAACCAGACCCAGGAGCCAGGGATCGAACCAGCCCCAGGAGCCAGGGATCGAACCAGACCCAGGAGCCAGGGATCGAACCAGACCCAGGAGCCAGGGATCGAACCAGGAACCTTTCCTTTCAAAGACTGCCGCTCTATGTCCTGAGCAACTGCCTCGTTTCAGTTTGGTAACACTATGTTAGCACTTAATTCAATGCAGTAAAGAAGCCACGTGATGTACAGTGAAGGCTTTCTTAACCCATTTAGACCTGAGGACAATTCTACAAATGTCCTGACAGTTTTCTGAAAAACCCATGTTTCTATGCCAGGACCCCCAAAAAGGAATTCGAATTTGGCCGCCGACCCCCATCTGAAAATATGTTGTTCCAGGAACCCCCCAGAAGCAAAGATTTTTTGTTAAAAATGTTCGCTCGGAAAGAATATATATTCCAAATGTGCGCCACAATTTCAAGATTTTTCAAAAATAGCAGACCTACAAGCTCGTAGCGCGGCACTCGGTGCCATGCTATGAGCTTGTAGATCTGCTATTTTTAACACCAAGAGGGGTTCCCGTCCAGAATAGGTTAAGACACAGAGTATGAGGATGGCACAGCACGTGCACACTGCACAGGGATAGCAACCAACACCTGGGCCAGGCAGGCTGGCACCGGAACAACCGTTTACAATGCCATCTCAAATGCACCAAGCCTACATTATGTGGCAATCATAATGTAATGTATATGGAAGCAGGCCAGGTCTATAAACGGAAGTTTATGTTAAGCTACAGTACTACAGATCTTGTACAGGTGTTATTGCTTGTTAAGGTAAAACTAACAGTAAGAAAACAGTCTCAGTGCTGCATTTGACAGTCAACCATATAACATGCATCAATACTAGACCAACAGGAAAACCGAGTGGGACTTTCTGACATAGTACTAAATTGATTATTTTCAGTTACTTTTTGTTCCGTTTCCTTGTTTGTACTTTTCGCACTTGGACTAGCAAAAAACAAACGTTTTTCAGTTATTGCTAAATTGAAAATGTATTTATTGATTTTGTGATATTTTTTCTTGTATTCAAATGAGGGTAGGCTAAAATAAGCTTTTAGCTTCAGCCTAAACCTTTTTGGACCGTTATTTATTTTTCTAAATTGCCTTAATTTGTTATGTACTGTAATGTATTGTTTTTAAAAGGACCAAAATAAACTAACTAAACAAATTGGTTTGAATCCTACTTTCAAGGACATTGACTACTTTAATTGCCCATATAGGTAATTACACATTTGAAATGGACACAACAAACAATTCTATACGGCCTCTTCTGTTCAACAATTATACAGACACACAAACAAACATTAAATTACGTGACAATGCTCCAATGCAAGCACTCAGTAAACGCATTAAACGAATCAACGGTTAGTAGTAGTAAGCAGTGGTGGAAAGTACAGTACTTTTACTTAAGTACTGTACTTAAGTACAATGTTGAGGTATTTGTACTTTACTTGAGTATTTCCAATTTCCAGTGCTTTTACTTCTACTCCACTACATCTCAGAGACAGAATTTGTACTTTTACTCCACTACAATTATTTGAAAACTTTAGTTACTAGTTACTTTGGAGATTTTAATATTGATTTGAAAACATACATTAACCACTTCAACCCTATACATTTCGGCCATTTGAAAATAGCCGATCTACAATGCGTCACGTTGCGACGCATTGTGAGCTTGTAGATCTGCTATTTTCAATAGATTTTGTACACATTTTGAACTTGTGAAATGGCACATTCTGCACAATGAGTACTGTTAGTACTTTAAGTACATTTTGATGCCGTCGCCGATACTTTTGTACTTTTACTCAAGTACATTTTCAATTCCGTACTTTTACTTGTAACGAAGTAGTTCTAAATTGCAGTATTGGTACTTTTACTTACAAGTAAAACATTTGAGTACTTTTTCCACCACTGCTAGTAAGTTGGAGTGTCTTATTGTCTGTATCTCAGCCAAACAAAGAGGACGTCTATCCCCGTTACAATGCACTAGACGCTAGGCCGCTGGGAGATGGATTGCAGAGGTTGATGTGCCAGAATTGTATTCAATTAAACAAATAAAACTGAAGTAATTGTTTTTGGGAGCCAAGGAAGAATGATTAAAATTCAGTGCTCGGCTTGCAGTCGGTAATGTTACAGTAAAAAACAACACGAACCAAGCCAGAAATCTAGTCATTGGTCTCAGACCTGAATTTCAACAGCCACATTAACCCATTATGAATGGGAACCCGTTTGTGTTTTAATCATTGTTATACTTTAGCTATTGAAAAATAGCAGCATTTTTGAAAAATCGTGGACATATATATTGTTATAGTGAACGTTTTAACTAAAATTTTTGCTTCTGGGGAGGTCCCTGGAACAACATATTTTCAGATGGGCGTCGGCGGCCAATTACATATCATTTTTGGGGTCCTTGACATGAAATAGAGCACCGAAGTCCTGACGTCACTGCCCTCTACTGTCAGTAGAGGGCGTCAGTCCACAGGTTCATGTACTTTTTATTTGCATTGTAATCTCCATAGGGGGATTTTAGATCGCCTCATATAAGAACTGTGTTTGAAAAAAAAAACGATCACCCCGGCCTTTTCACTCATATGGATATGAAGCATCGACTGAAGGTGGAAATGTACAAATATACCCAAAGAGTAACAAAAGAATCGTTAGAAACGAGTCAAACAACCCAGAGACTACATTTCCGGGTACACGGGTGGCTGCATCTGCCCGTCGCACAACAGAAACTGAATGTCAATTACGTTTATTTTTATTTTATTGATATTTAATGTTTCATGGTTAGTACGAGTCGAGTCACCACCAGCTGAGCTTACGTCAACGAGGAATCTCAGGAACGCAATGTGTTGACAGCTGGGCGTGACGTATATTAGCAGCGACATTGCCTTCATATGTAGTTTCAAGGCTTTTGCGGCCACATTAATTCCATTTTCTCCAGAAACTGGCTGTATCAAATATGAATGGAAATCATTAACGATGCACAGCCACTCCCCTGACAGAAAGGCCGGGGTGGTCGGTTTATTTTTCAAACACAGTTCTTATATGAAGCGACCTAAAATCCTCCTATGGAGATTTCAATGCAAATAAAAAAATACATGAACCTGTGTGTTGGTGCCCTCTACTGAAAGTGACGTCAGACTTCGGTGCTCTATATTGAGCACCACTCAAACATAGGTATTTCAGAAAACTGTCATGATTTAGAAGAAATTTTTTAAATTTCGATGTCAGGCATAAATGGGTTAAGACCATTAAAGGTAGACCATTATTAATCCTGTGGGCGGTTTCAGCTTGATGATGAGCGCTTGGGTGGAGCTGATAGGGGTCTTGGGTGGAGCTGATAGGGGTCTTGGGTGGAGCTGATAGGGGTCTTGGGTGGAGCTGATAGGGGTCTTGGGTGGAGCTGATAGGGGTCTTGGGTGGAGCTGATAGGGGTCTTGCTCAGGGACACTTCGACCGGGAGGCGAACCTGTGACTTTCTGATGACCAGACAGCCTGCCTCTCTACCCACTAAGCAGGACTTTGAAAAACTTCAATTACTGAAAAGGTGTCTTTAGAAAGAAAGAAAGAAATCTGTTGTGTGCTGATACACACAACGGATGTCGTGTTTTTTGGCATGTAAATAAAAATGTATTCAGTGATTAGTGAAAACACGGTTCTACCTGGCTGAGTGGCCCTATTGTTTGTTTTTTCTTGTTTTTAATTCCGTCTAAAAGAAAGCATGGCAAGTGGCAATGTTTCTATATACCAAGTTGCTTGGATGTCGTAAATGTGGCAACCTAGCGGGAATAGTATACTGTACTCCTCTGTACTGTAGTCCTCTGCGCTGCGCTGTACTGTACTCCACTGTACTGTACTCCACTGTACTGTTCTCCACTGTACTGTACTGTACTCCACTGTGCTGTACTCCACTGTACTGTACTCAGCTGTACTGTACTCCGCTGTACTGTACTCCAGTGTACTTAGGTGAGTCAATTTAGGGTTTAACCCCCAAAACGCCACTACGATTTCCAGCTATTAAAGACCTTGGATCTGCATTGTTCAATGCCTCAATGTAAGCAGTATGTGCAAATCGATTCTTCATTGATCTACCTAATATATATAATATAATATAAGTCTGCACGCTCTGTGATTCTAACGTATCTACCTCTCAGTGTGTCCTTTGTGTGATATATGTTGCCAGTGTAAGCTATATGAAATATGACGTCTTCGAATGAATGGAGATGTTTTTTGAAGGTCATCTCACATGAAGGATGCCGGCAGGCATCATTGATTGTCAGACATGGCTTGCTTGATTTTCTAACGATAGCGGTAGAAAAGTTGTGATTAACAAGACGTTTTATACAATATGGATTTGATTCCTTGACTTTGCTGGCAAATAGCTCTCGCCATTCATACCTCTTAAAATATGTATTTCCTTTTTTTTACACCTCTGCTGCTTAGCGGAGGGTGCGGTGTTGTAGAGGAGGTCTCCCCGAACGCGTGCTTATGTCACACTAGTCGAAACACAGCAGGGATTTTTGTCCAGTGTCCACTTTAGCTGATGATAGCTCTTCCGTTGGCCCAGACTGTATGATGAAGCGTTTGGCATCAGCGTTTGGCAACAGTCTGGTAACGCGAGACTATCTCAGAAGTGAAATTGACAATGGGATGAATATTGTTTCCTCTTCTTTGATGTGTGTTATCTTTAGTGGATGGCCCATCCTCATAGCCATCGGACACAATGGTTGTTGCTGAGCCATAATGCTTGATGGTGAATTCTACATATAGTGCAATTGTACCATAGCTTTGTCCGATCAAGAACGTAATACTCTGTTTCTGGTACCGAATCTAAGATTGCATCACTTGCATGATCACAGATCGCATGCGCTAGTTGTGGTTTATCAGCCTTGCGGAAAACGTTTCTGTCTTCAAAAAGGGCAGGAGGGAAAGGACTGAGCTCGTAACACATAACCTCCTCCAATGACAGCTCTCCAGTTTGGAGACAATCAGGAAAAGTTGAACAGAAGTGTAGAATCAATGGTTCGATCAGGAGCAACCTTGGTAGCCGATTTTTGTCCTTTCTACTGAATGAGAACCTGAATGCAGGCTGTCCAAGGGTTATGGCTTTATCCTTTCTACTGAATGAGAACCTGAATGCAGGCTGTCCAATCATTCTGTGCATGATGCTGCATCCAACAAGGTCATAATCATGCACTTTCACTCCGTCCTCAGCGACATAACAACATTCCAGGTCAGACTGTGAAAACATAGGCCTAATGAATTGATTGATTGATTGAAATATTTATTAACAGTTTGCAGAATTACAGTACATTTCAAGCACAAACTCAATACAAAGACTGTTAACTGTGCTGTGCCTGACTGTACTGTACTGTACTGTACTGTACTGTACTGTACTGTACTGTACCGTGCTGCTGTGCCCTGTGTATGTGTGTGCGCACATGCGTGTGTGTATGTGTGTGTGCAGTGAAAAGGGGAGGTGCCGGGGAATGAGGAAGTTGTGATGTAATTTGCATCACAGCGAAATGTTGCGCAATAACAGTGTGTCTGACAAAAGTAATATTTGTACAGTAAATATGACAGTTACGTGGATGCAATGTAGTGCAGCTGGATTCGGGTGGCGTGCAGATTTTTTTTTGCATGGAGAGATGTGTGCTAACAGTGTGGTTTGGTAGGAGAAGGAGCACAGATAAACGGCCATGTGCTTGTGTACCCCCTGTCCATTAGGGTAGAAGGATAGTTTTTTTTTTAACTTAAGCTGTATGTATCACTACGCACAAAAAAAAGGAGGAAAGCCTGGTGTCTGTTCCAAAAGTGCCGTATGATCCGGTCGGGAGCGGATGATATCGTTACGTCATGTTGTAGTATTGTTTTGTAGTCGTCAGGCAGGAACAATCAAACGGAACTTCCTTTTCCCTCAAACCGGAAGAATAACAATAAAAGCTCTTGTAGCCTGCAGCTTTTATTGAGAAAAATCGGTTTGAGGGAAAAGGAAGTTCCGTTTGATTGTTCCTGCCTGTCGACTACAAAACAATACTACAAAGAAAATCCCATATTTCTATGTCAGTGGTTCTCAAACTATTTTATGTCAAGGACCCCCAAAATTATATGTAATAGGCCTCTGACCCCAATCTGAAAATATGTTGTTCCAGGGGCAAATATTTGAGTGAAAGAATATATATTCCAAATTTGCGACACATTGTCATTTGAAGACATTTGTAGAATCGAACTTAGGTCTAAATGGGTTAAAGCAGACTTCTTACACACCAAAGTTCCAGACTAATATCTATGCAGTGATATTAGTCAGGCCATGCCAGGCTAGATGGACGGATGGAGAATGGATGGATCAACATCAGCATCCATAGAGCGGTGCTAAAAATGACCATTTCTCTAAAGTTCATAAAACAGTTATGAAAGTTAAACCATTCACCAAAGAGAAGGAATGAATCATCTTCCATATCGAGTGGTTCTGGAAAAACTCAGAATGTCACTGTCATCAGGTCCTCAAAGGCAGTCTTAGCTTCACTGTCAAAAGGAACGGCTTCAAAACATGGAAGCTGACAGATTTGTCAGCTTGGTCTGCCATCACTGGCTGAAAAACCAAAATAACATCAAGTGGATTTCCGGTGTTAAAGCTTTTTTTTCCTCTGCTTTTAAAACAGTCTCAGTCCCCCTCACAAGCACATCGATAAGTTATCTTTCAATGAAGTTTCCCATAAGAGCATGCCCTGAGATCTGTGGGGAAGAGTTCTTAATCAGATTTACACCCCTACTATTGAGAAAGTGTGTGTCAATAAGTCTTTATGCTCTACTGGGCTGATTGTTTCAATGGGTGACAAGGTGGGGCATGAGGAGGTGGGTGGGGGGGTTGGGTTGCTTTGAGAATCGCATTGCGACATTTGTTTGTAGAGGGGATGACTTGATAAGCAGGGAATCATGCAATGGTCTAAATGTCAAATAGTCGATAAAAAGCCTGGCTCTGTGTCATTTCTCATTTGAACTGTGACAGGGGACGCTATTAAAATTGGTACTGAAATTACCAACATGACATTTCTCAATGTACTTACTGTGGTTTTTCATGTCCGTCGTCTATTCTTTCCTGTAATAGCCATGAAGTGTGGTCCACTCAGATTCTTCACAGTCGTCTTACAGTATATAAACTCTGCCTTCCACAATTACTGATTGGAATCTCCAAAGGATGGCATTTAATCAAATATCTAATTCCTTACACACAAGCTTTCACTTGCTTTGCGAGTGCATATGGCTTAGTGCCAGGAAAAAGGTTACCGCATTCAATTAGAAAACATGAATTAGTTTAAGTGATCCACTAGTGACACATTTTGTATCATGTTGTCTCAATAGAGTATCAATTATATCCACCAATGCAGCAAAATCAAGTTATCGCTGCAGTGCATTAAGCCTGAACGAAAAGGGCCAAGAGAGACGATGGGAAGCGGTTTGATTTGGCAATGATTCAACGAGGTCTTGGAAAAAGATGCTCATGGGAAGTTGGGAAGATGTTCATTATCTGTGACTCAAAATTAACAATTAAAAAGCAAGGTGTTCATTTTTCAAAATGTTAGAATTTGTTGATGCTTTACTACTTAAAGACAGACAGTATGTGATCCTATCTGAAAAACTGACAACATTTAATGATGCCTGCATTGCAAATTGAGGCGTCATTTTTTACCACACAGTTATTCTATAAACATTCTATTGTTATTGTTGGATAATGCAATCAGAAAAGATCAAAACATAATCCTGAGGCTCTCGGGGGGCATGGGGTAAAGTACCTGCCCAGTCTAGGGGTTTGAATCCACTGCGGTGCATCCGGCTTGGCCGAGCATCTATACGAGCACAATTGGCCCGTGTTCAGTGGAGGGGAGCCAGGCGGGGAGGGTGATATTTATCATGGCACATAATCCTACTGGCTGAGGCGGAGCCTGTCAGCAAGGTGGCAGTGGCTCAGGAGTAGAGTGGCTGGATGGTAACCGTAAGGTTGCCAGTTCGAACCCGGGCTCCCCCAGAGTTATTGTCGAAGTGTCCTTGAGCAAGATGCTGAACCCCTAATTGCTCCTGATGTGCTGGTTGGTGCCTTGCATGGTTTCCGCTGCCATCGGTGTATGAATGTGTGTGTAAATGGGTGAATGTAATGCACAATCTATGTAAAGCGCCTTGGATAAAAGCGCTATATAAATGCACCATTTACCATTTACCATTTAAGGCATGTTGAGTGGAAGGAGTATGATGGAGGCACGACACTACTAACAGCAGTGTCAATCAACGGGAGGAATTAATTGGCATTACCACCAAAAAAAGGGAGAAAAAACGTATTGGCTACTCCAAATGTAGGAAAAAAATAAACACAGAGAAAAAATATATACCTAAACCTATGAATGAACCATGAATGAACCATTCCCACAAGGAAAATGTGCATCAGAAATGCTAAAAGGAGATCAGCAATTTCTTTGAGCCAAGCAAAGCAGGTCTGCAGAACTTATCAAAAGATTTCTTTATCAGTGTTGGTCTGATTTTTTTTTATTTTTATGCTGATTTAACCCAGGTAAACAATCTCTTTTTGTGTGAACAAGTGTGAACAAGCCATGACAGGAGCATGAAATTGATAGATACCGGTAGTCACAGGATATCACATTACATCACAAACACAACTACACACTACTAAACAACAAATAGCGTAGCATTACAAAAATGACAACAAAGAGTCTTTGTTGTTACAGAGTTACAAGTCAGCACAACAGTCCAGGCCGTGTAGCTGCAGTCATTGGGGTGGTTCTGCCATCTGCACCAAGGATTAAATCAATGAATTCATAAGAACAAACCAACCGACCAGGGAGCCAAGACAAGGATTTCTGCTCAGGCCAAATAACCCCCTCCGTTTGTGTGTTTTCTTAATGAGCCAGGCAGGCTGTCAACAAGCCAGACTCTTTAATGCATGAGCTTAAAAAAAGAAGTAATGTTCGATCAGGTTACAGTCAACAGACCTATTGCCCGATTTATACTTTGTCATAGGGCCTACAAAGGTGTCCCATACTGAAAATAGCAACATCTAGATTGGCTATCTTCGAAGAGCGACACCATCGTTCAACGTATATAAATTTGCCATAATTTGAACATGAATATATGAATGAAAAACACAGATAAAAAGCAGATTGATTCGCAACTCTGGATAGACGGGGGTGTGAAAATACTTTTTTTGTCAGTCAGATTCAGTTATTTAGGAACCATGGCAGCTGCTCTGAGTGACAAGACCTATCATATTCAAACAGCTTCCAATAATCCCAGACAGCTCTTGACAGGTAAGAAATGTTGCAGTGCTACAATCCAACTCACAAGTACCATGGCTTCAATTTTACCGAAGCTTCTAGAAGTTTTCTAATTTTTTCTTTTTTTGCAATGTGCCTTTGATTGTACTTATATTTTAAGTTACTGCACTATTACAGCACATCACATTACTGTAACCGTACTGTACCATAGGGCCTAAAGTAGCTGCTGTACCTTCTTCTGCTCAGTGTTTACTACAGTCACTAACTGATGGTAGGCATTGTTTGGTGTGCTCATGTGTGTATTTGTCTTGGGAAAGATTTTAAATGCACTAAACGTAACTGCAACAGTGTAGCCTGCTTGGAACCTTAAGGTTACTGTCTCAGTGTGTTCAGTGATGAAATGGGTAGGGTACAGGCTTTAGTTCCGACACTATTATTGGTGCGACAGTCATTAGACCGACAAACCTCCATCAAACCCTAACCTAACCATAACCGCAAGCACGGGAGCAGCGCAAGTTCGAGCTCTAGCAGTCCGCCCGTTGTTCCCGCATGTTGGAATAAAGCGTTATTCATAGTCTGATTTATCGGTGGTGAGGTGACCACCGCAACTACAACTTATCACGGAGCCACAGTGAAGAGCAAACCACCGCTCTCCCCAGCCCTTCTCTCTGTTTTTACTCACCACCGCTCCATGTTATTACAGCTCCGGTGGTCACCTCACCACCGAAAATACAGACTATGAATAGGCCTTATATGCTGCGTCGGAATTACCATCGGATCCCGATGAGATAGGACTTGGAGTGACACTGCCAATATCGATGGCATGCCTTAAGGGACATCCACACCAAAACGTATAGCATTGTAGAACTATAACAATAAAGATGTGAGCATCCACACACTGATAAACGATAACGTTCTGTAAACATATTGACTGATGGATTTGTAAGGATGTTAAGAAAATAACAAATTTCCCCTTTTTTTTTTTTTTTTTAATAAAAACATTATTTTAACAAATCTGTACGGTAAGAGTATGTTAATACAATAAATAACCAGGACTAAGAGATGTCCCGATACTGTATCGGTATCGGAAAAGTATCAGATCGGCCCTTATTTGGTCATATCGGGTCATATCGGTATCTGCGAATATGCCAGTCTAACCACCGATCCGACACAGGGGTAATAGTGTGGTACGAGGTGTATTTCCGTAGGATTTTTTTGCTAAAAGTGTTTTTTTTGCTTTTTTGGCTTTCATAGGGACCAAACTGTCAGAAAATGATGGGGTTCAAATTTTCCCGACCCCCACCCCTTATTTGGGGGGTTATATATTTTGGGACCACCCATAATATTACGCCAGACAATTATTGTCCAATTTTCATAATATTAGGGTTGTTTTCTAGGTTTTTCTAGGTTTTTACACTTTGAAAGTAGCCAGATTAATCTTTTCTGACTTTTGGTTGGGGTCTTTCTTCACCCGTGACCCCCCGGACTCATCTCAGTACTCATTACATTCCTCGCTCTGCTCCTGTTCCAGAACAATGTCAAATTAGATAATAATTTAAGCATTCAAAGTTTTTGTAGCTGGGCACTGATTACAAAAATGAGTAGTAGCTAATACATGGGGTCTTCCACAGGGGGTCCGGGACTAGTTTTGCGTTTATGTAAAGTACTTTGACAGTTTATTAGTATTCTACCATTATGGTTGACAGGTGTTACTGCAGGAAATAAAGGTATTGCAACTTCTCACTCTTGAATGTCCTCCCTAATAGTGTTGACACAGTCTCCACCACAGCATTTGCAGAGAGGAGTGCAAGGCAGGTTATTGTTTGAGAAAACTTCAGAGAAGTTGGAGCTGCAATGCATTCACAAAACACCAAGTCAAGTAACAGCAGGAGAACATCAGTGTCGGGTGACCAAACACATATGTCTCGCAAAGCACCATTAGCAACAGAGGCCCTTGATGAGGAATCAGGGTATTAGCCTCTTCATGTGTGTGCACCTTCTCAAAATCACGTCCCTTGATGAAGTTATATATGACAACCAGCGTGAAAGAGCTGTCCCTTGAGAAATACTCAAGCAGTCCCTGGCCTAACACACATGTCAGCTTCCTCTTGGTTGATGATGCAGATAGGAGTTCCTTGATGGACATGGTGAGCTTCATCTCTGGATGGATTTAATATTCTACAGATGAAGTTGCTCTCTTCTGTCGAGTCTTATTCTTTAAAGACTGATCCATGTACCGATCAAAGACAATGCGTCCATCGTAGCCAGCCATCATCGTTTTGATGCGTTTGTTGAATGCATCCTGAAGATCTGCCAGCTTCAGCATGGTTGGTGTCTTCTTCATGCTCTGAAGCACACCCATGGCCTCAACTATCAGAACTTTGACAGGCTGTGGGATACCTGGAAGATCTTCCTGCATCAGATCAGGCTCTGGGACAACTTCAAGAGGCTCTGCCTTGGCATCTTCTACTGCATGCATCAGACTGGCTTTGTCTGTGGGAATATACAGGGTTCCATCAACAGCACACAGAGAACAGGGAACTATTGACATCTCATATTCACCAATTGTCTCCTCAAGTTTAGGAACTAAACTTGGTCGGCTGCCTTGGATGATTAAAAATCGTCCCAGCAGTTGACGTTCCTCACGCAATTTGATGACTTTGTCTCCGATACGTACTTTCGTTTTTTCCATCCAATTTGAAAAGGTCTTCAACTTGAGTTTTGTCATTTTGTCCCACACTGAGAGACTTGATGTAGAGATCAATCGTTCAGAAACAAACTCCTCAAAGCGCTTCTGGCCCTTATCTGCAAAATTAAGAATGTCATTTTTTGCCCCATCTGACACAAGCGCTGATGAAACCAGACTCTTCAATGGTGTGTTCTCTTTGAACGGATTGCTTCCACAGTGCAACTCAATCAATTTACATTGCTTGAGAGCATTTTCTCTTGACCTCAATGCAATCTCTCCTGAGAGCTGATAATGTTCTTTCCTTGAAGACCTGGAAGCTTTTGGGAAGCTGTTGAGGTACTGATTCACTAGACCAGAAAGATGAGGTGTGGTAGTGACTAGTCGGTCCAGAGCTGCTTCATCTCTACAACCATGTCCCTTTAGCTTCTTGATTTCCTGCTCAAGGGCTTGATCTGTGAAGAGATGAGTGAACGGTATCTCTGACTTTGCCACCACAAATTCACCTGACTTCAGTGTGTTCCATGTTTCTGGGTCATCCTGTTCAAGAGCGTTCATTTGGGCAAGATAGACTGGCATCAGTCGAGCATAGTTAAGGAGATCACGAGCAAAGAAATACTTGATGAGTTCCTCTAAGGATGACAAGTAGCCCTCCCAGTCACCTGACCGACAACAGAAAGACGAAGAGAAAAGAGAAAGACAGCAACAGCCTGGCTGATCTTGGCTGATCTTTATTTAGCAGCAATATTTGCTACACTTGGGTCTGAGGCACCTTACATTGAAAATAGCTGATCTACAAGCTCAAACTACAACCTTGTAGATCAGCTATTGTTGGCTAAAGTTATCCTTGGAAAAGGGTGTTAATTGTAAAAAAGAAAAAAGTTCCACAATGATTTGGTGGGCCCCTGTAGTAACTATGAGGACCCCCTAGGGGTCATGGGCCCCATGTGGAAGACCCCTGGTCAGAGGCGTATTTACAATAAGGCGAGGGCAGGCGTCCGCCTGTCCAAATCCATTTCTGGCCTGGCCAAAATCCATACAATGAGAAAAAAAGGACAAAAACAAGACCTGAGAACTATTAATGGACAGCTGATTGTCCGTTGCGGTAGAGCGCGGCCCTCAATCACCCATTGGAATGCCTTTCAGCCTTTGTATCCTACTCGTCTGGCAGGTATATCTCTTTGAAAACCTTTAGTGCTACGATTGTGCGCGGGGAGACGACAATTAACACATATCTTGCCTGCCCAAAACGTAATTCCTGGATACGCCACTGCCCCTGGTATTGGCTAATACTATTTTTTGATATCAGAGCCCAGCTACAAATACTTTTATGCTTCATTTATGATCTAATTTGACAATATTCTGGAGCAGGAGCAGAGCGAGGAATGTAATGAGAACTGGGATAGGCCCAGGGGTCAGTCCGGGAGGTCTCAGGTGAGGAAACACCCCTACCAAAAGTCAAAAAAGATTCTTCTGACCACTTTAAAAGTTTAAGAAATCAACTCAGAATGTTTTAAAACATACAAAACAATTCTAATAGTATGAAAATCGGACATTAACTGGCTGGCATACTGTTCTGGGAGGTCCCAAATAGATGACCCCCCCAGAAACGGGGTGGGGGTCGGGAAAATTTTAGCACAAAAATCCTACGGGAGCTGTTTTTTTGACGCCTCGTACCACACTATAAGGGGTTGATACTATGGCAGGTAAATAAAATGTTGGGGCATGTGGAGTTTGCTTTAGAGTTTCCCAAACTGCAAGTGCACATAATGAGTGAGGAGTCTGCTATAACACAACACGAGATATATAGCTACTAGCTAGATACTGTAGCTATAAACACTATTCCCAGTCGGTGGACTTCAAACTAAGATATTTTTTTCTTTTTTATTATATATATATCATTCTCTGGTATCGGTATTCAGTATCGGCTAACACAGAAATTGTGTTATCGGGATCAGATCGGAATTGAAAAATGTAAGGCCTAAAAACCTTGAGTTTTTTGTGTGCGTTTGACTCCCCCACGCAAGGCACAAACGGACTCTGTCCAGGCCTTTACTCATTAGTGCCTGAAACTCATATAGAAGGCAATATAGAAGATACACACCTTCCCTGGCCAAGCGGGGATTGCCTCTTGGATGAGCAGTAGAAGTTTGGTCTCAGGCTGGAGAGGAGACCGGGGTTTGAAATTAATCCCGGGTAGGACAGATAAGTTATGGATTGCAGCCTGTATTGGTCTCGACCAGTTTAAATGTCACAAAGTACCTTAAAACACAGTCAGTTTTACTTGAATGCTGCATACTGCATGAATTTGTCTCCTCTGTATTCGACTAATATATTGTATGCTGTGTTGTAGAATCTGCCAATTAGTATTGTTTCGCCACACTGGAGTTATTCATCTATTTGCAGTTATTTCTCATTATATGCAGCAGGTTATCCATTTTTATTTTAACTTTGGGGTTTTTGCTGATTACTTTGGGGCTACGTACAAATGACTTTTGACTGCATGGTGTTGTTCCCTAATGTTGTTTATTTTACCAATTATATTGTGCTCATACAACTATTTGAATGGTGTAGCACAATTCTGTAAATCAAAACCAAATGGTGTGCAGTGAGTTAGTGACTCCTTGCCCGTATTACAGAAAATCATTGGTTTGCTGGATAAATAATTTTACAACAAATAATTTATGGCAAATCAAGTCATCTCTGTTAATTTGTCAATACTCTAGCCAGCTTATTCCAAAGTTTATGTTTTATTTTTCACTTGGTCTTCAGTGTTAGAAGTGCATTGGGGGCCTGGGCCGTGGCTCAGCGGTCCAGGCACCTTGGCTGGTAATCCAGTCTGGCAGTGTGCCGCGGGTTCGACTCCCGATCCCGACGGCCTTTACTGCATGTCATCCACCCATCTCTCTCCCCATTTCCTGTCAGCCTACTGTCTGTCCCTCCATAAAAAATATAAAATAAAGGCGAAAGCCACAAAAAAAAACATTAAAAAAAGAAGTGCATTGGGCTCCACATTCCTATTCATTGTACTTAAAAAGAAATCACATGGTCACAATCCTAAACGCATTTTATATAAAGGTGAACAATATGTCTGAAGTGAGTGTTTCAGTGCTCAATGGCAGAATACAAAGATAATATCCACGTGCCTTGGACTCATTTTGTTTTCCTAAAGACACTGTTTGAATAATGTTGGAAAAAAGTATAGTAGAGCATTTTATATACTTATGTAAAATGTTATCACTTTTGGAGGAAAATAGGGGAGGGTGATGCCTTTTTAATTTTAGTCAGAGGGAGGGTGAGCTAATTGTTTTTCAAGTCCAAGGGAGGGTAATCCAATTTTGATAATAATATAGTCTGTGTTTTATATAGGTCTACATGTTTTACTACAGCTTTTGTTTTTATTCAGTCGAACTTTGTCTAATGATACCCCTCCGTTGCTTTCACTTGGTACTTCCCAACGCTGGCTATGCGAGGCTAGTTTCTCATTGTTCCTCCTATGTGTCAAGTATTGTGATTGGCCTATCCACACACACACACACACACACACACACACACACACACACACACACTTTTTTGCCCCAACATTTTATTTACCTGCCATAGTATCAACCCCTTATAGTGTGGTACGAGGCGTCAAAAAAACAGCTCCCGTAGGATTTTTGTGCTAAAATTGATTTTAGGTAAACTGGGCGTGTGCAACACACACACACACACACACACACACACACACACACACACACACACACACACACACACACACACACACACACACACACACACACACACACACACACACACACACACACACACACACACACACACACACACACACACACACACACACACACACACCTCTGCCCCAATTCTTTCAGAACGGCCTGTTATAGCGACACCATGAGGCAAATTTACACATTTTTACCTATAACTGCACCAATCTGCGTGAAACGTTGCATGTAGAGATCCGATCACGTTTTTGGGGGCCGATACCGATCACCGATTTTGTATTAATTAATCGGCCGATACCGATATTTTTTAATATTATTAGATTATTATTTTTTTTACTTTACTTATAAAAAAACCTGGCAACCCGCGGCCATTTTCCGCTAATCTGAGCCTGCTGGAGGGGCTCCCATCATCCCATGCACCCTCGAGAGAAAAAAAAGGAAAAGAATTGCAGCCTACCAATGTTCGTGGAGCAGGAGCTTGATCACCTCCTCCTCCTTTTCCCAATCCCAATAAATCCAAAAGTAGTGTGCTGTTCCTGCCAAAGTGTATGCTTAACTTCAGCTCAACAGCGAGCTAAACTCCAATTCCCCATAGAAAGAATGACAGAATCGTGATGTAAAGTTCCTTTACTGATAGCTCTGGTCCATAGCCTTCTACTGCTTCTACGATTCTGCCCTGCAGTATAAGGCTATGGGACTATCAGTTTTAAATCTCAAATGGAAATCAGACCAGCCTCTCCTCTTTTGTGGAAATCTCACGAACGTTTGACCTACTCACCAATACAAAGATGGGTTGTGTCAATAGAAAGCCTACTTTCCTTAGTGGACGCACTGAGCCCCCCACCACACGTATAAACGGTACTTTTTGGCCAGAAAGGGATTTTTTTTCACCGGAGGATAAATATTCTCTATGAGGCAGTTCTCTGGGCAATATCGGTGGAAACAAAATCCCTTTTTGGCCAAAAAGTACCGTTTATACGCGTGGTGGGGGGCTCAGAGTGCGTCCACTAAGGAAAGTAGGCTTTCTATTGACACAACCCGTCTTTGTATTGGTGAGTAGGTCAAACGTTCGTGAGATTTCCACAAAAGAGGAGAGGCTGGTCTGATTTCCATTTGAGATTTAAAACTGATAGTCCCATAGCCTTATACTGCAGGGCAGAATCGTAGAAGCAGTAGAAGGCTATGGACCAGAGCTACTTTACTGAGTGGTTCTTCATCTTTTACAAGGTCATGGAGTAAAAACTGAAACAAACATAAAATACAATACAACATGCATGAGTTCAGTTGTCCCGTTCTTAATTTTACAGTAGCTTGTAAATACAATCCTTTTTAATCCAAATGACCATGAAATCCTTTTTTTATTATGCATGAAATTGACATTCACAAGTTCACAACATGAAATACAACACTTCCATAAGAGTCCTAACTTACAGCATTGCCTCCTGGTGAAGGTATGTAGAAAGTGAGAAAGAAAAGCATCACATGTTGCACAGAGAAGTAGTGGGTGCACTCTCTGTGCTGTCTCTAACGCCAGGGCTCCACCGGACGCGTTGCGTCTCCGTCGCGTGCGTCAAAAAACGCACCGGTTCAATTTTAATGCACGCGTCACGCGTCACGCATCGCAACGCGGGCAGTGGAGCCACCCTTCATTGATTAAAAAGGGAACATTCCCTGACGGTGACGGAGACGCGACGCTGCCGCGCCCGGTGGAGCCCTGGTGTTACACAAATGATGTTTGCAAGCCCACACAGCTGATTACTATCCAGTGAGTGCAATCATCTAAACTCACACACCTGCCTTAACTAGGCCAAATGTCACAGTGACCTCTTCTAATCAAGAAGGCATTTCAATATAAGGGTCCTTAAGTCTTTCAAAAATAAAGCCTTTCTAAACATAACGTTTTACAATATAAAGGACATTATAAAACAACAAGTAGTGTGAATACTTCCACAGCCTAATTACTAGGATAAACTATCAGTCTTCTCCAAAATCTTTGTCATTACTCAGCACGTGTTGATAACGGCATTGTGTGCGTCACACCAAAAGTGGTGACCTATCCTGTACATTAGAACAAGTAAGACGCGTAAACGCGGGAAGCGAACGAAGCTGTTGTGGCAGTCTGACACACACACACACACACACACACACACACACACACACACACACACACACACACACACACACACACACACACACACACACACACACACACACACACACACACACACACACACACACACACACACACACACACACACACACACACACCTCTGTATCGTTCCAATTTCAGTTCGTAGTTGCCCTCTGGTGGCGGGCGGGTGGTGTTACAGCGTGACACACACACACACAGACAAACTGACACACAGACAGACAATTTTGGCCATCTTCTATAGTTAGTGCTCACTTCGTTCGCAATCATCACGCAATCCTCACCCCTACACAGCTGTCATTAATTAATGTACTTGATTGCCTATGCGTTCAAGTTATATAGGGTGAAAACAATGTGGATTATAGTTTGCTGGTCAATTTGAGAAAAGAACCGAGAGTGCTATACTTCTCCCAGTAAGCGGTGCAGAACCGAGAGAGTGAAACATTCTTTTGGATGTAAACTGCGCAGCTTTTAGCTTTTTTGATCGGATTTGCGGATCGGTGAATTTTGCAGGATCGATCGGAGCATCTCTAGTTGCATGCACACTCCCTAGAGGCCAAGGAAAAACCTTTGACCTGCATTTTTAACATCTGCCTTTTATAGCGCCACCAGGAGGCCAACTTTTGTAAAACACATTTTTTATTATTACTCCTCTAGATTCTGTTCAAAAATCCCGCAAATCGTTACACAGTATCTCTATAGAGCGTCGCAGTCCCGCCTCCTACACTGGACCAGGAAATGAAACCCAATGCATTTTTCCCATAGACATTTCTTAAAGTATTTATTTAAAGACGGTTACGCCGCGGACAAAGCCAACTCGAGTCGTGACAACTCATAACACAAACAATATTTTGGACCAAACAAATAATTACAAAGAAGAAAAACAAAAAAAGTGTTGTAACCTGCCGTTTTTTTCTTCTTTCTAATTATTTATTTGGTCCAAAATATTGTTTGTATTGTCATGAGTTGTCACGACTCGAGTTGGCTTTGAGCGCGGCGTAACCGTCTTTAAATAAATACTTTAAGAAATGTCTATGAGGAAAATGCATTGGGTTTCATTTCCTGGTCCAGGGTAGGAGGCGGGACTGCGACGCTTTATAGTCATGTGCTCGAGATGGATCTGTCCGATATTTCATATTCCATCCTAATTGGCTAACATTGGCTCCCAAGGTTTCTCTCTCTCTACTCTGCCGATGCGAACTAAAATAAAAACCAAAATCAGTAAGGCGAATCGTCTGAGGAGCATAAAGGCGCACAGCAAAGTCCATGGCAATCCTAGTCAGTAGTTTGAGATACAAACGTTGAATAGAGGAAGGGAGCGCTGCCGTGGTCCTTTGTTTGTTGAACTGAATACAGGTGAGGTTTAATTATGAATTTATGGGACCCTGACGAAGGCTGATTGATTTTGTGTAATGATATTTGCCATGCCTTAAAACTTAGTGCCTTGGATTTGACTTTTGGGATTTTGTTCTCTTGCTCTCCTCATTCAAACGAATTACCTTTCAGCAAGCAGGCACAAGCTCCAAGAACAAGGCGACACGAAGGCAGTGTCACACTACATGTTCTGCAGTTTATTAAGCACACACAGAGAATATATACATTTGACTACGTGACCGGAAGACGCGAGTCAGGACTGATATAGAAGTATGCAACACAGGGACAGGAATAGATAGAATAACATGATGTTCTAGCAAGCGGATGACAGTTGTACTTCAACAGTGACATCTTGTACACTTGCAGTAATAATAAATAGTTATGTCCCTCACAGCAGTACTATTTCTCTTTCGAATGTATAGCAAAGTTGTGGCGATAGACTACTAATGACACACTTGAGCCAACAAATAGCAAATCAGGATTCACTCCGAAACTGAAATCATAATATGTGTGTGTGAGTTTACAATCATGTTTATAGAGCTCAACTGTGTGATGCCATTTTCGTCTTTGTAGACAATCCCACCTATCATTGTAGTGCCGTCCACGTGCTTGACGATGGTGTTGGAGTTATGTGTGGCTGTGCACTCATGCGTGTAGAGGGAGTAGAGGAGAGGGGCTCGGCACGCATCCCTGGGGTGCTCCAGTCAGTGTAGAAGTGCATGCAGGGGGTCAGAGTGATGTTGGCCATTCTCACTATACCTGATGTCAGGTTTGACAGGACGTCTAGTATCCAGTGGCAGTCGCACATGCTTGGGTGTAGCTTGCTTGGGACAGTGGTGTTGAATGCCGAGCTGTAGTCCATGAACAGCATACGTATACAGGACATATTTATCCCTTCAGCTGCTTGTTATCCATGTGCAAGATGACAGTGGAGAGCCATGGCAATAGCGGCATCAGTGGATCTGTTTTGACGGTATGATAGTATACTGAAGTTGGAAGAGTGATTGATTCCAGGCAAGCTGCCACTGTTCTTTCAGCATAAGCACAGGGTTGTCAACTCACTCCGGGAGGGGCAGAGCACATTCTTCTTGTGTGCGAGAGAGAGTATCTGCTCACGGAGATAAAGTTGATCCGAAGACAGTCAGCAAAGCCAATGCCTGGCTGAGACAGCTGAATTTATCTGGTAATGATGTCCAGCAGGTGAAAATTCAAGTTCTGTGATCTTTCAGTGTTTCCAGCTTCCAGTTTGTGCAGCTCTGCAAACTATGTCAGCCACAATGTTGAACTATTAACTCCTGGACATTAACCCTTCCCTATTCCCAGAGGCGTCTGGGAAAAATGTGAGGCCCTGTGCGAACATTACTGAACTGAACTGAAGATCGCAGTCCCGCCTCCTACCCTGGACCAGGAAATGATTCGCCGTTCATTTTCCTCATAGACATTTCATAAAGTATTTATTTAAAGACGTTTACGCCGCGGACAAAGCCAACTCGAGTCGTGACAAATCATGACAACAAACACAATTTTTTGGGCCGAACAAATAATTAGAAAGAAGAAAAAAACGGCAGGTTACAACACTTTTTTTGTTGTTTTTCTTCTTTGTAATTATTTGTTTGGTCCAAAATATTGTTTGTGTTGTCATGAGTTGTCACGACTCGAGTTGGCTTTGTCCGCGGCGTAACCGTCTTTAAATAAATACTTTAAGAAATGTCTATGGGAAAAATGCATTGGGTTTCATTTCCTGGTCCATGGTAGGGGGCGGGACTGCGACGCTCTATATGAAAGCCTTTTATGTTTATACTATTGGTATTTCTAACAGGTGCTGCCAATAACTAATTATCTTGCCAGTCAGTTGTGCATATGGTATATCTAGGTCATATCAATTTAAGCAGCAGAGCAGCTCTCCTTCTCACTCTAGTCTGCACACACTGACTGACCAGCTAGTTTATGCCTAGGCCTACTTTAACACATAATATGACAAACTTTGGATTTATTTCTTCAAAACGAGCAGAAGCAATGAGGTAAGTGATTCACACATTCAGGTGGGCAGTGGGTGTTAGTTATTGGATCAGGATGAACTGCGAAACAAAAGAACAGTGTGTGGCCTGACTTACTTACTTACTTACTTAGGCCTTTAAATTCCCTGAGGAACATAGGCCATTGGTGAGACTCCTCCATCCCCTTCGGTCTTGTGCCCTCCGCTCCAGTTGTTACCATGACAGCCCTTGCGCCTTCATCTCCTGTTCTGTGGTTCTAGGGTGGCTCTAGGCCTTCCTCTCTTCCTCTTGCCTTGCGGGCTCCATGTTAGTGAATGTTTTGTTATTGATTTCTTATGTCTTCGCAGTGTGTCCTATCCATGTCCATTTCCTCCTCCTGATCTGTGCTTCTATAGTGTCTTGACTAGTGAGGTCCCACAGGTTGGCATTGGATATTGTGTTGTGCCAGTAGATTCCTAGTAGGCGTCGGAGGCAGCGATTGAAGAACGTTTGTATTTTGTTGAGTATGTTAGTAGTTATTTTCCAGGTTTCTGAGCTGTAGAGTAGGGTGTATTTGACATTTGAGTTGAAGATTTGCAGTTTGGTTTTGCGTGATATATCTTTTGCTTTCCAGATTCTATTTAAGATGTTGTATGTGGTCCTTGCTTTCCCAATTCTGGCACTGACATCCTCCTCCGTTCCTCCGTCCACAGCAATTATGCTTCCTAGGTATGTGTAACTGGCTACCTCCTCTAGCTGGTTTTGGTCCATGGTTATTGTAGAGTTGTTCTTATTGTTGATCCGCATTACCTTCGTTTTTGCTGCATTGATTTTGATCAATGCAGCCGCTGTTGTCTCCAGTTTGGATGATTTTTCCTGGATCTGATGGTGTGTGGCCTGAGCACTGTGCTAAACATTGTGACAGGCGTGTGGAGAGAGAGAGAGAGAGAGAGAGAGAGAGAGGCCACTTCAGAGAATTGACAAATTCGTTTTAACTTGGTTGGAGGACCGGCTCTCCCCATGTGCAACATTGCAACTGTGACGGGGGGACGACGGGCAACTTCACAGGGAATATGTCCCGTTACAGTCCCGTTCCTCTTTTTGTTGAGAAACCGCAGCTCAGCGAATACAATATAGCTGCAGCCTGCTGCTGCTAATATGAATATCACCTTCCTCCTGAATACGGCCTCGCGCTGCAAATCCAAATCAACATAGCCTACTCTTCTTCACATGACCGTCAGCTGCAGACATCATTTTTCGGTTGTCTCGACACGAGGCCCCACGGCTGATTGGGGCGCGGTTGGATCGATGCTTTTTGCAATTAATCTATCAAATGAAACTCTCAGCGAGGTCTTGAACTTTCCCGCTGCCGGGCTGCCCCACGCACAGTCGCACACGATCCACCATACACATGATCACCACTGCTCTTGATATGACGCAGACACGCAATGTCAGCGAGTAGGCTACAAAATGTGAAATATCCATGCATCATGTAAGCAAAACTAGATTTTAGGACGCAGACACGCAATTTCAGAGAGTACTAAATGTGAAATATATAAACATGTCATGTAAGCAAAACTATAGATTTGAGGTCTCAGATGGAAAGTCATTGTTAACATTTATAAGCCTATTAAAAAGGAAGGGGGGGGGGCGGGGGCAGCAGGGGGGGGTTGGGGGGGGGGGGATGGGGGGCGGGTGACGCTATAATAGGCCAATGTGAAAAGGGTGCCATTTCTTCTTGTGCCTTTGATGGCAAGTGGAGGATTTGAGGCATTCTGTTCCAAAAATATGTTTTGCAAAAATCCACCTCTTGGTGGCGCCATAACAGGCCAATGTGAAAAGGGTGGGATTTATTCCTCAGCCTAGTAGAAAAATGCGTGAAAGAATTTAGGTAAATTTCAAGCTGCGTTCATGATTTGAGGATTTTTGTTCAAAATGGGCCAATCCTGCAAACCTTGGAAGCCAAGCCAATTAGGATGGAATATGAAATATCAGACAGATCCATCTTGAGCACATGACTATAGAGATACTGTGTAACGATTTGCGGGAGGAGTAATAACAAAAAATGTGTTTTACAAAAGTCGGCCTCCTGGTGGCGCTATAAAAGGCAGATGTTAAAAATGCACGTCAAAGGTTTATCCTTGGCCTCTAGGGAGTGTGCATGCAACGTTTCACGCAGATTGGTGCAGTTATAGGTAAAATGTGTAAATTTGCCTCATGGTGTCGCTATAACAGGCCGTTCTGGAGAAATTGGGGCAGAGGTTCGTCGTTGGCATCATAGGAGTGTGTGTGTGTGTGTGTGTGTGTGTGTGTGTGTGTGTGTGTGTGTGTGTGTGTGTGTGTGCAAAGTTTGCCATCAACCGGGTTAGCGGTGCCGGAGATTTGCTGTTAACGGACGGACGGACGGACACACGGACAGAGTGTAAAACATACTCTCTCCCCATGCCTTCGGCCTGGTGGAGACAATAAATAAAGGTAGCAAAAATAGCAGCTCTACAAGGTCCTGAAGCATCGTGATTGCGCATTGCGATTTGACATATGATGAAGGAATTAAGAGATTAATCGGCTGCATTACCTGTCCTGTGTGTTCAGACTCCACCAGCTGCATTACTGAGTGCAGTGTTTTCAGACAGTCTGTCAGATTAATAAAAAATAAATTGATCATCAAAGCTTTCTGGCTTGTTCATGAAAGAGCACATACAGTCAGGCCAGCTGTTTGCTGCTTGGTGACATTTTCCTTCATCTATTAAGGCCTGAGGTCAATTCTACAAGCGTCTTCTAAATCAGTTTTCTGAAAAATGTATGTTGTTGCGATATTAGTGTTCAAACTTTTTCAGGTCAATGACCCCCAAAATTGGGGCACGGTGGCAGAGTTGGTAGTGCTGTCGCCTCACAGCTAGCTAGAAGGTCCTGGGTTCGATTCCCACGGGGGACGCTGTGGGTGCTGGGGGCATGTCCCCTAGGGTAAGTACCCTCACAAAAAACATGCAGTGGTCTCAAAATTGCCTCCTCCTGGCCAGCCAGGGCGCCTGAACCCAGCGGAGGGTGTGTAGAGCCCTGGATTACATTACATAATTGACACTGGTGAGAAAAAGAAAAAAAAACTCCCTTCCTGTCCCTGTTTTTTATACCTTCTGATGCTGCTGTTCATTAATCCAATATGTTGTATTGTATGTATTATATACCTTACTGATGAATTGAGCAGAATGGACTACAATAGAAACACAAGCCTTGGGTTTTTTTGTGTTATAGTTTTAGCATAACCTTTGACTGTCACTGTACTGACCTGTACTGTTAATAATAGTGTTAATAAAGTAATCAATCAATGGGGGGAGAGAAAAAATAAACTGCTTAAGTTCCAATGTTGTGCCTGCAGGTTCCCCAACAAGAAAGGAAATGAGTCACCAAAAAAAAGGTGTTCATTCTCCAGGGAGAATGAATTTGTGCTCAGCAAGTTGCATGGCAATCTGGGCAAAGGATTTTGTGACATCTCGTGCAAAGTTGTGGCTTAAAGGTGTCCCTAGGGTTTAAGGTCCTGGGGGTCACCAAAATCTATAGCGTGCATGTACTGCACAGCCAATCCGATGCAGCCCCTGCAAAATGTACATTTCAAGACATTGTCCCCACCGACAGTGAGACTAAAATGACCAGGAATCATTTATATAAATTAACAACTCAAACAATGTAACTGCTTGTGTCCTCCTTTACACTAATAAGCCGCTCCAGAGCTTCTATCTCCTCTCACACATTAAGCCTGATTTATGCTTGGTTGTGTGTGCTGCGTCGCGCACCAAAAATAGCCGATCTGCAAATAGCTCATTATGTGTGGCAGACTCGCAGTACGACTTGTTTAACTCAACCTTACAATTATAAATGGACATTTATTTAAGTACAGTACATGGCACATGTAAGGTGACAGCGGAAATCACCCTCAATAATTCAACCAAGACGTAATCTCAATGTTCACTGCTTTGGCTTAATATGCTGGAGCAGTCATTGTTTACAATTACAATCCATGAAGCTGTCACTTCCACTCCTGCCTGGAGATAGACTTCTCCTTTAGAGGAGGCGGAGATAGTTGAATTACGCAGACAGCGTCTCATTTCCGACTGATGACTTTGCCAGCAGTATGAAGTGACGCGCAATCAAACGAAGGTCAAAGTTGAGAATCTGAATCGTGCAAAACTAAGATAAGTGCAACTACAAAACATTATTCATGAAGGAGGAAAACAAAAACACATTGGATTCTGACATGCTCAGAATGAACATTTCCCTGCATGCACTTGTTTGGGTTTTTGACCTCAATCTAATCTTATTTGATGGCACCCATTTTAACGCACAGGGCCATTGAACACAGATCCTCTTCAGCGCATGTCTACTATATATACTATATACTAGCACAACTGACATCAAGATGGAACAAAGAGTTCCTGGGGGGGCACGTTGCTTGGTTGAAAACGCAGATGTCAAGACAGTGACACCATGGGCACAAATATGTGGTCGTGGAATTCTCCCAAATGTAATAACAGGTCTAATACCATCACTTACAAGGAAAAAGAAAAAATATCCTGTCTTATAATGGACCCAATGTAGTCATCATTTAATAACGAGCTCTAGTTAATACAGTAATTTTCAGTTATTTATAAAATCCACAGACAGACCTACTTTCAACCTGCCATCCCTATTTTTGGCATGTTACAGGGTTTAAAGCTTTACCTGTACAACTTCAAAATGATTAAACAGCAAACTACTGTACAGTAAAAGCGTATGTTCTGTTGTGAGCTTGCAGATCGGCTATTTTCGCTACTTCTGTCATACGAATAGGGCATTCACTTACAACATACAAATATGAAATATGATGATAAGACGTTTTCCTGCTCAACAGTCACGATATCGTATCTGCACTATTAAAGAAATACTGTATTTGATTTGCATTACTGGGAACGGTGCATTAAATGTTCATGATTTCAATATTTAATGGATGCTCACATTTATGCACGAGTGCATGAGATGGTACAATTTAAAAACAAAAGCACAGCACATTCCTAAACAGGCAGGAGAAGGCAGAATATTTTTCCTGGGTTACATTCTAGTCGTCTCTGTGATTTCAGCAAAAAAGACAAAACCTTGCTTTGCATTCAGTAAAAAGTTTTACCGTGTCCTACTGTACTGTGTTGTTCCCAATCGTGTAACTGGAGCATTGAAGACTGGTAGAATCACTGAGCTCTGAATCCATATAATTAGCCGTTTGCTAAGTCCCACCCAAGACCGTTCTTAGCCAATACCACGTTAGCGACGGTTACTAGGTAAGGATGCTGGTCACGCTTTCAATGCTGGTCAAAATGGTTAAGCAGTGTCAATAAATATATTTGCTGTAGCATGTGTGGACCTCAGAAAGAGGGTTTGTTTTCTTACCTTGTTATGAGCAAACTAGTCCATTCCATGAATTATTTCGCTCCGTTTTGCAGTTTAATAGTAAATATTAGAAATAAAAACAGGCTCTCATTGACTTCCATTGTAACGGGGAAACAGCTCTCAAAGTCACTCTTTAGCACATAATCGAACACAACAAAAGCTGATTCTGACCGTTTATGATATCAGGTAAACTCACTCGCCGTTTTATTTTCGTCTTTTGATAGATTTATAAAGTAACTATTTTGGTTGGAGAGTGAAGCGGTTCTGGGGTGTTCCCACTCTCGTTTGTAAACAAGTCGCCACGCTGTTTGAGATGCACCCAGCTGCAGCCTCGCAGACATTTCTCCTAAAGTGTCTCCCGTCGCTAATGTGGTATTGGCCAAGAACGGGCTTGGGTGGGACTTAGCGAACGGCTAATTGATCACGCTGAAGAAGGCTATTATTACTACGATATACAGCAGTGGTTCCCAAACTTCTTCATGTCAAGGACCCCCAAATCAACATTTATTAGGCCACAGGCCCCCCCATTTGAAAACATATGCCAGTGACCCTGATAAGGGAGGATTTGTACGGCTCTAGCAGTGATTCCGAAACATTAATTTCATGGACCTCCAGTTTCACACGCATTGACAGATGAGTCTTCACGTAACTCTGTTTACTCAGAGAGGCCATTGGCTAAACCCCAACTCTAACCCTAGCGTCCCGATTTTGGGTCTAACATTCGTCGCAATGCAACTTACTGTGCGGTTGTATATCAGCTACTTTCGGCAAAGACATTTACAGTAGTGTACAGTGAAAACAGGAAGGAGACTCAGCCTATAGTACAGCGGCGTCGAGTCCGGGAGTGCTTGAGGGCTGAAGCACCCACTGACACAATGGGCGTGTTCGGAAATAGCGCACTGAGTGCACTGTGCAATGCAAACTAATAGGCGAGTGCACTCCCGCACTTGGGGGCGGGGCAGGGGGGCACCCACTGCCGTTTTAAGAACTCTCCGCGCCTGCTATAGTATAGAGCCCTTGGGAATCTGGTCTATAGGTACAGTATGCATGTGCTGCGCTGAATTTGTGGGTATACTATATGATGTCCTGTGAAGTTCACTGTGGGAAGCAACCGAGAGGCACGTTCCGCTGACTAGACGGAAACAAACTCTGCCTTAGGAATATTCTCTGCTTTGGTGCTAGAATTAGTGTCAGTATTAATTAATTTATACACAGGCTACAACAAAGACCTAAAACACAGCCTAAAGAATAGACCTTTTCACACTTAACAAACATCAGGTTTATCTTCTGCTATGTGTGTGTGAATATCAGTACTGTATGACAGGAAATAATCTTGGACCTAAGCTGCTATTCTCTAACAACGCAATTCCACCCACATATCTAATCATATCTCTATACACCACATGGAAAGAGGCTCTTAGTGGCTTTTAGTTTTGAATAAATTCATAAACAATAAATTATATCCTGTCTACGATAGAAGGTCACATCGTGCTCAGGAATGGTGTTTGTTACCTTTTTTATATTTTTTATATAACAGTCTAAATAATATTGGGTAGAAATGTTTGAGTTTCACACAAATATTTTCACAGACGAGAACACACAAACATCCAGTGTTTTGAGAAAACAAAATACTCGATTCATTTATTGAGGGTGAAAACCACTTTTCTGCATTTTAACAGCAGTTGTTTTGCTCCTCAGACACACGCACCAATTGGCTACATTCCTCAGTGTATATGCAACGAGGATCTCCTACAAGAGAATGCCAGCCCACACATTTATCCAAGTGGCATTATGCAGATTTTTTTCTCGCTAGCTTTGCAAAGCTTGTCATGCGCTGAAAAATGAAAAGGGATCGAGCGGACATTTTTCAGAACACGTGGCCTGCCCATCTCGTACATTTCAGACGAGTAACGGGATAGATGGGTATGCTAGGCTGGTCTTGGGGTACACCCACCATGCCATCTACTATAACACTAACACCCTTAAGCTAAGAGCTCTGCAGTCGCTCGCTTCTTGCTGGCAGGGACTAAACATCCTGGAGGTGATTCCTGCCCGCCTGCCAACGGTCAATTAGGAAAGCCATCAGGATTCGTCTTCATCTGGGGGTCATTCCGGTAGCTCCTCTTACCTTGCAATTTCCCCTGATGGGAGTTTTATCATCGGGCTGCTCTGCATATTTATAGAGCTTCTCAAATACAGGTTGGGTAGCGTTCAATTATAAAACAGCACCGTGGCTCAGGACTGTGCACTCTGCTGCAAAGGTGAGCATGAGGACATAATACAGCACCGTGGCTCAGGACACAGGAGTGTGCACTCTGCTGCAAAGGAGAGCATGAGGACTTAAGACAGGTATCAAGAGAAGAGAACTAGGAGGACATGTTTGATGGGAGAACTGGGTCAGTGAGAAAACGGATGGGTATAGGGCCATGTGTCAAAGAAGTGTCTTCTGGAATTACATGTGATGGGACTCACCTGGTTAAATCGACAGAGAAAGGATACTTAATTAATTTGTTAATTATACCGAGGCTCACTACACACTGGGCCAATTCTATCCACTGTCTGCTAGACGATTTCGCACCTGGGTCCAGTTTAGCCTGGCTAATAAGCCAGACCAAATCAGCCGTTGGCAAAAAAAAATTGCCTGTCGGCGGATTACGGTCTGGAGAGGCTCAATTGTACACCCATTTCCTACACCAGAGAACTGGTGTGGCCAATCGGGACACGGTATGCAATATGGGCGGGCTTTGGTACATTGACGTTCAATGCTTGAGACCTTTGACTGACAGTAGCTCTGACCAATTGCGTCAAAGAGAAAATGTTTGAACCCGCCCCCCGGGAAACAAGATCCATACACAGCATCTCCAGACTCAAATACCACACGACAGTGTGATTTGAGTCTGGCTTATTAGCCAGGCTAGGTCCAGTTCACTTGCATCCATCCCTCACTCGCCACATCTTTCCATAGCACTTCCCCTATTTGTGTACTCCTTCACTTCCTTTCATTTGACTCCATCTCTGCCTCTTTCACTCCGACACACACACACACACACACACACACACACACACACACACACACACACACACACACACACACACACACACACACACACACACACACACACACACACACACACACACACACACACACACACACACACACACACACCATTAATGCACTTGTACACAGACATGCATACAGTACAGACATTTCCTCAAAAATCATACTGCGGCTCAACAACAAACATGAAAATGCAACAAATGCAATTTGCATTGTAAGAACACGCCACAAATCTCCAGAGACTGGCTGAGCTCGTTACTTATTGCCTCTAAATAGTAGGAGTCTGTGGGGGTACGTAGTGTAGCTTGGGAAAAAAAGGTGCATGGGCTCCGTCTCTGCTGGCAGCACGTCAGCAGAAAAAGGTAGAGTATGAACTTCTCAAAGGATAATGATGCAGCCTTGGTTGAGGGACTTGCAGTGTGGATTTAGTCTTACCAGCTGAAGTGTCCCTCTCATACTAATTAAAAGTTAAAAGAATAGCGGGTGCTGTTGTTTTTTGTAGTGCTTTCTATTAAAGGTGTGTTTGCTTTATTCACGCAATTAGAGAGAGGGGAAGGAGAGCAGAGATGTAATTTGATTTGGCTAAGAACCCCTTTGGAAAGAAAACAAAGACATAGGCCATGGTGTGTAAGGAGTATTGCACCTCCATCCAACCGCAATAAATCCTATTCCAAAAATCAGAATTTCATTACCGCTCCTAAGACTCCCAATTAGTATTTTATTGGAGCTTCTGTCTTTACAGCGCGTGTTCAAAGCCAACTAAACCAATGAGGGTGAGCCAATTGTTTGTTTAACCTCCCCTGTGTGTCTGTGAGCTGCTCTGTTGTACTGCTGACCTGACGTGTTTGCTTTTGAACAGAGTATACCGACCTGTCCCCTGGATCCAGTTCAATCCTCTCAGATCCATTTTTATAAAAGGAGGCCGTATAAATAGACTGTAAACTGGTACTGCATGGAAGTTGTTGCCCTACTAACCCAGTGGAGTGAGTAAAGTTCATTAGCACAAACTGTATTATAGTGATTTGGCACACTTGTTTTCCAGTAAATATTTTCTCTAGGCCTTCTTCTGGTTTAATTCCACCGAAGAATAATGTGGTGGCTCAGCCTTGTTTGCTCAGTAAAACGACACAGCAAACTCCAGAGTATTAATTGAACTCTGAGCCTGTAAACAGGGACTCGTAGAATCCAGAGGCTTAATTTAACGAGAAAGTGTACAAAAAAATGGACTGACGCGTAAAATCTGGAGGGTTAATTTAAGCCTGAGAATGTAAGGGTTAATTTTGTTAAATGAACACACAGAATAATTCTTATGGTCAGTCCAGACCAATACAGAGCCATTGCATAACGTTGCAGAGAACAGTTGCAGCGGCCTTAACAGGTTCAGTCCATCCGACGTGTCCACACGTCATAAGTAATCCAACCGACGGACTCAAAGGACGAGCACATCTTCAATGATATCAAACCAGAGAAGAATATTCTGAATTTTTGAACAGCAATGTCCGTGTCCGTGTTTGTGTGTGACTATGTGACCAGTACCAATGAGTACCAAAAGTGGCGCTGTTGTGCCAGAAACGGAGAGAGAGAGATAGTGCTGCATGTTGCCTGCTAATGAGAGAGAGAGAGAGAGAGAGAGAGAGACAGAGAGGGGGGGGGGGGGGGGATTTGCACCACTCGGTTCACACGGGTGTGATTTTTAAATTTTTGAGTGGGACTCCAAGGCCACCATATGCTTCGCTTTTCGTTCATGCGCGGTCCGGTCACTTCCTAGTTTACCGCTGCAGAAAGAATGCCTCGTCTCTCCTAATCCAGGCGCTCTCAGTGGTAAAAGTGGCCATGTCTTCCCTGCCCCCCAAGCTTCTATTTTGAAGGAATCCCGGCGCTGATTGTGTTAATTACCCCGTTGCAGGTCGCCGCATGTCATCTCATCGCGCCACAAGTGATTCTACTTGTTCACTCGCAAGCTACCCTATCAAACGTTTAACCAATCCGAGCGTGTACACTCGCATTAACGCTCCACATTTGACTGTGTAGCTAGAGAGCTAAATTATATCAATTGCAATTTTTTTCTTCAATGACTCATTTATAAATAGTCATTTTACAGCTGAAGCCAGTGGCCACTGGCCAACGTTTGGAAGTTGTTTATCGAGGGAGGAGGAGGGCCCGGTGAATCCAAGTGCCGTGTAAAGAGTAATGTGTGTATCCTTATGAGGACCACTTTGGGCCGGGGTCTGAACCGCCGTTATTCTTCAGCTCTATTGAATGATTACCCTCCGCGGTCACCCTTCATTAAACCACTAATGAAAGAACTAAGAACAGACACAATGAGCACATCTATGCTGAGAATGGAGTGTTTTGTGAACACATGCAGTTCCCTAGTTACAACATATGCAAGCCGGAGTCATGGAAACATCCCATCTCTACCGCTATCTCTAATCATAATGAACGTGATGACAGGGAGCAAAGGGTGAAGTTTGTGTGTGTGTGTGTGTGTGTGTGTGTGTGTGTGTGTGTGTGTGTGTGTGTGTGTGTGTGTGTGTGTGTGTGCACATGCGCGACTGCTCATGGCCTCGTGCGTGCGTGTGCAAAGTAAATGTTGTCGAAGCATACGTCCACGAAACATCCAACACAATAAAGCCCACACACTCACACTCCTCATTACAGAAGTCAGAGGAGCTACACTGCATGAATGATTAGAGCATCCTGTTGCATGTTATGTGTATCAGCACTGTGCAGCTTGTTGTTGGTGTGGAACACCTTGAGGTGCGTCTCGCCGAGCATAGAGAACACAGTTAGTCTCACGACCATGTCAAGAAACGGGAAGGCAGCGAGTTGTGTATATCCTCTTCAAAGCCACACGTGTTTAAATGTGGATACATAATAAACATGTGTGGCTTCACGCCAATTATATTCTGTTCATTTGACAGCCTAATATTATGGTGCATGCAGGAAATGTGGCAATTATTTCATAAGTTAGTCGATTTGCAGGAATGAATACATACGGTACATAATTGACTGCAATGACAAAAAAGATCAAATTAACATATTAAAATAAGCACTTTCAATCTGGTGTCCCTATTTTTGGGTATGTAAGTATGGGTAAAATAAATAAATAAATGACCGATTTTCACTGTTTGTCATAGGACGAATATATGAAGCTTAGGTGAATAAGACAGAGGGGTCTCTTGCCATAATGTATGGCCATAGAATTTGAAATATATTAACGTACATATATTAATGTGTCACAAACGTGCGGCGGACTCAGGATTTGGAATCTTTAACATGGAAATCAGGACATCATTTGATGGCTTATTTTAGCATGGAAAATCAGGACATAATTTGATGGCTATTATTCATAAATGAAGAGCAGAATAGATGCCAGGTCTTGTGGGAATGCAAATCATTTAGCAGCTACGTGTGTAATATGTATTAATGTTGCTTCGCCGGTGCAGGATACAGGGTGAAAAGTTCAGGGGTTTAATTTGCAGTGACCCCCTCAAGCCTCCCCTCCCCCGACTGATGTTAATACTCTGGCCTTGGCCGACAGGTTTGTCTGTCTCACATCGATTGGAAACAACGACCTAATGTGTTTATTGATGTGTTAAAGCACGCATGAAGATTAGTTATAAACAGATGATAAAGTACCTGTCAATGATCAATCCTTGCTTCCCTGAGATTAAAGAGAAGATTACGGACATTATGTATGCAATATGCATGCATGTGTATCACTTTATCTCACGCACGCACGCACGCACGCACGCACGCACGCACGCACGCACGCACGCACACACACAGAAGAGCCTAGCTAAACTACTTTCAACCTGGCATCTCAATTTGGCTATGCAGTAGGCGAAAAAGTTTAAAAAATTGGGCATTGCAGTGTGCGCATTGTAAGCTTGTAGATTACTAGAATTTCGCCGCCCTTCGGGCGGCTCATCCTAGTTCCGTTGCAGCGCAATGGGAAGAAGGAAATTGCGAGATTTGACAGACTCCACTTCATGTTTCAGCTGTGTTTTTAAACCCAGTATTGTGCCCTTCACATGTAGTAACGGATGGGTATGATTATTATTTGTTGTAGTTTATTTTCACATCAAAGCAAATTAAATGAAATTAAAATAAGCACACATGAAACTGCGTTTTACTGGATAAACTATCAGTGTTCTCCTAAATCTGTCAATCTTTGTCAACTCAGCACGTGTTGACAACGCATTGTAAACAGAAGCCGTGTGTGTGTCACACCAAAAGTGGTGACCTATAGAATCCTGTACATAGAAGCATCACGCAATCGTCACCCCTACACAGCTGTCATTAATTAATGGTCTTGACTTGATTGCCTATGCGTTCAAGTTATATAGGGTGAAAACCGTGAAATGCACAGGCTCAGCTGACATCGCGGCTGGCTGCCACTGCAGGCAACATGCACATTTCCAAGAAAGTTTCAGGGCACACTACTTTGTCTAACAATGTGGATTAAAGGTTGCTCACTTTTCTGCTGGTCAATTTGAGAAGAAATGTAAGGACTGGAAAGCTCTGTCTTTGTCTATCTCTCTCCCTTTCTCTCTGTCTCCCTCCCTCGCTGGGGTGAAGACGTGTGTGCTCTCTCTCTCTCTCGCTCTCTTCTCTCTCCTCCCTCTCTGGGGTGTGTGTGTGTGTGGGGGGGGGGATTAGTTGCGCTGCCTTCGACAGTGCTATACTTCTCCAGCAGCGGTGCAGAGCCGAGAGAGTGACACATTCTTTTGGATGTAAACTGCGCAACTTTGAGCTGTAAAGATCGGATTCTGTAGTCGCACCGGTGCTACAAAGTGAATTTTACAACTCGCACGGTGATATTTTAAGTCGCAAATGCGAGTACCTAGTCGCACTGTCGAGCCCTGTGTAGTGTAGTGCCATTTGCGCTGCATCGCGAGGCGATCCAAAATCCCCCCCCACGCATGCACGCACGCACACACACACACTGTACGTAGCTGTTTGTTGTTGCAGCGCGCGCGTGTGCGTGTAGTGTTGGTGTTGTTGTTCTTATCCATATATGCGCCTCGGTTTGTCCCGCTTGTACCACGCCAGGTGTCGACGCGGTTGTGTGTGCATTTTTTTAACTGTCCAAGTTAGAATCAGTGTGTGCGGTGTGTAGTTCTTCTTCGTCTACTTTTGGTATGTGTGTGTGTGGGTCACGTGGTGGGCTGTGAGCAAATGGGAGAGGGAATGTAGTGTTGCCAGGTCCGCGTATTGTAAGCGAGTGGTAGTGTGTGTAAGTAGCGTGTTGAATGGCATTGTTTCTGTGCTTGTTTTCATAGACGTGGCAACAAATTAGGCGGGGGTGTCGGTGCTTGTGGCGTGTTTGTGTTTATTATTGATATTGATATTGTGTGTGAGTCTGGACGGGAGCCGGCTTTAGTGGCAGTGCAATGACAATTGTTACGCGGGTGGTGTTGAGTGTGGGCGTGCGGCGCGACATGAGGAGATAGCCGTGGATCGACGCGGAGGGTAAGTCTGTGACGTGTTAGTGTGTTGTTGCAGTGTGTGTTGCTCTTGCTTTGGCTTCGGCACCCAGCGTGTCAGTGACGTAGTAGCTGGTGACTTTGGGTATTGGGTTGCGTACATGTTTTCAATTGTATATTAGATATCGACTGTATATGACTTAAGAAGTGGTTAATCATGCTTTTATTTGTCTGTTATTCCATACTTACTTACATGACATTATTACATATTGGTATACCAGTGATATGGCATTATATCTCCCATGTCTTCATGTTGGCAATACTTCAAAAACAAAGCATTTCATCAGGGAGATATAGTCTCTTTAATATTCACAAAGAGCTTCTGGCACTATGAAGGCCTGGAAGTTACTCTTCCCCTAAATCCACTGCAGTCCTGTTGACTCCATGAAGACAAATGCTGTGTGTGTGCGTGCGTGCGTGCGTGCGTGCGTGCGTGCGTGCGTGTTAGGGCTGGGCGACAACATTTTGACCAAATACCTCAATATTGGTTTTAGGACAATAATATCACATTGTGAACATAACAAGTATGTGCGTGCGTGCGTGCGACACACTGTTGAGAGTTAAAGAGGGGAAAAGGGAGTATGATCCACCCCAGGGTTTCTGGTTTCATATCCCCCAGCCACAGAATAGGCCTTCTTGGTGGCTAAGCGCCCTGTCAAATTAGGCTGAAAAATGCCACAAAGTTTTGTCGAGGGGATTATATTGTGAGAGCTATTTTGCTTCCTTTCTAGGACATCCTATCCTTAAATAAACTGTCCTTTGATTCCGTTTTGACTTGCTTCAACTCACGCACTATATTGGCGGCGATGCGAGCACGATATGACTCACCCGATGAAATGGCACATGTAGCAAGAGATCAAACCCCCTCATCAAACACCTTTGCATATTTTTAAAACCTGAAAGACATGCAAATTACACGCATAATACTTCCCATTATTATTCATCTGAAAATCCATTGAAGTCCAATTTACCCCCTCTCATGCTTCTCACTCTATAGATGTAGCTATCACACACTATCATTAATCGATTGAGGTGGATATTACTTGACTTCATTGGTATGCTGCTGCAGGGACAACGCCGCACCGGTCGGACAGAAACATTGTATCTCCGTTTATCTTCGTAAATGAATGCCCTACTTCGTCAGAACTATATACAAAAGTTGCAAAACTAGTCAATCTACAAGCTCACTAGCCTGGCTAATAAGTCATAACTCATGCCAAGGCAGATTCGCGTCTGGCTTATTAGCCAGGCTACAAGCTCACAGCGCATCATGCTTGTGAGTGTGCCTTGCAGATCTGCTATTTTTTTAAACAAATATTTTTAAATGAAAATCAGTCTGTGTGTGTGTATATATATATATATTGTGGAAGTTGAGGAATGAGACGAGCAGACGGAGAATGTGAGTCTCTGAACTGTACTTCCAAGCAAACAATTCAAACAACACACAGGTAACTCACTTCCCTTTATCACTTCCTACATCCTCCCATTACCACCCAACCAGTGCTCAATCTGAGGTGAGATCTCCATCTAGTGTCCACCCCCCCCAACACAGTGTCTCCAGTGTCTTTCAGGAGGTCTGACCGTGCGGCCATACTGGCTGTATTTCACAGTCCCAGGGAATGTGGAAGGGGCAGGGGTAGCCACGTATGGAGGGCACGGGACAGGGGCAGACTTGGGTGGACGCCAGCGCCAGCTCCACCGGCTCGTCTGGGACCACATGAGCAGGTTTAAGACGATCAACTGAAATCTGCTCTTTATTACCCCCCATGTCCTTGTCCACCACAAAGTACTTGGCCCCCGCCTCGAGGACTCGGAAAAGGCCCATCATAAGGAGCCTGCAGTGGAGAACGGTGGGCATCATGACGGATAAACACATACCGGGCCGCCATCAGGTCCTTCAGGATGTAGGCAGTGATGTGACAGGCAGAATGATGAGCTGCAGCGGACCAAGGGGCAGAAGGCTCAGCGAGGAACTCCCCAGGGACCCTCAGCGGCTGATCGAAAACCAGCTCGGCTGACGAGGACTTCTTTAGGGGCAGAACGCAGGCCCAACATGACCCCATGGCAGCCGGTCGATCCAATTGCTGTCTGTGAGCGCGGCCCAGAGAGAAGCCTTCATGGAACTGGGGCGACCATGTGGCTCAGGAGGTAGACCAGGTCGTCCAATGATCCATGGGTCGGCGGTTCAAATCCCGGCTCCTCCTGTCTACATAATCGATGTCCAGGTGCACAGGACTGATGTGCCCCCGGGAGAGGCAGTCCGCCACCAGGTTGTCCTTACCAGCCACATGCTGAATGTCCGTTGTGAACTCTGAGATGGCAGAGAGTTGGCGCTGCTGCCGCCCTGACCACGGCTACGTAGTCTTGGCCATGGAAAAGGTTTATGGCTTATGGTCCACAAACGCGGTGAACTCTCTTCCCTCCAGCAGGAATCTGAAGTGACGTATAGCGAGGAAAATCTCCTATCAAACGTGCTGTACTTCTTCTCTGTGTCCCGGAGCTTCTTGCTGAAAAATGCGAGGGGCTGCCAGGCACCTGCCACCCACTGCTCACACACCGCACCTACTGCGTAATCGGAAGCATCGGTGGTCAGGGCTATACAGTAGGAGCAGCAGGGGACGGGTGTGCCAGCATGGCAGCTTTGGCGAGGGCCGCCTTAGTGTCCTCGAATACCTGGACCCGCTCCGGGGACCAGTCCACATCCTCATTGTCCTTCCCCTTCAACGCCTCGTACAAGGGATGCATGAGCATGTGGTAATAGTGGTATGAACCGGTAATAAAAGTTCACCATGCCCAGGTAGTCCTGCAGGGGCTTGACCGTGAAGGGGCAGGGGAAAACAGCGATGGCCTCCACCTTGGCGGGCAACGGCACAGCCCCCTGGGGGGAAACGTGGTGGCCAAGGAAATCTATGGCCGGCAGGCCGAAGTGACATTTAGCCGGATTCACGATCAGTCCGTGCTCGTTGAGTCAAACAACTCAAACAACTGCCGGAGATGTACCTGGTGCTGGTCTGCCGATCCGCTAGCCACTAAGATGTCATCCAAATAAGTGAATAGAAATGACATGCCCCGCAGCACAGAGTCCATCAGCCGCTGGAATGTTTGCGCTGCCCCTTTAAGGCCGAATGGCATCCGTAAGAATTCAAACAGCCCAAACGGAGGGTTAACAGCAGTCTTATGTTCGCCAGATGGACCGGCACCTGGTGGTAGCCCCGCACCAAATCTACCTTAGAAAAGGTGGTGGCCCCCGCCAGGTGGGCAGAAAAGTCCTGTATGTGTGGGACTGGGTAACGGTCATATGTGGTAACATTATTCAAGCGACGGAAATCACCACAGGGCCGCCAATTCCCATCCACCTCGGGGACGATGTGCAGAGGAGAGGCCCATGGACTGTGCCGACTGAGATCGGCGCACAATCCCGAGCCGCACCATCGTAGAGAACTCCTCCTTGGCTATTGCCAACTTGGCAGCATCAAGACGGCGCGCTCGTGCAAAAACGGGTGGCCCAACTGGTGGGGATGTAAAGCTCCACACCATGCTTAGCGACGGCAGCAGAGAAGGCGGGCACAGTCAGGGCAGGGAACTCGGTGAGGAGGCGCTGGTACCCATCCCCCATGGCGAGCAAGTTGGCAAGGGCAAGCGGCCCTGGCCCCCCCAGTGTGCATGGGTATGTAGCAAAAGAAACAGTTGGAAATGTCCACTAATAGCCTGTGAGTACAAGCAATAAGAAAGTCCCAGCAAAACTTACGTCCATGAAAACACACCGTTACATCCCTAGTCCAAAACGTTCGAATGGGAGTGCCGTTAGCAGCGTCAAGCGGGCGGCCCCTGTCCATCTCCCAACACGTCTGCTGATGATGCAGGCAGGATGTTCAGCTGGGCGCCAGAATCCACAAGCAGGCGCCTACCCGGCAACGTGTACTCAATGAACAACAGCTTGTTGTTGCCGGTGTCAGCGCTCACAGCTGTTAGCTCTGGCTCGTGCGTTTTCCTGCTCCACAAAAGAGCATGGCTGAATGCACTGCTTCGCCTTGGCGCCAAAACGGCGATGATAATAACAAAGTGCGCTCCTATATTACCATCCTTCCGACATTCAGGCTGAGGCACCGCAGCCGCCACGTATTGTCGGGAGTCGCGGGACGCCAGTAGTATTCGGTCCGCCTCTTCTGCTAACCCGCGATAATCCTTGGTGCGAGGTGAGAGGCGAGGTGGCCAAAGCCGTCCGCACTGGAGTGGGAAGCTGCCGCAGGAAAAATTGGATGAAAAGGAATGAAGTGTCACCTGTACCGATCAGTACCAGCATATCAGCATATCAGTTCCGTGGGTTTACTGTCTCCCAATCCATTCAGAGACAGTAGGCGCTCTACGTCGGATAGCTGAAACAACCGCAGGAGCTGCTCTTTGATAGCCGCATATTTGCCGCCCGCTGGTGGATCCCTCAGAAATCCCATCATTCGGCGGGTGGTGGTGGAATCCAACACCGCGACGACATGATAATATTTTGTTATTATCTGTCAGGGGAGTGGCTGTGCGTCGTTAATGATTTCCATTCATATTTGATACAGCCAGTTTCTGGAGAAAATGGAATGAATGTGGCCGCAAAAGCCTTGAAACTACATATGAAGGCAATGTCGCTGCTAATATACGTCACGCCCAGCTGTCAACACATTGCGTTCCTGAGATTCCTCGTTGACGTAAGCTCAGCTGGTGGTGACTCGACTCGTACTAACCACGAAACATTAAATATCAATAAAATTAAAATAAAAATAAACGTAATTGACATTCAGTTTCTGTTGTGCGACGGGCAGATGCAGCCACCCGTGTACCCGGAAATGTAGTCTCTGGGTTGTTTGACTCGTTTCTAACGCGTATTTTGTTACTCTTTGGGTATATTTGTACATTTCCACCTTCAGTCGATGCTTCATATCCATATGAGTGAAAAGGCCAGGGTGATCGGTTTATTTTTCAAACACAGTTCTTATATGAGGCGATCTAAAATCCCCCTATGGAGATTACAATGCAAATAAAAAGTACATGAACCTGTGGACTGACGCCCTCTACTGACAGTAGAGGGCAGTGACGTCAGGACTTCGGTGCTCTATACAGTTCTACAGCTTATAGGACTGAAGTCAAGTTAAAACTCTCATTCACTCTCATCTCACTACAGACACCTGTCATCATGCACAGCGGGGGCTATGCATGATGCATTTCCTTTGTTTTCATCAAACAAAGACTAGATGTCTTTCACGCCTCTAGTCTTTGTTTGATGACCTCTGACTGGGACCAGAAGGAAAACAACTTAACATTTATTTATTTTTTACAAAATCTCACTTCTTATAGATCTTTCTTTGAGATTAGACAATTAAATAACAAATCCGACCTTTTCTCCCCGATTCTGATCTTTTGAAAATCATGTGATCGGAGCCGATTTCCGATCACCCGATCCGATCGGGACAACCCTAATATATATATATATATATATATATACACATATATACACTGTGTATATATATTGAACCAATAAAAAGTATTACAAAGAGCTTTTGACTAAATAAAACTTGAAAAGTAACCGTTTTGGACATACAAGGTTCCCACAAGGTTTCGATGAGATGACAGGAGGATAAAGGAAGGACATTTTAAATGCAGCTCCCCTACTAATTCCCTAATACTCTACATTGGCTGTATCCTGAGCCTGTCTGTACTCTGTATAGAACACAGAGTGTACGTACGCATATAGCCTTCCTGCTCCTCTCATGCACTGCACACGCTCATCCAGGAATACCATGGAAATTAATTAGAGGCACATCAGCAGCTCAAGGAGATGCCAGAGGGGCTTAGCTTGGGCAATTTAGAATGCTCTCTCCCCCCTGTTTCACAATGCTGTTCTCAGGCTAAGTGGGAAATTACAAACCATCTCCCCAATTGATCCAGGGGTGAGATGTGCGTTGACACGAAGCAAAAAGGCATGTCATTATGTCTTCGTTTACTATTTTGACAAATTCAGCAGTCGAAAATTAGAGACAGAAAGAGCAGGAATTTGCTTAACAATTATTGATTTCGCATAATGGACAAGTTACGTCATACGAAAATCTGATGATGGCCGACCGTAGTCAAAAACATCACATTCTGGTGATTTGGACCAGTGGTTGTCAAAGTGGGGTCCAGGGACCACCAGGGCCCGTTCAAGCTATTTGAAAATAGCCGATATATATAAGCTTGCGGCGCGTTGTGAGAGCTAGTTACATCTGCTATTGTAAAAGAATCTTGAGAAAATGTGAAAAATGTAGAATCTTATATATACCGGTATATATATATATATATATATATTACCAACACAAATCTTCCCTGGCACAAAATATTTTTAGATGAGGGTCCATGGGGGTCCTTGACCTAAAAAAGTTCTAGAACCACTGATTTACGAGATAAATACGGTATTAACTTTAACTTTAATTAACAGAAGGTCATGCCTCATGGGCCTACTACTACTTGACCAGTCACACTTGTTATCACTCCTGTTGTGGTATAGCCTACTCTGGTTCCGTCCAACACAGCAGTGCAGCTGATGATTAGACCGAGTTTTTAATGAGCCAGAGCCACGGCTTTAATTTAAAACAATTTAAGTATACAGCTCATTAAAACTAGAAAGTAACACTTGGATGTTCACAAAGCAACTTTACTGTTGTGAAAAAAATGGTTCATATCAAAGAGGCATAGCCTAAGTCATGCAATTACATAATGAATGTTGAAACCTTAATTAAATCCTTTAATAAAAAGTGCAAAATCAAAAGTCATTAGGCCAAACATTAGGCCCTTGAAGGTACAGATATTAGCCGTGTTGGGAATGTTATTTCTAAAATGTTAACTATAGCTAAGATAACTAGTGACGAAGATGTAACTGAAACATCGAAACGCTGTCGCTTTAACTGGGCTTAAACTGTCTCAGTTGCTCCAGTGCCTCCTTTCAACTAACTACAACACTTTACTGTTTTCCTCCCTTCATTCAAAATTGTTTGCTTTGAAATTTAGCATTACATTTTTCTCCCTGCCCCTTCCCCCACTCTCATTGTGCAACAACTTCTTTACACCTGTAAACCTGTGCCAATAAGGTTGATTCTTGTTCTTGTGATTCTTCCGTGACATTGAATATGAAATCAAGGCATTTAACAATAATTAAATATGTAGCATTGCCTGTCATCAAATTAAATATGGGCAGAAACAGCTCCTTGGCGGGGTGGCGAGGAGAATATCTCCTCTGCAGCACACACCTCATCTTGACTGCCAGCCAACGAGCGATCTAACAACAGACGATATCGAGAGAGAAACTGTCCCGACAGAGTCGGCCGCGGCATTGCGACATTGCCAGAACCAATCAAATTAACTAATGAATAACTAATGAGAGCTGAGAGGAGAGGAAAGGAATGTCTCTGCTTGATATAAGACCCTTAAATCATAGAGCTTATTGTAGGTCGGCCAGCTCGACCAGCTGCTACTGTCTGCAGAGCTCACGGACCAAGAAAAAGACCAACATTTGCCTCAAGGCTCTGGAATAGCCTGCAACTTAATATTAGAGCTTCCCAGTCATTCCCAGACATTTTTAAATCATTGTTGTAGACATATTAATTTTCTCTGGCTTTTGAGCACAGCTAAATCTGACACTCCCAAGACCATAGATTCCATCTCACTGTTTGTGCATATTTACAGTTGGAGGCCATCGATATTGTCCTTTTCTTTTTGCTGAGGTTTGCGTGATCTGCGCAAAAGGACAGTTAACCCATTTTGGGCGGGAACCCCTTTTGGTGTTTTAAACATTGTTATAATTTAGCTATTGAAAAATAGCAGATCTACAAGCTCATGTGGCGCGCTACGAGCTTGTAGGTCTGCTATTTTTGAAAAATCGTGAAAATATTTATTCCAGAAAACTGGAGGATTTAGAAGGATTTTTTAAAATGTTGAGGTCAGGCCTAAATGGGTCAAATGATAAGGGACAATATCGGTGGCACCCAACTGTAACAACTTTCAATTGCTGCATGTGTTTGAATATCTTATATGTGTCATTGTCGTTTCTCCTGCCGTGTTGTGTAGCACTTTGGTCATTTAAAATGTGCTCTATAAATAAAAAGAGTTGAATTCGAGTGCGTCGGGAGCAAAGTTAGGCCACAGATAGACAAGCTACTGATGGGTTGTCCACACTGCCATTTAAAAATCCAATTTCCTTCACTCTTAATAAAGCTGATGTTTTTCTACTTCTGAAATCTGCTACTTGTCCATAAAAAAAACTGTTTAGGGTCAGGAAACAGCTAATAAAACTCACTCAACTAGAGACACAGCAAATGAATATTAGAGGGGTGAAATGACATTGCTTCTCAGCTTGCTGTCGCTCGCAGCAGGTCAAGATAGTCTGATTGAAACAAATGCCTAATCACCTTTTCTTACTGGCTGTATGTCAGCGACAGATTAGGGAGCTGGTGCATGAGAGATAGAGAGACGCTCTCACTCGGTTACATTTATAATGTCTTTATATACTCTTTTTAAAAGGATCCCTGGCTAACAATAAGACAAATATGCCTAAAAAATCACACCCGTGTGAACTGAGTGGTGTAAGGTGGACGTAATGTCTGACGTAATGAAATCAGCATCAACCAATCAGCATCAACCATGCTCATTTTTTTTGCACAAACAGACAGACACGTAAACTAACAAAGCCAGTTGTAGGAGTGGTTTACACCACTCAAAAAAAGTGTACTTGCCCTCTATAACTAAAATGAAAAAAATAAGAATCACACCCGTGTGAAGTGAGGGGCGCTAATATATTAAAGTCTAACTCATGTTGATTAGGTGATGTAAAACAAACGGTGACAAAACAAACATTAAATTATCTTGATTGTCAATGGAATTTAATGTTTGTGTTAGGGACAAGATGACGTAAATTTTCCCTTCATTGTCAATGGCGTTTTTAAAACAAACATTGAACTAAAAACAAACATTAAACCTGTATATAGGAGGCGCTAGCTAGCGCCCCTCAAAAACACCATCAATGTTTTATTTCTTCATAAATAGAGAATCTTTCACTCAATAGGGACTGCTCCTGTCGCAAGTTGATGATGTCATATGGTCATGTGTGGTCCAGCCCTATGGAATGTATGGAATGCATGCGCTAATAACAATTATTTAAAATATTGCTTTGATGCTCATTGCTCATTTTAACCTTATTGGAAGTATTACGTTGTTTTTTTATAATCATATCAATTCCATAGGGCTAGACCACACATGGACATATGACATCATTAACTTGCGACGGGAGCAGTCCCTATTGAGTGAAAGATTCTCTATTTATGAAAGAAATTAAATATTGCTGGTGTTTTTATTTTGTAATTTTGGTTATAGAGGGCAAATATAATGTTTTAAGGCATATTTGTCTTATTAGCCAGGGATCCTATTCAAGCTTTTTAAATGACTGGGATCGCCCTGTCTCTGCTTGTCTCGGTCTGAGTTGTAGAGGTAGGGAGCTCAGCTCAGCTCAGCATAATGTTGCATGGATTATCTAATTATTTTTAGATTACTAATATTATATGCTACTAATTGTGGACTCGCAACAGCGAGCAAACTCCTGTCCTCCAAACAAAACAAAAAAGAAAATATTCCACCCGGTGGAAAAATGTCTGTTACTCCACTGTGCCAGTGCGCCCCCTGATCTAGTAGTCAATAGAAGGTTTCTGTTGGGGAAAGGATCGGATATTTCTAGGGCACACACACACACACACACACACACACACACACACACACACACACACACACACACACACACACACACACACACACACACACACACACACACACACACACACACACACACACACACACACACACACACACACACACACACACACACACACACACACACACCCCTTCCTGCACCTTCCGGCACCCTTCCTGTGGGTCTGGAACTTCCAGGGACCCCAACACGGAGTTGCACCACTCACTTCACACAGGTGTGACTTTTAAAAAACAATTACAAGGTACTGTTGTACAACACACTTCACATTTGTAAAGCAAATGTATTGTGTGTTGTACAACAGTACATTGTAATTGTTGTTAAAAAATACAACACAATATGACAACATTAGAGCGTGTGACATCATCATCATCATCATACCCGGAAGTTATGCAGGAACACCTACTGAGTGGCCAAAAAATACTTTCTGGCCTTGACAGCCATGCATCCAAACGACATTAAACAACTTTAAACTCACTTTGCCACTCGATTTGCCACTCACTTTATGCATGCGCATACCCTCTATAGAGCAACATATGCTGAAATGTTGTGGGTGTTCATTTGTACCATTTTGAAAATAAATTTAAAATAGTTCAAATAGCCGAATCTACAAGGGTCTACGATCGCCGGCTATTTGAGCCAGAGCCAGAAACAGTCACTGAACAACAACGTTTCATTGCCACCACAGTCATTGGGTCCCAAAAGGACAGCAATAGTTCAGCTTGAATCACATTATCGTAGTATACACATACAACACAAGCAGCAGCAAATAAGAAACACGAAAGTTCCTACCTTCCTACTTGTCTTCAGTTGTGTAAGAGATGGCCAGGATCAAACTTGATCCTCTCTAGTGCATCCTCAGATGAGCCCTCCAGCGGCGTCTCTCTCCAGTCAACTCCATCCTCCATACAGCTGGCCAATACTTTCCTCCCCTGCTGGGAGGTCCCGGTGTCAATGGCACCGACCTGGTTCATTCTCCTCCATTCGTCTGCCATATCTTCTCACTCACTCCATTGGTACCCCCCCCATACAGATGCTTGTTAGCAACATGTACTGGTATCCTGATGATGTTTAGTACACATTGTGGTATAGTACAGTGTCTAGGGTAGAGCAGGCTTCAGGGACAGCATGCACAGCAGCAGTATAGGAGAACAGACTCTACAGGACTTTAGTCATCTCCATCCACCATACATCCGGCTAGCTTGAAAGTACTTTCCTCCCTTCCCCTTGGTATCCCCCATGGTTGATGTTTAATACTGCACATAGTATTCTAGTGTAGCACAGTGGCCAGGGTCTTAGGGAAGGCTGCAGGGTCCATTCCCATTCACAGCATGTCACAGGAGAGCGGACCGCTGAGAAGAAGCTGAGCTTGATATGGTGGGAGAGGGGGGAGAACTTCCACACACTGGCCATGACATTCAGAGCCTTCCATGCAAGCGATGTCCTCACTTTGAAGATCGTGTTGATCCATGAGCCCAGGGAATTTAAAGGCAATTACTTCTCCTGCTGTCATTAGAGGTGGACGGTCTGGGAGGGTGTCATTGTATAGGACTATATGTGATGTATAGGCACACTCTGGTCAGGTGCCTGCATAGTGCATACATTAGTATTCAGATTTCAGACAGAGTAATAGTGAAGCCACATTCTTGCTCCCCTCCACTGATAGCTGGCATATAGTCCAGGACTCAAATGAAGAGAAAGGGGGAAACGCGTGTATCTGCCAGGATGCCACACTCCTCACTGTTCCCGTCTGGGGTCATCACGTTGGCTCTTGTACCTGTGGAACAGGTTAGGAGAGACACCATAAGCTTTGAGTATAAGTAAGTATAGTAGAAAGTAAAGTTTGTACAAAAGGCCCTCCAGCAAAATGTGGATGACAATCATAGCCAATCGCAATAGAATCAAAAAATGTAACTGATACATCTTACATCTTGACTCCAGAGAGAATGTGTGATTTTTGACTAAATCTGTAGGAGTAGCAGCAATAACGTTTTGAAGAATAATAACAAGTTGGCAACTCAGCTTTGTATTTAATTGTAAAGCTACATTTCTGAAGCATTAGGCTTGGGCAGGAGGTTCAAGGTGTGTGTTCATTTGAAAGGTCACTGCTTCCACGGATGGCATTTTTTAATTTCAGTTATATTTGGCCTAGCCGATGCATGAAGAGCACGCCACCATAAGTCACAAAAAACATTGTAAAACAAACAAACACTGCCATTTGATGCCGCCCTTTTCCACCTCCGTTATGAGGTGCTCATGAAGCCGTTTGTACTTGAACCCCCACACTTTGTTCTTGTTACACACTTCATTTCCCTGGTTATTGACACATCATCAGGTCTGAACCATGTGCTTCATTCTAATTACCGCCTCTCTCCTCTCTTTTGTCTGCCGTGCGGCCAAAGTGAGCATGATTGCGGTAGCCGTTTTAATTACTCAAATTGATTTACGGTAGGTAGTGTTGTTCTGGAGCTTTTTACTGCAATGAAACTATATCACTTGGCTGGAGTAGAACAATCAAAAGCTTCCACTTTTCTCAACAACCTTGGTTAATGAAACTAAAGGTGAAAATATCGGTGCAATATTATGAACGCCAACGGCAAAGTTTAATGATTTAGATGTTAGTTTGTTGAAACACTGATGCTATAATACTGTACAAGAACAGGTGTCCAAGTTGAAACTTCTTCAGAGCATTCAAGTGGTTGAGGTTGGAACAAAATGGGCATCCAAAATAAACGTGCATGTGTGGCTGCTTTCACAAGATATAATAACTTAACATTTATTGCATCTTATAATAAATACGTCTCTGTACTTAACGTGTGTATCAGACAAACCGTTAAAACCGGTGCTATGACAAAGGATATAACGGGTATTGAATACTAGGGTGGGGTATTTATTCCCGATTTTCATTGTTCCCAACTTGCATCGTTCCCAAGGCCGGTGCCCGACAGGCACAGGTCTAGTAAACAGAAACTTTAAAGTCTACTTTAAAGCACTCGGATAACAGAGTGTTAAAGGAACTATAAATTGGTTATTGGATTTTTAGATTGGCAATTGCATTTTAGATTTTAAGTTTTATATTGTAATCAGCTAAATGTTTCAGTGTTTTTAATGGCACCTGTCTTTTTAAACCTGTGATCATGCTGAAAGTTGAACAAACATAAACATGCATTTAAAAACATTTAAAATATTTAATATCATATTATTTATGATCCCCCAGACGTATTTCTAATGGTTTGGCCTAAATCAAACCACTCTGATATAACCAGTACAAAATCTGTACATATTAAATTTAAATCCTCCCCAAAGACCGCGACCGAGGGGCGCCGTCTCAGGCCAACTTGAGCGACGCGAGCCATCAACGAGCGAGTTGCCGTGGCGAAGGTTACGAAGTTCGGTTGAGCCGACTCAGCCCCGTCCGAGTTGTAACCCAATAGCACAGAATCGTAAATAATGTCAACCCGATATCACCCAAACACAGTGAAATAATACAGATTGGCCAATTCCGTACATACACTACTAGTGATAGCCACACCTCCGTCGCGGTCAAAACAGTTAGTAGTAGTGGGAGTTTTCTACTTGCGTATGTACGTAATTGCCAATCCATGGTAAGATATAGGGCTGCTATACGAACACAATTGGCTCATGATGATCGAGGGAGAGAAGCTGGGTGGGGACGGAGATAAGCTGCCCCACGCAGCCAGTAGGGTACAACTGGAGTGATAAGACATTCATTGGCATAATGACTGAATTAAGGAGAAAAAATAAATAAAAAACACGCTGGTGTGTCTTGTACAAGCCCCCAGTGAGGCTCTCCGACGTTGAGAGGTGGGACTGCAGGCGGCTCCGTGGAGTTATGACGAGGAAACCCTGTGCAGCTGGGGCTTAACATTGAGCGCTCGTTTGCACTTCCGCATTTTGGAAACCAAATTCTGGTGCCCAAATCGAAAAAATGCGCAAGTAGACGGTTCTTCCGGGTGCTTCAAAACGCCACTGAGCAACTTCCACTGAAATGAATAGGGGGGGGGGGGGGGGGGGGGGGGTATCGCTCCGGTTCAGTCTCTATCCTTTTAATACTCTATGGTCTTGTACCAAACCTTCCTCTATAAATGTTTGTCAATTGTTGCGTTTACTACGGATGCAACACTTAACTTGTAAAGTCACTATCTGAAAACATCAGTTTGTGTATCTTCTATTCTGGTAAACCAGAAGTGGGCAGGGCAGGAATAAACATCATTTTTGCTCAATGAGGCTGGATGAATGGCACTGCCATGTTGTTAAATGTCAGTGTGAGAGAGGGGTTGTGCTGTTTAGCATGCCATTATACTAAACAAGGGGCCTAAGTTCTACATTTTGCATTTGGAATACGTTTCCTTGATCCTTGTTATCCATGTATAAACTGAATACAAATAGAGCCACTATAAATGAGGGTTCTTTTGGAGACTTATCAGGAAATGTTTTCCACCAATTTTGTTAAGGCTGGTTCGTCTGTGTGCCCGCGGGGAAGCTTTGGGGCATTGGGGGTAAGGGTGGTGGATGTTACATTTAAAATGGTTCCATTTACTATATTATGCCCTTGAAAAGGGCCGTCTTGGTTTTCATTTACATGTTTTGGGTAAAATAGTCTGACTCTGCCTCAATCTGTGACAACGAGTGTTGTTTTTGATTTTAGTTTTAGGGCCTTGATGCCGTGTTTTTTTTTTCACTTGCTGAAAATAGCTGATCTACAAGCTCACAACGCGTCGCACTGCGAATAATGTAAAAAGGTTTTACACAGATCGGTGCACTTATAGGTAAAAACACAAATGGGCCAGTTATAGCGCCACCATGAGGCTGAGTTGAACATTTTCAAGTGGCATTTCTTCCTCGGCCTAGTGGGAATGTGCGTGCAAAATTTCACGGAAATCACACAATGTGTTCATGATTTGCGGAATTTCGTTGGAAACGGAGCACTCCTGCGAACTTCGGAAGCCAATCTTAGCCAATCAGGATGGAGTCTCAATAATCTGAAAGACCCATTTCATTTAATGGCTATAGAGTGTACCAATTTGCGTGAAGTTTGGACAAAATATGTAGGTGTACTGTCAAAAAATGTGTTTTGCAAAAAGCAGCCTCCTGGTGGCGCTATAACAGACCAATGCGAAAAATGTAGGGCAGAGGTTTAGCTCTGGCATCCAGGGAGTATGTGTGCAGAATGTGGCTGCGATCAAGACAACGGTGCCAGAGACTAGCTGTCTACAGACGGACACACAGACGGGACACACACACACACACACACACACACACACACACACACACGGACGGACGGACGGACAGACGGACGGAGTGCAAAAAATACTCTCTCCCCATGCCTTAGGCCTGGTGGAGACAATAATGTATTATGTATATTATGGTTACATCTCTAGTGATTACATGTCACACTCACACAGCACAATTTTAGAAAGTCGGAGGTCTGAGAAAACCCTGAGTTTCTGACCAGCACTTATCAGTGTTGTTTTTGGCAGCAAATTTTGATTTTAGTTTTAGTCAGAGTCTCTTGAATAGTTTAGTTTGTCACATTTTAGTCATCTGGGATGTTTTAGTGTTAGTCTAGTTATATAAGATTTTAGTCGACTAAATCTACAGTTGATTTAGTAAAACAAAATGTATTCTGGCAGGCCTTGATGCAGTCGTAATTACTTTTTTTCACTCACTGAAAATAGCCGTAAAATATCTACAAGACCACAACGCGATGCAGCCCAACACGTTGTGGGCTTGTAGATCGTCTATTTTCAGAATGCAACTAATTGTAAAATTTCTTATAGTGGATCTCTTGACCACTAGTCCCTTCCTAACATTTTAGTCTAGTTTTTATTTGTTGACGAAATTGTCAGTATATTTAGTCTTAGTTTTAGTCATCATAGCTTAGTTTTCATTTAGTTTCCATTTAGTTTTCGCCAGTGAAAAAAGGTAGTCGACTAACATTTTTCATCTTGGCGCTTATGACTGTTGGTGTGGATATTTCTACTAAAAAGTTGGAAACTTCCCAGTCCCCATTTAGCATGCATTGAGTTTGGTTTCAACCAATTTCACAGCAATTCTGGAGCACATATTCATGATGGGCTACTTAATCCACCACCACCATTGCTCAACAAGCATAGAGAATAGCCACTAAAAATGCCAAATGCAGTTCACTTATGGTGATTTTCCATTGCTCTACTAAACTGAACCGGGCCATGACAGCTTGCTCTCTCCTGTCACACTGTGACAGAAACTTGGTTCTTGAAGTTTGATAGAACTCTAGAAAAAATGTGCTCGATCCTCAAGGCCATGTAGAAGTCAATTTTAGCCAATCAGGATGAAATGTGAAAAATCGGACAGGTCAGTCTTGATGACATCACTATAGAGATAATGTGTACCGATTTGCGTGATGTTTGGACAGAATCTGTAGGAGTAAAAGCAAAACATGTTTTGCAAAAACCATCCTCCTGGTGGCTCCACAACAGGCCAATGTAAAAGATTTGGGGCAGAGGTTCTGCTCTGGCCTCCAGGGAGTGTGTGTGTGCAGTTTCCGATCGGTCCAATGGTGCTGGAGATTAGCTGTGCACAGATGGACGTACGGATGTATGGACAGACAGACGGACACAAACACGAACTGGTGGACAGGAGGCAATGACTTCGGCCTGGCAGAGATTCATAAATGAGCATTACGGGCTAGGCTACCATAGAAACATGGGGTTAGGAGGAGTAACTAAAAACTTTTACTTTACATGATTTAACAGGTTGAATGCCGCCAATGTACAGTCTGTGCAGTCTAATAGCCTAGACTGCCTAAGTAGAGTTAACTTTGAACAGCCACTGCACCAACCGCTGAATTGCTTGTCATGAAAATCCACTTTAAAACTGTGTAATCGCTTGTTGTAGTGTTGAAAAATATTCCATAGCGGCGATCACAACAACAGCCCGCTCAGCGCACGGCTTGTTCCTCCGTTCCAAATTCGCCATTGTAAACAATGGGACTCAATTTCCCAGAACCCTTTGCACGGCCGGCGCGACGGACCTTTTTTGCGATGACGTCATCAAAACGCGTCTCATATCCCATTCTGTCCGGTGGATTGCCCGTATGACTTAAAACTGATTAAAAACATGGATTAAACAATGAAAACATAACTCGGGCAACTCGCGAATCGCAGAGAAAGTGTTCTACAATGAATTAACTCGGGCAACTCGTTAATAGAGATCAAAGTGTTAAATAGATTACGTATGCACACATGCTACACTGGACTGGTGTTTCTGGACTGTGCCTCATGACCTCGTGGGTGTACTGAGGCTGAGGAATCCATAGTGGCCAAGATGCGGGATTTTATCCACACAGAAATGGCATAGTTTGCATATTGCCCCTTTTCTAATGATGTAATTAATTTCACGGTTGTGAGGAATTTTAAAGATAATTGAGTTGAATATCATGACGAATTATAGGGGGAAGTGATTTATGCTTCTGCATAGTGTGTTTTCACAATTACATAATCACTGCTGCAAAATCAATAAGAGGCATGAATAAAGATGACCCAACAGTGATGAGCCAGCATGCAGTGATCATTCCATTGCTATCCTCGATGAGCGAGACAGTTTAGATATATTATGTTCAGAAATGGATTTCCAAAAACCCTGGCTTTATTGGTCTCACTTCAGCTTAATCCTTCATGGCCAATACCATCCGATACAGTTGTGTTCATGTTTGTCCACACTACGCCAAAACTAAAAGGACATGAAGGCAATTTTGCCCTGTGCATGAACGGACACGTCATTATCATCCCAATAAGAGCATGGCTCAGCTGCTCTTATTGTCACCCAACTGCTCTCTCACTCTCACCTCGTTTGCATTCCGAGAGCACAATTTTCCTATTAGGGGAAGTTAATAAGTAATATGCCAAAACTCCAACCTCAGCAGAAGGCTGGCCAGCATTTAAAATGCAGTTACATGGCTTTGAGGCAGCATGCAAGTTCTCGAAGTGCAGGCAGCAATCCAATTTTTTACATTTCCACATTTATTCAGTAGTCCACAACGTATGATCAACTCTAATTAATATACGAGTCATCTGGTCTCACGTAGAGGCTAGAGTAATTTCAATCGGCTCTATGTAGCATAACACCGTGAGAGAAATGTACTATTTCCTTGAAGCGATAACTTTTTTAATTTTTTAGATATTTTATTTTTGCTTTTTCTGCCTTTATTGATAGGATGAAAGTAGTCTGACAGGAAATGGGGAGAGAGATGGGGGGAAAACACGCCGTCGGGATCGGGAGTCGAACCCGCGGCACGCCATCAGGCTGGCTCAGCAGCCTAGGTGTCCAGATGGTTGAGCTAACCGCCCGGGCCTGAAGAGATAACTTTATGGGCTATACTGTTGAGAACATTTAAGGCAACTAAATAGGCATGTGAGCCTCTTCACTCTCCAGTCTCCACGAGACAGCCTGGAAAGTGTTTCAGCGTAGATTTATACTCTGAACACCTCTCCGTCCCCACCATTTTATGAGCTTAAATGGCGAGTGTGGGGCAGTAGCGGTCCACGGTGACACTGACATTAAGGGAGTTGCTCTTGTGACTCTGACCTTTCAGATGTACAGCTATGGTCTAACAACTTCTGATCAATAGTACGGGGAAGAACACATAGGATCAGGGGGACCACAACACGTCCTGCACCTTCGAATACACACATCTCTACCACACACTGAAGCTGTCACTCAGAGTCAGAGCCAAGGCTCTTCCAAGTTCCAATCCACAGGGGACCGAAACCAGAATACTGCCAGCCAAGTCAATTGCTTTCTAATGTCTATGACTATAGTAAGATAGCCCACTGGAAATAGAATGCAACTGATTAGCTTCATCGTTATCAGAGGTAACTGTTCTTCAAACATTCTTGAAAATAATAATGAAATTGCACGACACCATTGTACAACAAAGTACAATATATATACGGGTGTATATATTAAGACAATTTTGGCGTATATACACGTCTTTTATATCAAAACCGCGGGGTGCCTTGGACGTGTATAGGCGTCTTTGGGTATTTTTTATCGATTTATATTAAAAAGAAAATCAGATTTTTGTTGTTTTTTTGGTTGGCCTCTCCTTCTGCAATGTACTCCTTGCTGTTTCCCACATGCACAGTGCCGTTCACTTCCTTGTTTGCGGCTCCAAAAGAATCGCTCGTATCTCCTAATCTAGGGAACTCTCCATGGTTTTGACCAGATGGGCAATGTTCCATCTTCATTTCACTTCAGGACGCCTCTCGCTTGGAAGATTAACGCTTCTAGAGAGACTTTAGCGTGACCAGCGTGAGGTAAGAATGGAATATTAGCGCTTCTAGAGAGACTTTAGTGTGACCAGCGTGAGGTAAGAATGGAATATTAGCGCTTCTAGAGAGACTTTAGTGTGACCAGCGTGAGGTATGAATGGAATATTAACGCTTCTAGAGAGACTTTAGTGTGACCAGCGCGAGGTATGAATGGAATATTAACGCTTCTAGAGAGACTTTAGCGTGACCAGCGTGAGGTATGAATGGAATATTAACGCTTCTAGAGAGACTTTAGTGTGACCAGCGCGAGGTATGAATGGAACATTAACGCTTCTAGAGAGACTTTAGTGTGACCAGCGCGAGGTATGAATGGAATATTAACGCTTCAAGAGAGACTTTAGTGTGACCAGCGAGAGGTATGAATGGAATATTAACGCTTCTAGAGAGACTTTAAGTAAGAATGGAAGTAATGGGGTAAAAAAAACCTGTAGGTTTCATCTCTTTAAATGCAGGAATGAAAATATTTATGAAAGGGTTAAGAATAAAGATAGATCAGTATAATAGTTGTAACAAATTAAAAGGATTAAAATAAGTTAGTTAGTTAGTTTCATTTATTGTCTACGTGTGGAAATTTGTCTTCGGTCTCAACAGTAAAAAAAACAAAAAAAAAACAGCGATGACCATTCCAAGCAGAAAAGTAAGTAAACCCAGTCAATGCCTCAAACTGTCACATGCATTGCAGCAATATCTCACAGAATGAATACGAGAGAGACCAATTGTTCCAATACACTGGAGTCACTAAGCAAGCAAAGCTGGGAACAATGGCGTTTCATCTCTTTATCTCTACTCATGCACCGGTTGTGTACAGAACGAGATCAAACTCATACAACATAGAGTATAATATGAATGAACGTATGTTTCCTCCACCTTTTACTCCTATACTTCTAGTACAGTGCGTGTAGTATACTGATGGGAAAGAAAGACAGACAGACAGACAGACAGACAGACAGACAGACAGACAGACAGACAGACAGACAGACAGACAGACAGACAGACGGACGCCTGGGAAGTGCGTTGCTGCGAGAAGATGCTATGCTGTAACTTCATATGGGAAAAAGGGTGCACTAAACACATTCCTGTCCTGTGGGTGGCTCATTAGGGCTGTGAGTCATCCTCAGAAATCGAGTGAATGCAAATGAGACGTGATGGAAAGTATCTCCTCGGGTGGCACAGCGTGAGCGCTCTCTCCATCCCTGACTATTGTACAATAAATCACCCGTGTGTCAATGCTCTCTCAGCCTCTCGCCATGTTTCACCATGGAAACCACCAACTGGAGGTGACGTGACCCACCCCTCTCATAAGACATGGATTAGCCCATTTAGGCCTGACGTCCAAAAAAAAAAAAGATCTGACAGTTTTCTGAAATACCTATGTTTCTATATCAGTGGTGCTTGATATTTCGTGTCAAGGACCCCCAAAAATGATATGTAATTGGCCACCGACCCCCATCTAAAAATATGTTATTCCAGGAACCCCTCAGAAGCAAAGATTTGAGTTAAAAATGTTCGCTCCGATAGAATATGCATTCAAAGATTTGCTACACATTTTCTAAGATTTTTCAAAAAAAAATAGCAGATCTACAAGCTATTGAAAAAAGAAATAGCAGATCTACAAGCTCGTAGCGCGGCACTCGGTGCCGCGCTATGAGCTTGTAGATCTGCTATTTTTACACAATGCTCCCGTCCAAACTGGATTAGAGGAGGAGCACACTGCTCTCTGCGTTTGAGCTCGCTGCCCAGACAAAACACACGGGGGGCCTATATATATATATATTGAGGACGATGGGGCTAGAATCAACAAGATGATTGGTTGGCCCCTGTTTGCTCTGCTGGATGTGTGTATAGAACAACATACCCTTGAGGAGCACGGTGATTACACACACACACTATCTTCTGTGTGCGTGTTTTATTAGAATGGTGCTTTCTGAGGAGGGGTGGGGGGGGGGGGGGGGGGGGGGGGGTAGGCAACTCTGTTACATAAGAATTATTAAACCAATTTGATCTATTGTGGGAAAATATTCACGTTAATAAAATAATTGATTTGTATTGAAATTGCCAGGGAATTCCTGTGTTTACTTATTTATATCCATATTAATACATTTTTCCATGTAAAGAAAAAACCTGTGTTTACTTATTTATATCCATATTAATACATTTGTCCCTGTAAAAAAAAACCTGCACTATCCGTACAAGATTGACCGACCCCTCCCACCATCTCCTTGAACTCCTGCCATCTGGTAGGAGGTTCAAGAGCCTAGGAGGAAGCACCAGCAGGCTGTCCAATAGTTTCTTCCCCCAAACCATCAGGTCACTGAATGCTCGCCACATGTTGCCCCCAAGGCCAACATCCTGAGAGATGAATAGCACTTTACACATATGCACTTTGAATGCATCAGCACTAAAATCGATACAGTTATACTGTATCGATTTTAAATCATTGAATCGTCTCATATCACCATGAATGAACCAATATTGTCCATGTATCGGGATACACATCGTATCGCTGTTAAAATGTATTGTTACACCCCTACCGATCCATACGTAATGACCATCTGCCTTAAATACCAGCCACCAAATGGCATAGTTTCTTTCTTTGTCTGTCTCTATGTGTGTGTGTGTGTGTGTGTGTGTGTGTGTGTGTGTGTGTGTGTGTGTGTGTGTGTGTGCTGCATAGCTATCAGATCTATTGTACACATGAAATCAAAAGTTGTCCTTGAGCTCCGGGGCTGTGTGCAGAATACATGATAGAGGCCCTGGGGTTACTAGGATCATTGTTAGCACATTAATCTGAATTAGAATGTACAATGCCCAGATTAATGAGTGGGTGATGCCATTATTGTCACCTGGGCAGCAAGATCCTCAATTAGCAATTGCTGGAATGAATCATGAAAACGCATCAGGGGTCATGTCTGGACGTTCAAATGGCTCTACTTGAAACGTGATTGAAACACGTAATTTATTTAATGGATGTTACTTGAAGAAAAGAAAACAAGAATTCATACATTATGAATTAATAACCAGCTGCTGCCGTATATATCTCCAGAATTGTGCTATAAAATGTAAATATCTGTGCCTATCTGTATTTAATGTGTGTGGAAACAACAGGATGCGTCCAGAGAGAGAGAGAGATTGTGCGATTTCCACAGGGACATTACATTCTCCTCATAGACATATTCATATATCTTGCTAAATACTGTATAAAATAACCAAAACTGAGTAGCCTACATTTCCATCTACAAGGCTCAAATATCATGTGAAAAAATACAATTACGTGTATGGCAGCAATTTAAAATGTGCAATGCATAGCCTATATTGTTGGATACACTGCTCTCAAGTAATTAATTGCATCATTCCAGCTGTACAAAAGTAGCCTATAGGTCAGGTCAGATCAATTAGGCTGTCACGCAGCGCAAGGTCTGAAATAAGCTGACCATCTTCCCTTAAAAAGTTTTAACCATAACATGACTATTGATCATCATAGCTCTTCAGCAAAACCAGATTGAAAACATAGGCATTCTTCTCCTCACTCGTAAAAACTGGATTATTTCTTCAAATAGACCGGAGGATCAATCAGGTGGGCTAATGCTTTATTGGCGAACACTGGTTCGTACAAAGATATGTTCTCATCAGAGCACAACTGTGCGTGTATATCTAGCACCAACTTTATTTAAGAAGCTAGTGTTTTCTGTCATGAGACCTTTGATTCATTAGAGACAGAGAATTCGCTCTCCGTATTTCTCTCTCTCTCTCTCTCTCTCAAAAGCCGTAGTGAGAGAGAGAAAAGTGAAAAATGTAGCCTATATACGCACGCACGCTACATTTAAAGTTGTACAATTGGATTATCGGTAGCCTATATCACCAAATCACCGACATGTTTTTGAATTAGGTAATTTTAGGTAATTTGGCCTGTAATTATTACAGCCCAAATCACCGACATGGTCGATTCGCACGGGATTAAAAACACAGACGTCCTCTGTGATTATTCCATATTACTTGAGGTCCTGGGGTAATACTAATCCGGTGCGAATAGGGCTTATGAGAGCCTCCGTCTCTCGAGGAATTGATCCCGTGGTTGGACCTGGCTGACGCGCTGCTGATAGACTTGTACTGTTCGCTGTGTGTCAGTGCTCCAATGATAAACACAGGCAGCTCTTTGTGCTTTTAAATATGTATTGCTTGCTTCACCTGTTCACCATAGTCAGTACAGCATCTGCGTTTTCATAAAACAACCCGTAATTAGAGACAGATAAATAGTATATAGTATATTTAGCAAGATAAATCAAACATTTCGCTCCACAGTGTTTGAACAACAGTGACATACCTGCGGTCAAAAACCATTGCCCTTCCGGGTCAATCCTCCCTACAGATGCCAGTGAACCTGACGCTTATAAGGATAACAGCGCCACCCCATGGTCACAAATTCAGTACAATTCAGAGACTGTACAAATGGACTGTTATGGGTCCATTTGGTTGTACCCGTGCCGGCCTCCGCGGGGACCCCCCTTATCCGCGGACCCCCACGCAGAATCCCGCGGAGGTCGGCACGGGGGTCCCCGCGGAGGTCCGCGATAGTCTGCGTGGGGGTCCACGGATAAGGGGGGTCCCCGCGGAGGTCGGCACGGGGGTCCGCGGTAGCCTGCGATGCGTGTCGTCATGCCGTTCACTTTGATGCGTGTGGTTTATGTTGTGACTCTTCTTCATGGCGTGCAGAGACGATGCAGCCAATCAGCAATCAGAAGTACTTGTCAGTATGGTTGCCAGTGTTGCCAACTGTCGTGACAGAAATAAGCTAACCAACCTCCAAAAACCAGCCAAGCAAATGTGAGGGCAAAAACAATCCAAGTTTGGCTGGAAATAAGCAGACTTGGAAACCCACTCATCAGTAAGACTAGGGTGTCGGTCTATGACTAGGGTGTCGGTGTGGTCGTCCAAGTTTCAAATCTATTCTATGACCAGCTTAGCAGCTGGTAAAAAAAGGTACCAATAAAATAATAGCAAGGCGGTGTCCACAAATCAGTAGAAACATGCCACCCACAAAGAGGTGTTGCAGCACTATATTTTCTTGTCCTCCATTTCAAATCTGCCGATGCAATGTCAAATGTGCAGTCAGGGAATTCTTTCTGGGTTGTTTTTTGAGTGGCCTATAGGTTTAATGTTTGTTTAATGTTTGTTTGCTAAATGCCTAAATTGTAAATTGTGAAGATGGTAACGATTCACAACAGCAACACAAAAGCTTTGTTCAATAGACATGCAGAGGCTTTGTCTTTCCCTCACCCTTCACACAACATAACAGTGAGTCCTGCTGAGCTGACTCCATTTCATAGCGCTGCAAAACCACAAGTTTTTTTTTAAATGGGCCATGGTGTTCCCCAAAGTTTTTTCAGACGCGAAGCACATCAGACATTTCTTTGCCAGTGTTGTGATTTCACAGGAACCTTAGAGTGTAATGATATTCATAAATATGTCTTCTTATGCACAAATGGAAAAAATGTGCACATGTGCAGTACTGTTACTGTATCCTAGAATGGAGAATAGTATCCACCATACTCCTCTGTACCTGACACTAATATCTGCTACAACTATCTTAGTGGGACTTGGTAGACCAGGGGTGGTCTATATTAACACACTCACTCCAGAGGGCCACTATATTTCCACACGCACTCCAGAGGGCCACTATATTTCCACACGCACTCCAGAGGGCCACTATATTTCCACACGCACTCCAGAGGGCCACTATATTTCCACACGCACTCCAGAGGGCCACTATATTTCCACACGCACTCCAGAGGGACACTATATTTCCACACACACTCCAGAGGGCCACTATATTTCCACACGCACTCCAGAGGGACACTATATTTCCACACACACTCCAGAGGGACACTATATTTCCACACACACTCCAGAGGGACACTATATTTCCACACGCACTCCAGAGGGCCACTATATTTCCACACGCACTCCAGAGGGCCACTATTTTCCACATTCACTCCAGAGGGACACTATATTTCCACACACACTCCAGAGGGCCACTATATTTCCACATTCACTCCAGAGGGCCACTATATTTCCACATTCACTCCAGAGGGCCACTATATTTCCACATGTGGCCCCCAGGCTGCCAGTTTCCCAAGTATGTGGTAGTAGACGGTATTTATAGGCCTACAGAAAGTGTTTTCCAAATTTAGGAATTATGAGAACACGTTTTCGTATCTTCCATCAGGGAGTACAATAATGACCTTCAAAATGATCAGCATGATCCAATATTTGGAGTGAAATGTCTCAACCGGAATATCTGTTATGCTATGCATCATGCATGGGCTGATGCCTTGTGGGGGAAATAATGTGCTTTGAAGGATGTGCATCGCCAAGATTATTAATTAGGGCCAAACCTACTGAAAATCAAATCAAGTCAAACTTCATTTGTATAGCACATTTCCAACAACCAAGGTGCTTCACAGAGCATAACATACATAACAGCCAAAACAAAGAAAAAGATAAGAAGACAGATGAAAGCAAAAGGAAGGAAAAACAAGAAAATAAAACATGTCAAAGCAACATCAATGCAGTACATCAAATGAGGGCCGGGGTAAACTAATTACACATTGAAAGCCAGTGAGAAAGAAATGAGTCTTTAGTAAGGATTTGAAAACCGCCAATGAGCGAATATGGAGCGGCAGGGCGTTCCAGAGACTGGGTCCGGCCACAGCGAAAGCTCGGCCTCCTTTAGTCCTGTATTGCGTGTCAGGCACTCAATCAGGAGCGACTGGTTAGCCGATCTCAGGGCTCTGGTTGGGATATAATGGTTTAATTAAATCAGACAAATATGGTGGGGTCAGCCAATTTTGGGCTTTAAAAACTTGAGAATAGTAAACACTACAATTTGCGAGGCTTCGGCATGCTCAACATGCCTTGCACTTAAGAGTATATATTAATAGAGACGGCACCCGGAGGAAACCCTGAGGCGAAATGGACATAGTGGCCGAATTTGGTATTGCAGCTCGAGTCATTCAGTATTTAAGTCTGACGTCATTTTGTAGTGCTACGTTACGTCCGGGTCCAAGTGGCACCAGCTCCCGTCCGCATCTCATTGTAAATAGAATATCTAAACGCGTGAATCTTTTTACAATGACGTTATTTTTCAGACCCATTGAGGGTTAAAATGGGTCTTAATGCTTCCAACTCGAGTAGAATTATTAATGTTTTGTACAAGTTTCCATGACAAAAACAAATATGATGTGGAGACAATAAAGACTATTATTATCATTATTATTGAAGGTGGTAACAGTCCATTTGCTCAGTAAAATATTTCGGGGGCATATTTAGAATGTTTGCAGGCTTGAGTATGTTGAATCTAGTTTGCATTAATGAGGATTTAGTTGACACAATGAAATAAAATGGCGATAGTATTCCGTGTGGGGCAGACGGCCTGTCACAGCCAGATTTGGGAGAGCAGCGCTGCTTTGTTGTTGCGAGGAAAGCGGTAAAATGAGACTTTCGTGGTTGTTTTCGTCTCAGATTTAGTCCGACGGAGCGTCACAGTATATATAACCCGGAAGTATCTCAGGAGGGGGCGCTCACGTCACAGCTAAAATACTGAATTGCTCACTCAAAGGCCTTGCACTGCGTCGACGCGTGTGTCACGTGATTGGCCCGTAGTCAATCGGAAAAAGGAAACAACACAGGAGTGCAGTTTCTGTTTGTGGGCCGTTTTCAAAAGGCTGTTTCCTCGGAATGTATAGGCGGCATCTGCGGTGATTGAACCCAACGTGGAGGTTCTGGGATAATTTCTGATGTTAATGCTTTGTCGAAGTTACAATATTAACGCTTCTGAAGAGAAATAGATTTGTTTACATTTTCACACACACACACACACACACACACACACACACACACACACACACACACACACACACACACACACACACACACACACACACACACACACACACACACACACACACACACACACACACACACACACACACACACACACACACACACTATGTGTAACACAGGGGTATGCAGATGATGTTCAGGTTGCCTCTCTGTAATAGCCAAAATCGACTCCTTTTTGGAGTGGTCAGGATTAGAGGTGAACGTCTCTAATTGTGCAGTACTATGTGAAAAGCAGAGAGGGGGAAACCGCTGGTAGAACTCTAAAACAGATACAATACCTGCTTTCACAACTTGCAATAAACCCCTTAAAAGACGTCATGAGACATACACCAAGTTAAATGTGGCAGGTGAGTGGAAAGATCAGGTTTCTGTTTTCATTCTAAGCGAGTAACACAGCAGACTTGATTGAATACAGACATCTCCCCTGCCACTTATCATGAAACTGGAGGCAGTCAGAGTAATAGCATTGGCCAAGGTACAACATTTATTCTCCAATGTATACATGTTCCACAAAAGGCACTTTGACCCCTTTTCCACCGGTTGGTTCCCAATGGGAACCGGTTCAGTTCTTTTTGGTTCTTAGTCCATGAGCCAGAGCTCCAAAATTGGACCGTTAATTATGAATTGAGTGGGCAAAACTATACCAGTAAACGTGATGGTGGTCTACTCTAGGTATTCCTCTAGGTATTCCCAATTTTGAATGGACATGGGCATATATTACTCTCTCCCATCTGTTGAATAGGTTGAACAATGGTGACCAGTATGCAAGAAAGCTTGCTTATAGTTAGGGAAAATTAGCTTAAGTTGTGACAAATCTGGAAATAAATGCTTACCACTAGCTTTCTTCACAGATGTGTTCATAAAGGTGTCACAGAAAAAAATGTTCCAAGCCAACTCCCTTGGGAAACTTTGTGGGAGCCAATCAAAGTTGGGGTACACGGAGGGCCTAGGATAAATGCAGGACATTATGAGCTTCTGAGGTGTGTAAATAGGTTTTTTTGGGGTGCTGAATCTGTTCCAGCCATTACCTTTCAGTAAAAATGACTTCCTGGCCATAACATTGGTTGCTTTTGTATGTCCCAAACATGCGTAATAACTAATATGTCACCTTTGTCACCAAGCTTCCATCCATTCTCCAGTATGTACTGGAGTATGAATGGAAGCTGCCAATCTCTGGTCTGGATATAAGCTCGGAGAGAGTGCTGTGCTGCTGCTCCTGTTGTTGGGGGCAGTTTTTCAGTTTTGATACTTCCAGTAGCGGCCTGCTTGCTGAAGATGTCAAATCTCCAGTCCCCATATGACCACCGCGCTCTGACTATAGGTGCGCCACCCGTTCAAAACATATCAAAATAAAGGGTACGCACACACCAAGACTGTAGTTCAAATAGTTTATTTCATATTTGAAACCAAGGACAAACGTTTCGGCTATCCAGCCTTCATCAGTGTTGACACTGATGAAGGCTGGATAGCCGAAACGTTTGTCCTTGGTTTCAAATGTGTGTGCGACCCATACCCTTTATTTTGAAATCTCCAGTCCCCAAAACTTTTGTGCGATTTCCCATGGAACATGAACTTGAATAGTTCACAGCTGGCTGTGATGATGTCCTCCTTGTTGGCTTGGATGTCCAAAACTTCCATAGCCCTCTCCACTTTGTCAGTCTTGCAGAACTACTACCGCTACTGGGAGTATCAAACCAGAAAAACTGCCCCCAACAGCAGGAGCCGCAGCACAGCACTCTCTCTGAGCTTATATCCAGACCAGAGATTGGCTGCTGCTGCAAAGTCCATCACTGGATGTACAGTACATCCAGTGTACCACCACCAAGCTTCCATGATCCAAAGCTTGGTGACAAAGGCTATGAGTGTACACACTGCATTTTAATGCACAGTGCATTTCTGCTTGTGGTAACTGCCATGGCATATTTTGCAAGAACAACAAGCTAGATGACAAGAGCAGTGAGGGAGATGCCAGGGAGTTGGAAGAGAATAGTTGGCGGCGTGTTTCCTCCTCCGCGTCATCAGTGCCCATACCCGAGGCGGGGTTGGCGAAAGGGCCTTTCTGTGTGGAGTTTGCATGTTCTCCCTGTGTCCCCTAGGGTAGGTACCCTCACAAAAAACATGCAGTAATCCTGGTCTCTAAACTGCCTCCCCCTGGCCAGCCGGGGCACCTGATGGAGAGGAAAGGAACTGGTTGGAATAACGTGTTCCTTCCACGCGCTACGTCCAACCAGGGAAATGCCGCCCTGTCAGGTGTAAAGGAGCAACTTGGACACTCAGGCATGAAGGAAGCATGAGTTCAAGTCCGTTGCTCTCCCCATGTCCCCCATATACAGTATGGGGACTAGGTTGGCGGAGGGTGTGTAGAGCCCAGGATCACATTAGATAATTGACACAGGGGTGAAAAAAAGATTATAAAATAAAATAAGCACTCTACTGTGAAGCCGAACATGCTTAGCCTACAGTATGTAATGATGATTCTGTGTTCTCTAACATTTCAAACAAATTTGTTATAGAATTTGAGATGTCCGTCAAGTCAAATAAAACCAGACCAAGGTACATTGTGTTCCCCTATTCGTGTTTACAGTAAAACGTTCAATTGTATATATTCAGCGTTCTGTTTAGATTCTGTAAATACTTTTGCACTATTTAAAGCAACACCAGTCAGTGCAATATTCTGTCTAGATTCTGTAAAGAAACTCACTGGCAACCAGCTGCAGTATGGTCCTTAGATCTAAATATTACTTACTGACACATTTTCTTTTCCATTCCTAGAT